>NC_064863.1:80438116-81042616 GCF_024139225.1 Suncus etruscus | reverse complement strand
CCGTTTGACGCTCAGGGGTTACTCCTGGCTATGCGCTCAGAAATCGCCCCTGGCTTGGGGGGACCATATGGGACACCGGGGGATCGAACCGAGGTCCTTCCTTGGCTAGCGCTTGCAAGGCAGACACCTTACCTCCAGCGCCACCTACCCGGCCCCAATAATAAATACATTTTAATGAATTAGAATTTAAATCAATCAAATAATGAATCTAATATTGAAGAAAACCCCTAACACGATACATAGCAATTATGAGAAAATTTTCTAGATAGCAGATTTTGTTATTTTCAGAGAAAGAAGATTTTGCTCAGTTGTGGCTCACAAAATCAGTCCTCAGCAATTAGAGATCTTGGTATTTATACAGGTCATAGGGCAAAGTCAAGGCTAGAGTCTCTCTTTATGGTTCTAAAATTCTGCTCCATCATGGTTGTTGTAGTCAGTGTTCTGTAAATAGTGATTTTGTATTTTGCACAGATTTTAGGATGAAGCCTAGGATATAACCTTTCCTTATGGCTCTAGAAGTTCTGCACAGTAGTAGTTGTCTATCATACCTCTGGAATTAGAAATCTTGATTTTTGTTCAAATCCTAGGCTGAAGCCTAGGCAGGGTCTTTCTATTGGAATCAGGAATAGTTATGTACAGTCGCAGTTGTCAAAGTTAATCTTCTGCACATATTGTGGTTGCATCTTCTTCATTTCAATTCTCTTTATTCCCCTCTTTTTCTTCTTTTAAATTAATATTGACAGATCCTAAATGAATTCCTCTGAGCTTTTTTTTTTCAACAGAACTTGAATCATCTTGTTCTGCCTCATAAATTAAAGGGAAAAAACAAAAGTGATGGGACCAGGAGCAAACAGTGACATGAACATTGAGTGAAAATAAATAATGATCAGGCTTAACTGCCAAAACACAAGTCAATGACAATAGAATAAAGATCAACAACAAGATATATACAAAAGAGACAGGTTACACTTTTTTTCAACAGAACTTGAATCATCTTGTTCTGCCTCATAAATTAAAGGGAAAAAACAAAAGTGATGGGACCAGGAGCAAACAGTGACATGAACATTGAGTGAAAATAAATAATGATCAGGCTTAACTGCCAAAACACAAGTCAATGACAATAGAATAAAGATCAACAACAAGATATATACAAAAGAGACAGGTTACACTAGCAGTCCAGGGGCAAAGGGGGGAAGTATGGGATGCATGCTTGGGGTGAAGGGAGGTCAACACTGGTGGTGTCTTAATTGACTGTTTCTATGTACGTTAAATACAACTGTGAAAGACTTGTAAAAAATATATATATACATACATACATATATACATATATATACACAAGTCTTGGTTAAAGAGAAAGTATGAGAGTATAAGAAGCAAGTTAAGATAATCATTATTTATTCTGTGGTCAACTTGATTTAATTAAAATTAAAAAATGGGTCATAGATGCATAAGAATACTAGGAGCCCACCTAAGGCCTCAAATTTCAGTTGTCAACACATTCAGTCATTAGTCAAAGGTTACTTAAGAAGAATTTGGTTTAGGATGAAAAATCTGAAATTCAGATTTTTTTTATTTTTTTATTTAAATAACTTTATTACATACATCATTGTGTCTGGGTTTCAGTCATGTAAAGAACACCACCCATCACCAGTGCAACATTCCCATCACCAATGTCCCAAGTCTCCCTCCTCCCCACCCCACCCCCGCCTGTACTCTAGTCAGGCTTTCTATTTCCCTCATACATTCTCATTATTAGGATAGTTCAAAACGTAGTTATTTCTCTAACTAAACTCATCCCTGTTTGTGGTGAGCTTCATGAGGTGAGCTGTAACTTCCAGATCTTTTCTTTTTTGTGTCTGAAAGTTATTATTGCAAGAATGTCTTTCATTTTTCTTAAAACCATAGATGAGTGAGACCATTCTGCATCTTTCTCTCTCTCTCTCTGACTTATTTCACTCAGCAGAATAGATTCCATGTACATCCCTGTATAGGAAAATTTCATGACTTCATCTCTCCTGATGGCTGCACTGTGTATATGTACCACATATGTGTATATGTACCACAGTTTCTTTAGCCATTCATCTGTTGAAGGGTATCTTGGCTGTTTCCAGTCTTGCTATGGTAAATAGTGCTGCAATGAATATAGGAATATAGGAATAAGGAAGGGATTTTTGTATTGTATTTTTGTGTTCCTAGGCTATATATTCCTAGGAGTGGTATAGCTGGGTCGTATGGGAGCTCGATTTCCAGGTTTTGGAGGAATCTCCTATTGCTTTCCATAAAAGTTGAACTAGACAGCATTCCCACCAGCAGTGGATAAGAGTTCCTTTATCTCCACATCCCCGCCAACACTGCTTGTTCTCTTTCTTTGTGATGTGTGCCAGAAATTCAGATTTTATGAGTGAAGTACTCTATGCCTTATAGTATAGTTCTGCTGCTAAATAGAATATTTTCTTCTAGATTGTATTATATTCCTCATAAAATATCCCTGGAGAAAAAAGTTAATAATTGCACATAGTTATAACTTAATACCATTAATTTTTAAGACTCAATCTTTTGAAATACTACAGATTCAGCAACTGTGAAGACTAGCCAGCAATAGCATCTGATGGAAGGAAAGTAGTATAACAGCAGGGAAGAATAGTCAAACAACTGTTAGAATAAATAGAATTGTAGCAACTAATGTCTTTTTCTCAATCATTTATTAAAATTGCTACAAGATATGCCACTTAATGGAATTTTAGAAGACAGTTCTATTGCACCATTATATTCTGGGAAACTAATGATAGCAAGTATGAATAACATACTTTTTATAGTAAACATCATTAATTCATTTATTAAACTTGATTTTCATAAGTGACAATTCAAAACTGCTGCATGGCTTGCCTAGGGTTACTCTATGTGACACTGGCCTGGCCTCAAGGATCTGAAGGTTTTGTGCAGCCTCCATGTCCAGAAATGTCCAGAGACAACCAAGTCCATATCCTATAGTATGTGAAGGCATTTTGTGGCAGAGTTTTAACTAAAAACTTCACACATAGTAGGCACATATCTATCACTTTATCTGCATTCCAGGGATCATGAAAATCAATTTTTTCTATATTATTCATTTGAGAATTTTGACGAGGTTTCTTACTGCATTTAATGCCACATATCATTTATGAACTTTGAATTACTTGTCACATGGACACTGTGATCTTCTTAACTTTTTATGTTTACAATTACCAAAGACAAGAGGCACAGTAAAATATCTGTGGCTCCAATTACATATTTAATAAAACAGAAGCAGACAGAGGTTTATAAACATAAAATGTAGTTATTACCTCTAACAAAGAATATCTGATGGTGTGTTCTAAACATGGGCATGATAAATACTGATGACTAAAAATAATCATTGCTTAAAATAGTATTGATGGAGGAGAAATAAGGGAGGGTACCAAAACCAAACAGTCGTATGAACATCAAGTAGCAATAAACAATGATCAGGCTTAAACACCAAACCCAAAGCCAACAACAACAGAAACCATATCCAATCTACAAACAAGCTAGACACAGAAACGACCACTTATACTAGCAGTCCGGGGGGCCATGGAGGGGGATATGAGATGCATGCTGGGAACAGGGGTGGAGGGAAGACAGCACTGGTGGTGGGAATGCCCCTGCTTCAATGTCACTATGTACCTAAAATATTACTGTGAAAGATTTTTAATTCACTATGGTAAAAATAAAAATTTCTCAAAAATTAGTATTGATGTGTATACTCTATATGTGCCTGTTTGTATAACTCGACTAAATATTTGCACATATCATAAACATTACCTTACTAAAAAAATATCATCATCTTTCTCTAATTACTCTATTGTGAAGGGTAAAATTATGGAGTGCACTTTACCATGACAAAACACTGTAAATAAAGTGACTGAAACCAAATTCATATGAAGATTCAATGAAGAGAAATGCTTTGTTAGAATCTTTTCAATGATTTCTAGATTTAATAATTTCCTTTTATAATCCAAAGGCTTTGTAATATCTGTCTTAAGGAAGTACTTTTCTCATAAAATCCAACCTGTTTTAGTGAATAAACAAACCATTTACAATAAGTTAAGTCAAAATAAGAAACATAGGAGCCAGATCGGTGGTGCTAGAGGTAAGGCATCTGCCTTGCAAGCGCTATCCTAGGAAGGACCGCGCTTTAATCCCCCAGCGTCCCATATGGTCCCCTCAAGTCCAGAGCGATTTCTGAGAGCATAGCCAGCAGTAACCCCTGAGCATCAAACAGGTGTGCCCCCCTCAAAAAATAAAAACATAAATATTGAAGAAATAAGCATCTAAGTCAACTAAACTCTGTATAATAAATTGACACAATAAAAGGTTATAAATAATCTTCAACTTGTTTGAAGAGATTTTTCAGTTATATTTATATAATAATTAAACTATATAATGTTAAAATAGGTTTTTTCTGCCTTAATACTGCTGTAATATATATGCCTACACATAGATATTGATGTAACCAACAAAGAGATGAGATATTTCCTAATTAAAAACTAAATACCATGCTCTCTTCGGCAGCACATATACTAAAATTGGAACGATACAGAGAAGATTAGCATGGTCTCTGCGCAAGGATGACACGCAAATTCGTGAAGCGTTCCATATTTAAAAAAAAAAGAACAACTAAATACCCTGAGCTGGAGCGATATCAGGGCATTTGTAAGGCACATGGCCAAACAGGGTTTCATCCCCAGCATTCCATAAGGTCCCCAGAGCCTGCTAAGAGTGATTTCTGACGAAGAGCCAAAACAACCTGAGAGCATTGCCAGCTGTGTCTCATAAACAAAACAAAACAAAACAAATAAAAACCAAAGATCATAATATTTAAGTTGATAAACACTAAAATTGAAAACATAGCTGTGACTTCTCTTTAAAATTGTCAATATATTACAGAACTATGAAGGGAAAGGAAGCTGATTAATAAAG
This sequence comes from Suncus etruscus, assembly GCF_024139225.1. Taxonomy (NCBI): domain Eukaryota; kingdom Metazoa; phylum Chordata; class Mammalia; order Eulipotyphla; family Soricidae; genus Suncus; species Suncus etruscus. The sequence continues at coordinate 81,037,639 of NC_064863.1, read as the reverse complement.
AGCATCAAAATAATGTAATTATATTTCATTTAACAGAGTTCAAAGTGAAGCATATACTTTAAGTTCACTCAGCGTCTAGTTCAATTATCAACATTGTATGACCAAGATGAACACAGAGGAGGCTCAAGTGACTCCCAATACCTTTAGGTTCAAGCATTTGAACAGGCATATCTGGCACTGGTGGACAAACTAATCAAGAGTAACTTCTAGCTGCCTTCACACTGAAGGGGAACTGTTATTTAATGCATTTAACACTATTTAATGCATTCTAGTCATCAATATATATATATATATATATATATATACTCCATAAAGGATAGTAATAAGAGCAGCATGATACTGGAATAGGGATAGACTGACATTTCAGTATATCAGAACTGAGATTCCAGGAATAATTTTAAAGATACAACATGTTAAACAAATGACAAATAAATTGACTATATAGAATGAAATAAAAAAAGCCTCTTCAAGAAATGGTGCTAAGGGGCCGGAGAGATAGCACAGCGGCATTTGCCTTGCAAGTAGCCTATCTAGGACCTAAGGTGGTTTGTCGAATCCCAGCGTCCCATATGGTCCCCATGCCTGCCAGGAGCGATTTCTGAGCAGACAGCCAGGAGTAACCCCTGAGCACCGCCAGGTATGGCCCAAAATTCAAAAAAAAAAAAAGAAAAAGAAAAGAAAAGAAATGGTGCTAAGTGTTGGTTCAGTTAGCACCAACCACAGCCCAAACAATCCTTAGACAATGACTTTAGCACCTCTATGATGAGGAAAAAAACCACTTTTAAATTGACCTGTGTTGCTCTAAGTTTTGATAAGTCCTTTTTTCCTCTGTGCTGCAACAGGAAATATAAAATAAATTGTTGGCTATAACAAAAATTATAAAATAAATGTGTTTGTGCTTGCATCAAAGCACATCATGGGGTTGGATGGAAAATTGGAGTCAGTAGTGAAAGATGGGTCACACTGATGATGATATTGGTGTTTGAATATATAATGCCTGAAATTACTATTATGAAAAACATAGTAAATCATGGTATTATAAAAATTAGGAAATAAAGTAAATGGTGTTAAGAAAAGTAGATAATAACTAACATGCAACAAAAATGGAGCTAGATCAGTATATCACAAGAAACACAAACATTAATTCATAGAGAAAACTCAACCATAGAACAGAAATCACATAAATCAGGTAAAAAAAAATGGGTAGAATTCTCTAGGATCTGGACAGCAAAGAAACTGTCAATTACCTGATACCAGTGGCAAAAATGACAAATAAAAAAAACAATTAGGATCATTACAAAAGTAACTATAGATTAAAAGACACCCTACTGACTGGGAGAAGAAATTCACAAACAACTCTTTAAATAAAGGAGTAATATGCAAACTTTAAAAAGTACTGACAAATTTAAGCAGACAAATAATCCAACAAGCCCATCAAAAATATGGAGAAATATAAACAGGCACTTCTATGAAAACACACCCCCTCAACTACAATTATATTTGTGATCAAGGTGTTTAAATAAAATATTAATTAAAAAAGAAATAAAAGTGGGAGACATTGGTATGAAGGGAAGGAGGAAACAGAAATAGGGACATATAGCTCAAGGGGTAAATTGAATGTCATCATGGGATCTGATATATAAATGTGATATTGTTAGGTATTCTCCTCATGTAACATTGCCTCTACTGCATTGTAGCTCCAGAATAATAAAATATTTAAGATACAACAAAAATATTCTTTTAAAAATTAGTTAAAATGTAAAAGAATTTTAAAAATATGCACCTGTCAAGGCTGGGGAGTGTAAGTGAACCTGGAACAATGATGGAGAAAAGTTGACATTAGTGGTGAGATTGATGTTGAAGAACTGTTAGGCATAAATCTCAGGTACACAATTCCTGGAGCCTTAACATGTACTTGAAAAATTAAGATTAAAAATAATCTGTGTAACTGGTTGAAGGTCAATAGTAGAGACACAGCTGGTGCTCTTGCTAATGAATTTTTAACTAAAACATTAAAAAAGAAAGAAATATGTGTTAAAAAAAAACACACACCACCGATGGCTATTAACATTCTTAAAAAGTGCTCATTATCAGTTCTCTGTATTGGGATACACAAATAAGAAATAGATGTACCCTCACATCTATGAAATGGTAAAAAATAAAATAAAACTGGTACTTCCAGAAGTGTGAAATAAAAAGAGCCACAATTACTCAAGAGTCCTTTTAGGAATGTTGGGGTGTCTCCTTCCTTATATTTTGCATCATTTCAATGTATTGTAAAATACAACTGTTTCAAGATAAGCAATACAGAGACACAATACTCAATATAGGAAAATATAATCAACATTTGTTTATACCATGTAAATGAATATGCTACAGTAATTACTCCATACTACATTTTAAATCTGATAAAAATAATTGTGTGTACAGTGGAAGTGAGCACAATAAATCAAAAAATAACTAGCCAGCACCTAAAATAGCTCGGAAACCAGTTTATTGGTGTCAGCATGTGCCTACCTCAATAAAGTGTGCCCATTATTTATACAGCTTAATAGCTACAAGATAAATGCACTAATGTGATTATATCAGAATGCTTTATAATGTTTCATAACATAAACAGAAATGTCAAGCACATAGGAAGCTGACAATTCTTTTTACAAACTACCAAGCAAGACACAATTTGCACTCTTAACTCTAGTCCTATCTTTGCATCCCTATTTAATTCTGATCATCTGCCAACCTTTACAACCCACATCCTATCAAACCATCTTTTTAACTTTGAATATGATAAAGGCTCCAATAAATTTGGTAGACATGAGTTGAATAATTTTCACGTAGTTGGTAGAATAAATTTCCATATATTTTCTCTCTTAAAACTGAAAGGGAACACAATAAAAATACTTAAATGACATTAACTGTTATTACAAAACATGAGCACCAGATTGCCTAAGACCAAAATTAAATTTATCCTCAGCAAAACCTCAGTGAAATAAATTAGTTTAACAATAGGAACTGTGGTACTAATTAAAAGGAAATTTTTTCCAATATATTATTAGAAACATATACTCATATAAAACTTAACTCATAAAACACTGAAATTTTAAAATGTCAACAAACTGAATGAAAACTTTACCTTTTATATATGGAGAAATAATATTTTAAATACTGAAAATAGAATGAATATATGAAATAGAAATAGAGTATATGAAATAGAATTTCATAGCTATTTCATTTTAAAGGCATCTTTTGTCCCAATAACATGGCTTTCTTTATTATTCCTGTTGCATGGAAATACTCAGCTTTGTAAAACAAATGGACTGACATTTTGAAAAATACTTTTATATTTAAATAAAATGTATATATTTATATATAACATAAATATATATTAATATATATTTTAGTGAGTGTATAAGTATGTTATTATATATAATATAGTGATTTTGATGTTTATATTTTAAATAGTAAGAGGGGAATGGCCTCAAAGTTACTATGATATTAAATTTGTGTTTAGTTTTTAAAATATATACAGGCATACAAATCTGGTGGTTCATACACTAAGGTAATATGATTTATTAGTTCAATTTTATCTCGCCAAATGTCTGAGAAAGGAAAAAATATCAGACTTCTCATCAAACTCAAAGTTTCAATTTGAAAAGGTCACACAATAGGATGATCTGGCATCTACCACAATATTGTTCCTGCTGAATGGAAGAGTAAAAAGAAGGCATAGGCCGTAGCACTGCTTTTCGCTCTTCCTAGTACCTTTCTAGGGTGTGGGCTGAGCTGCCAACTGGCAGAGCTTACTAGAAATTCTCTAATTCTATGCGGTGAGGCACTGTTGCTCAGAGACTACAAGTCAGATGAAGAATTCAGGTGAGACTAACTCAAAGATCAGCAGTGGTCTTCAGCAGCAAGGAAAAACAAGTTAAAGTAATCTTCTAACATAGTTTCTCATGCCTGACCACTGAAAAAGAAAAGTTTGAAATTTCACCTATCAAGAAATTTGCAGACTTTCATCCAGGCTAGATTTGACACTAACAATGATGAATATAAACAATGCTTACTAAAGTTCTGTGCTCTCTGAAACAACAGTGGTCTCATAATACAACTCCATGAAATTTCTTGATTTTTTTTCCTAATGCTAAATGACATAGAGCCATCTGTTGCTTTTCCTCTGAGAAGTGTCTATTCATTTTCTCTCCCCATTTTTGATAGGGTTTATAGGATTTGTAGAGTTAAACTTTTTGACTATTTTGAATATCCTAGGTATTTTTTATTTTATCTGATAAAAATATTTTCCCATTCAATTAGCTAATGTTAGCCAGTGTTCCTTTTGCCATACATAAACTCAATGAACTTTAGGAATTCAGGAATGATCTCCAGGTCTTTAATTAATTTTGAATTGACTTTAAGGTCTGAGATATAGATCAGTCTTTAATATTTTACACATGGTTGGTTATCCAGTGGTTCCAACACCAGTTTTTGAAGAGACTGCCTTTATCCCATTTCAAGCTCATGTCCCATTGTCAAAGATTAATTGATCACATAATTGGGGGTTTTGTCACTAGATATTCTATTTTGACCCATTGGTCTTAGTTCTAGTACCATGGTGTTTTTATCACTGTGGATTTGTAGTAGAGCTTAAAGTTAGGTAAAGATATTCTTGTTTCTTGGTTTTTGTTTTGCTTAAGTGGAGAGAAGGGAGATTTGGGACATTGATGATGGGAATGTTGCACTGGTGAAAGGGGGGTGTTCTTTACATGATGAAACCCAACTACAATTGTATTTGTAATCAAGGTGTTTAAATAAAGATATTCATAAAAAAGAAATTTGCTATTCTTGTTATTTATTATTTCACACAATTTTATAATTGACTGTTATAAGTCTTTGAAGATTTGTCTAAATTTAAATAGAATTATTACACAAATATTTTTCATTTTTCTCAAAACCCATAGATGAGGGAGACCTTCTGTGTTTATCTCTCTCCTGCTGACTTATTTCACTCAGCATAATAGATTCCATATACATCCATGTAAAGGAAAATTTCATGACTTCATCTCTTCTGATGACTGCATAATATTCCATTTTGTATATGTACCATAATTTCTTTTTTTTTTTTTTTTTGGTTTTTGGTTTTTGGGCCACACCCGTTTGACGCTCAGGGGTTACTCCTGGCTATGTGCTCAGAAATCGCCCCTGGCTTGGGGGGACCATATGGGACGCCGGGGGATCGAACCGCGGTCCTTCCTTGGCTAGCGCTTGCAAGGCAGACACCTTACCTCCAGCGCCACCTACCCGGCCCCAATTTCTTTAACCAGAGATTCACAGAGAAAAAATAGAGGAAGACTGGAGGGTTCAGCTCCTGACATGAAGCTCACCACAGGGATAGTTTAGTGCAGTCACAGAAATAATTTCACTGAGAACTATCATAATAAAATGTGACTGAATGAGGGAAGTAGATAGCCTGTCTAGAGTACAGGCCGGTGTGGGGTGGGAGGAAGGACACTTGGGATATTGGTCATGGGAATGTTGAACTGGTGAAGGAATATATATATATATATATATATATATATATATATATATATATATATATATATATATATATATATATTTTAAAAAATAAAAGAATAAAAAGAAAAGAAAAGGCCTCCCAAATCTTACCACAGGCTGTGTTCTTTACACTGACTATAGAAAGAGGACATACAATAAATGGACCCAATATACACCTCAACACAGGCCCTTTGCCTGATTTGTATTGTGAATTGGGGGACAAAAATTTTGAATAAATATTACATTGAATATATTTAGTAGTTTAGATAAGATAGTCATTTTTATAATATTGATTATTCTAATCCATGAGCATAAATGTTTATCTATTTCCTTAGGTCTACTTCTATGTCTTTCCTAAGTGTTTTTGAAGTTTCCCTGGTATAGTTCTTTCATTTCTCTTATTAGTTTGATTTTTAGATTTGGACACTATTTTTAATGGGATAGAATATTTGATCTCTTTCTCCTCTGAGTCTTTATTTGCATAAAGGAAATGCAAATATCATTTGTCTTTCTAGTCAGCCACTTGCTATCTAGGGTTTCTAGGAACTCTTTTGTGGACCCTTCAGTGTCTTCAATGTATATCATCATGTCATCTGAAATATAGTTTGGCTTCCTTTTTTTACAATTTGGATTCTCTTGATTTATTTCTCTTGTCTGATTGCTATTGCTAAGACTTCTTATACTATGTTGAATAAGAGTAGAGACTGGACATGCTTGCCTAGTGCCTGACCTTAGTGGAAAATTTTTCAGTTTTTAGCCATCAAGAATTATGGGGCCAGAGAGATAGAACAGTGGCATTTGCCTTGCAAGCAGCTGACTCAGGACCTAAAGTGGTTTGTTCAAATCCCGGCATCCCATATGGTCCCCTGTGCCTACCAGGAGCTATTTCTGAGTAGATATCCAGGAGTAACCCCTGAACACTGCCAGGTGTGGCCCCAAAACAAAACAAAAGATTAATGTTGGCTGTGGGTGACATAAAATATCATATTACACCAGTGATTATGGCACATATAAAAAATAATGGGAACAATTTGTTTGCTGGATAGATGAAAAGAGAACTCTACTCTTTTGCTGTTGGGAATGCTGCCTGGTCCAAACCTTATGGAAAACAGTATGTACGGATTCTCAGTAAACTAAAAATTGAGCCACATGTGGCCCAATATTTCTTCTTTTGGGTATCTATCCCCAGGAGAGAAAAACATTTATCCAAAAGGATGTATACACACTGATATTCATTGCAGCACCCAATACAACAGATAAGATTTGGAATCAACCTAGATGTCCAACAACAGATTAGTATATCATGAAAATGTGGTACATATATACACTAGTAAAGAAAGACAGTAAAGAAAGAGTCTTCTCTATATAACTTAAAGCTCTTAGGAATCTTCTTTGAACTATAACAAAGGGGAACAAAGGTTTTCAGACTTTTTGGAGCAATAGTACAGCAAGTAGGGCACTCTTTTGCACAAAATAAGCTTGGGTTAAATCCCTGACAGTTCCAAGTAGTGCCAGGAATTGATCCCTGAGAACAGAGTCCGGAAGTTACTCCTTCCAGAGCACTGCCAGGTATGTCTCCCCGGCCCCTCCATGCCAAGTATTTTCTCCAAATATTCACTTTTTTGTCTCTAATCATGTAAAAGTATTCATTGACACTGAAAAAATATGGACAAAATGCTTTGGAAATAGAGTAAAGTGAAGTAAAGTTTTCTTCCTTTCAACACTCTGATTTGTTACCTTCTTTTGATCCTTGAAATGCTGATTTCCTTCCCCTTTCAGTAACTCTCACAAGAACTGAATTACTACACATACAACTTTTACCATATATCTCACTTTCCCATAGTCAGTGATTTTTAGCCTTAGCTGTCCCAGAAAAAGTAAAGGTATTTGTTCATGTCATATGATATATTTGTTTATCCATATTATAGTTTTCTAAGTGGAATTAATAAATTTACACAAGATCACCAATTTTCAAAATGTCAAATGCAGGGCCCGGAGAGATAGCACAGCAGCATTTGCCTTGCAAGCAGCCAATCCAGGACCAAAGGTGGTTGGTTCAAATCCCGGTGTCCCATATGGTCCCCCGTGCCTGCCAGGAGCTATTTCTGAGCAGACAGCCAGGAGTAACCCTGAGCACCGCTGGGTGTGGCCCAAAAACCAAAAAAAAAACTTTCAAATGCACATTGTTCTCTAGTAAACATGAATGATTCTCAGGATAGATAACAAAGCTAGGGAACAATTCAAACATAAAAATTTTAATATCTATAAATATCAAGAACCCTTTAATATCATAATGCCATGATCAAAAATCAACATAAAAAGAAGACAGGAAAAACTCCTGCACCTGGAAACTAAACCAAAAATTTATAACTGAATCAAAAATAAATAAAATGATTACTTGAAATAATGTAATCAGAAAACAAATGATCAGAATCTATAGGACACAGCAATAGTTGTACTAAGGAAGAAATTCATAACAATACAGATCTATATTAATAAAGAATAAAAAACTAAAATCAACAACCTAAACATAATCAAATGTCTGGAGACAGAACAATAAAAAATCCCAAGATTAGAATTAAAAGGACATAATCAAATTAGAATAGAAATTAGTGAAATTAAGAAAGCAATACTAAAAGCAAAATAAACTAGGAGATGACTATTTCAAAAAATAAACAAGACAAATAAACATTTGGCTAAACTCAAGAGGTAAAAGAGAAAAACTTGCACAAATCACTAGGATCATAAATTAAAAAGAAAAAAATATGACACTATTAGAAACTGAAGATATGATAAAATGCTACTATGAAGAATTGCACACTGCTAAGCTGAAGAACTCGTGTAATCTACTGAAATAAGGAGAAATAGTGAACCTGAACAACTCATTAAGAAGAAATTGTAATAGTAATTAAGAATATCAAAAACAGCAAAAGGCTTGCTCCAAATGAACTATATGGTACATTCTATCACTCTTTCAAAGACTCAATAAATTCACTGTTCAAAAATAAGAAACATACATACATACACATTTACAATTAAAAGAGACATTTTCATACCAGTTTCCCACATGAACATCAATGCAATCAAAAGATAAAGCTCTCTGGTTTAATCCATCTATACATACAGAAAAGTTTTAACAAGATCCAACATAATTTTATAATCAAAAACCTCAACAAAATAGGTTTAAAGAAACTTGGTTTCCTTGTTTAATATAGTAATGAGCAAGTACAATAAAGCAAAACTGCTGTTATTTTCCCTGGTGTAAAACTGAAATGATTTACTCTGAGAATACATAGAAAACAAGCAAGTCTTATTGTTTCCCCTCTTATTCAATATAGTTTTAAAAGACCTGGGACAGCAATCAGGCAAAAAATTTTAAATTTTAAAAAAATCTAAATTGAAAAATAGTTAAACTATCACTATGGACTTAATATGGTTTTTAAAAGGGCCAAATGGTCCATAAAATATTCCCTAAAACAATGAACAAAATACAGCAAAACTTAGGTTAGAGTACCAAACACATAAAAAAATCAGTCACTCTCTTATAAGTAAATAATGAACTATAAAGGAACAAGTTGAATAATTCACAAATTGCAAAAAATATATATATAAATAAATATTGATGACAAGAGAAGTAAGGGAGTCTGAAAAGAGAAATGTAAAACTCATGATAGAAAATTCAAGATTGAGAAGCATATTTCCTATTAAAACTGTACAAAAGAAAGAAGTACATTGAAGAATGTTGAAAGTTTACATAACACAAGAGATACACCCATTAGTTTTTTTTTTTCATGCAGTACACAAAAGGTAAAATAGTGGCTTTATTATATGAAATGAGTTAATAAAAATGACTAGATTTTTATCCATAGTTATAATATACTTTTTATTTTTTAATTTTAATTAAATAATTTTTATTTCGACCAAAGTAAATTACAAATCTTTCACAATAATATTTTAGATACATAGTGACATTGAATCAGGAACATTCCCACCACCAGTGTTGTCCTTCATTCTCCCTGTTCCCAGCTGCATCCCATATCCCCCTCCTTTGACCCCCAGGATGCTAGTATAAGAGGTCCCCTCTGTGTCTAGCTTGTTGTAGATTGGGTTTCAATTCTGTTGTCGTTGACTTTGGATTTGATGTTTAAGTCTGATCATTTTTTATTTCTACTCAATGTTCATACACCTGTTTGGTCTTGGAACCCTCCATTATTTCCCCCTCAATTTGTGAGGCAGAAGACGATGGTTCAAGTTATGTGGTTCTGTTTGGAGGGGAAGAAAAAAGAAAGAGAACAAAATGGGAGGTAAGATCAAACAAGAAAGAAATGGGAAGAGTCCTTCCAGAGGCTATAAATATCAATTTAAGGAAAAAGGGAAAAAGGAAGAAAAACATAAAAACAATACAAAAAAAAATCAAACAAAAGAACCCAAGAAGCACCACAGCAATAAAGACAGCAACCAAACCATAGCAATGGTCTCTTTTAAACTAATTATAAAAATATATTTTTAATTTTCTGTTTTTTTTTTTTATTCGGAGGGGCTGCTTTTGAGTCACACCTGTTGATGCAGAGGGGGTTATTCCTGACAATCCTCTGTGTACCATATACATGTAATGTTAATTATGGACTAAATAAAGTTCTAATTAAGGCAAGTGTTTTACCACAATCTTATTTGTTATGAATGTTGTTGCAGGAAATTTCATCCCATTGTATTCAATGTCTTTAGGTCAGAGTGCTGTCCACTGTGCCTCACAGACGTGAGTGGCATTATATAGCCTCTTAAGTCATATTTGCTCCACAACATAATTACATATAAACTTTTCCATAATGTATGTAATATCCTTATGTATTGTTGGATTGGTAAACTTACTTTTGGAGAGTCATGTATATATGTATGAGTTACAAGACAATCTAGTTTAGGTGCTAATAAGATTCCATTAGAATGCTCATATTTGATTTACAGCTTCTACCATTGCCAATAAGTACCCTACATTTACATCAGCAGCTTCCATTCCACTCAAATTATCTCTATAAGTATTTCTAAAGTCCAATTTTTATTTCCAGGATAAAAGTTTTAGAATGTTATTTAAGATTTAACAGTTCTAACCCACATTTAAATTAATTCTGAGGAGATATATACTAACATGTACAGAACAGTTTAAACTTAAAAATAAAATTACAAATATTCTAACTTTCAATAAAAGAATTAAACAAATCATAGGAAAAAGAGAAGTCAACTCAACAAATAGTACTGGGAAATCTGGTTATCCACATATTCACACATGAACCCTAGCACTATTTCTTACCAATCAACCCCAAAAGTTTATTTAGTTTAAATAGTAAGAACATCAATATTAGACCTGAATTCTATAAATTATGTTAATCAAAACTTACACAAAACTCTTCATTATACTGATTCAAGAGTAATTTTTCAATATCCAGTTTTTGATCAGAAAATTTAGCAATGTAATATTTAACAAAAGGAAAAACACAAAATTGTAAAGACTTTTTTCTTGCTTTTTTATTTTTATATTAATAATTTTTATTTTGATCAAAGTGAATTAAAACTCATTCACAGTAGTATTTCAGGTACATAGTGACATTGAATCAGGGACATTCCCACCACCAGTGTTGTTCTCCCTTCACCCCTGTCCCCAGCAAGCATCCCATATCGTCCTTCTTTTGCCCCCCTGAGTGCTAGTAAAAGTGGTGCCTTCTGTGTCTAGCCTATTGTAGATTCTGTTGCGTTGGCTTTGGCTTTGATGTTCAAGTATGATCATTTTTTTTATTTCTACTCAATGTTCATACAACTGCTTGATCTTGGTGCCCTCCATTATTTTCCCCTCAATTTGTGAGGCAAAACAAGATGGTTCAAGTTATGTGTTTCTGAAGGTAAGAAAAAAAAAGGAACTCTTATCCACTGCTGGTGGGAATGCCGTCTAGTACAGCCTCTATGGAAAGCGATATGGAGGTTTCTTCAAAACTGGAAATTGAGCACTCCCATTCGACCCAGCTATTCCCACTCCTAGGGATCTACCCTAGGAGCACAAGAATACAATACAAATACCCCTTCCTCACAACTATATTTATTGCAGCACTATTCACAATAGCCAGGCTCTGGAAACAACCCAAGATGCCCTTCAACAGATGAATGGCTAAAGAAAACTGTGGTTACATATACACAATGGAATATTATGCAGCCGCCCAGGAGAGATGAAGTCATGAATTTTCCTATAACTGGATGTACATGGAATCTATCACTGCTCAGTGAAATAAGTCAGAGGGGAGAGAGAGACGCAGAATAGTCTCACTCTTCTATGGGTTTTAAGAAAAAATAATGTCATTGTTATAAAATCCTCAGAGACAATTAGAGGAGAGCTGGAACACCAGCTCACTCCTGAAGCTCACCACAGAGTGGTGAGCACAGTTATAGAATAACTACACTGAGAACTACCATAATCAAGTGAATGAATGAGGGAACTGGAAAGCCTGTCTGGAGTACAGGTGGGGGTGGGGCGGGAATGGAGGGAGATTTGGGACTTTGGTGGCGGGAATGTTGCACTGGTGAAGAGGGGTTGATCTTTATATGACTGAAACCCTTATCACAATTCATTTATGTAATCAAGATATTCAAATAAAGAGAAAAAAAAGTCTAAAAAAGAAAAAGAAAAAGGGGGGATTCAAATCTAAACAACCAAAAAAATGGGAGGAGTCCTTCTAGAGACTAATAAATATCAATTTAAGAAAGAAAAGGGGGAAAGGAAGAAGAACCTACAGAATAATACAAAAATAACAAAAATAAACAAAACAAAAACAAACAAACAAAAAACACCTGAAAAGCACCACACACAATACTGACAACAACAGAACACTAACCACAGTCCTGAAATAAAGACAAATCAAAGCACAGGGGAGAAAGGTAAAAAGAAAAAAAAGGCAAGAGAGAGAGAGAGAGAGAGAGAGAGAAGAGAGAGAGAGAGAGAGAGAAAACAAATAACAAAATTGTAAAGTCTTTTAAAATAAAATATAATAAACAATTTTCTCAATATCTGAGTTCATTCACTTTAAATTTTGTGTATTTACTTGTCTAGTAGCATCTGTTACTCCAGTTCTATATCCTTGGGTTGCCTACATTTTAATCCCATGGTTCACTTCAGAACTTTAACTGTACTGAAGAAGTGATTTTACTGTATTGATTATCAATTATTGCTGCCTCTCTATTCACAGTACCTCAGAGAATCAAATAAAAAGAAGGATGATTAAATAATGAATATAAATTTGGGGGAAGTTTGTAATAATAAACCTCACATTTCTCTAAGAGCTACAGTAAAGTAAGAGGAAAGCATGGATAGCTAAATAGCTGAAAGTACCTGTTGAAAATGAAATACAGGTTTTGAAGAGAACTCAGAAGTAGGACTATAGAAAACTGAATGGATTCCCAAATGAATTCTGATTTCATCCATGCAATCAGAATAAATTGCTAATTTGAAAGAGGATCATGTAAGTGTAACTAAATTAAGGTTCTTGTAAAGAAACTATCCTTGATCATATAAGTGGACTCTAAAACCAGTGATAACTGTCTTTTTTTCCTTCCCCCTTCAATAACTGTCTTTATCATGGAAAAATATAGAAAGGCTTCAGGGAGTCTAAAAGAGAAAAAATGAAACAGAAGCAGAAATGATGGTGAAAGATGTAACAAATAAACCCCAAGGAAGTCAACAGAAATCAAAGAAGCCAAAAATCAGGCTTATCTTTTAGAGTTTCTGTTGCTGGCTAGATTTGAATTTTAGAATTCCCAAAATCCGTACTGTAAGGGAATGCATTCTATTACCTTAAACTTTTATGTTGGTGATAATTTGATTTTAGCAAATCACATATCAAACTAACACAGATTGATTGCAGTGCAAGAAAATGTTCCTTCAAATTTTCCTGTTAATTTTAACAAGTGTTGTCTGTAACTTACAAGTTGTTTTAGAATGGGAAATGTGGCAAGGTGAACATTATGCTGAAAGTTCAACATACCTATCATGTCTCAACAATGTTTGAAATGTCAAATTTGAAATGAGAAAATCACACACATTTATTTCAAGTAAGATATCTAAGTAATTTGAGACGGTGCATCAGGAATCAGCAAAATAAAATGCAGCCTAAAGACTAAAATTATTTAATAATTACCCACATATAAATTTAAATATTTAATATCTAAAATGGAAAAGTAATGAATAAAACTCACTATCAAATACAAGTAACCTTATTAAACCAGGCAAATTATCTACATAATTTGTGAAATGTCGTCATGTCTATTAGGATTGCAATTATCAAAGATAAGAAAGATAAATGTTCGTAGACTATTGAACAGGAGACATGGTGAAGATGTAACTTCCTAAATCCACAATAAAAAACACAAATAAATACATGATACATATACTAATACTCCTGGTATAAATGCAAGTATTTTGAATTTCAAAAAGATACTAACATTCAAGAGCTCACTGAAGCTTTATTGCTAACACCAAAGATTTGTAAAGCAATCTAAAGTTCTTTTAATATGGTCACATAAGATTATATTCTGAAATATTATCACACCATAAAAATAAATAAATACTATAATTTGTGACAATATAGGCATGAATGTGGATATAACTAGTAAGTATAATTTAGAGCAGTTTAATTTACATTGGCAGTGAATAGGAAAGAAGTTTCCAGGGACTATAGTTTGGGGGGCATAGATAAAAGTGGATCAAACAGTAGAGAATTTAAATAAAGAAAATAATAATAAATAAATGTTCTAAACAGCTAAAATATCACAGTAGTAATAATGGCAGATAACAGTACAGTATCATAACTTTGAACATTTTTTCAGATAGTAGATATTGATTTTTATTCTAAACAAAAATAGTACATATGTGGAAGCAGTGGGCTTTTAATGATTCCAGTTCTTCATTAGTTTATCATGTATGCACATAAAGAAACATGTTGAGCAACCGAAATATTTACAATTCTAATGAGGCAAATACATTTCAGTACAGCTACTTTTTAAAATATAGTTTCTTAGATCGAGAGAGATTTCAGAGATGAGTGCATGCTAGACTACCGGGATCAATCCCATAAAACTTGCTCTCAGGAGCATCACTTCAAGAGACACCTGAGCACAGAGTGAGAAGCAACCACCAGTAACTTCGAGTTGTGGCCTGAAAACAACAAACCAAAAATGAGCTTCACTATTCACTTTCATATCTGATCTAAATGTTTCTAAATTTTTACCCTAAAAAACTCATCGATGACTGCAAAAGATCTCAATGGGCTTAGTGCCGACTTTGTACGCTGAAGATCAGATTTAATGCTTTGCTATGCACAGTACTTTGCACATCAAAAGTGTCTCCTGTAAACAGAGTTAGCAGTAGCTCCTGAACACTGCCAAGAATACATCCAAAGCCAAAAGAAAATAATTAGTAACATTAAACCTATAGTTCAGTGGGACACTGATTATTTTTTCATAGAAAAATATAATTTGCAAACGGAAATCTCATAAGAAAATCAAGCTAAAGGGAACATACACTTTTTTCAAAAACTAATTATAATGATAGAAGTTTTTATTTAAAAAGTAATAGTGAAACTTGCTGATTACTCTTCAAATTAAATGCATACATTGATCATTTATTTTACCTATTTGAATACTATGAAACTTATCGAAATAAAATAAACCTCATTTTTTAAATAAACATCATTTTTATGAGTTATTCATAGAAAAGAAAAATTTTCTCATTTTTTAGAACATTTTGTATTGATTGAGATGATTCATGATGATGTTAAAGAAGATTAACTTTGGGGGCCGGAGAGATAGCACAGTGGTGTTTGCCTTGCAAGCAGCTGATCCAGGACCTAAGGTAGTTGGTTCGAATCCCGGCGTCCCATATGTTCCCCCGTGCCTGCCAGGAGCTATTTCTGAGCAGATAGCTAGGAGTAACTTCTGAGCACCACTGGGTGTGGTCCAAAAAAAAAAAAAGATTAACTTCTAATGATGATTTCCTATCTACATGAATAATACCTATCATCAGTGTATCAACCTCATTACCACAGGACTGCAAAAAGGTCCATTTACTCTTTCAAAGGACCTCTACTCTTTCACATTTATTTTTTTTTGCAAGAGGGAGGCTGGAACACATTTCAGTGCCCCAGCTCTATCCTGGCCCAGCTCTCAGAGATCATTCCTGGACTTAGAAACATGTTCAGATAAACTACATGTAAAATAAAAGTGCCTTGCCTGTGGTATAATTTCTCTGGCCCCTCATACTTTTTATTTTTATCACATTTCCAGACTTCTGAAATCTCAGAAAACAATCTCCGAAATGGTTATTTTGTACTACTTGTCTCTTTCTTAATATATTTACTCCCTATAGTTAATTAAACAATGTGATGATTAGGCTTTTAAAAATTAAAATTAAAAAGAGTCTAAAAATAGTTGCCAGTAGGATTTAATAAAATAAAAAGGTAAGGTTTATATAAGAAAAAAAAAGGTTAAAAAAAAAGCTAATAAAAAGAATCCACTTTCCTTAATTCATCATGTTTACTCTTTCAAAGAAACTTTAAATAGTAGGGTTCATATCTTAGCAAAATTGGCCCATTATCCAGTTTTATATATTCCATCATTAAGAAAATAGGAGAGGTGTCCTCCCTCCCCTCAAATAACACACTGGTTACAGAGAGATGAGATATGTACCTCAAAATCTAGGATGCTGGTTTCTATTAGCCTTTCTGTCTCTGTCTCTCTGCCCCCCACACAGTAAAAATATTCTTCATATATGCCCTAGAGATCTGCATATTTGACCAAGGTGGACAATACTCCTCATTGGTCTCTCTTTCTCCCTTTCTTCTCTCTCTCTTCCCCTCTCTTCTCTCTCTCTTTCTCTCTCTCTCTCTCTTCTCTCTCCCTCTCTCCTCTCCCCTCTCTCCCCTCTCTCACCCTCAGGGTGGACAAGAACTTTCACATTCCATGATTAAATTTCACATATGTCACTAATTACAGTGAAGCTGAAATTTTCTGCTTGATTTGACCCCCCTTCCAAAAAGTTTGATTAGCTTTTCTACCTTATGTAAAACAGTCTACTTTATGTAGGGAGAGAATGACTGGTTGAAGTTCAATGGCTATTGTTGCATTTTCTTTTCCAAAAAATTAGATTTATTTATTTTAGGATTATAGGTTTGTTCATAAAACAATTATTTCTGACATCCAATATTTCAACACCGATCCCACTACTAGAGTAACATTCCCTCAAGTCTAGTCATCAGTTTCAAAACCTCCCTGAAGCCTTCCTCCCAGCAGGGTTATTCAAATGCCCAAAGACTATTCTTCAGGTGGATCAGAACTGTGTTAAAAGAAAGAAAAACCTTAAAACCAAAAAAAAAAACAATCTAGGATGCTACCACTAATGTGAACATGAGACCCAAAGTGTATTTTTATTTTTTGCTTTTTGGGGTCATAACCAGTGATGCTCATGGGTTACTCCTGGCTCAGCGCTCAGAAATTGCTCCTGGAATAGGGGACCATATGGGATGCCAGGTGATCGTACAGCAGTCCGTCCTAGGTTAGTGCCCTAACTCTTGCACCACTGCTCCGGCCCCATGATAATAATTTTTTAAGTGGATTTGCACTGGGATGGGAGAACACTGACTCGCTGGTCAAGGGATATGAAGTTAGAATATTGAGTCACTGAAACTCCATTCATTAAACCATAGTGCCCTCAAAATCAATTAGTTGCTGATCTGTTTAAAGGGTGCAATGAGAATACTTCATGCATCTTTCAGTAAACTCACAATTTTTTAGTATCTGGTTGCTTATCAATGTAAAATCAGGAAAAGTTAATGAACTTGTCTGTGCCTCAGAATTTACATATGTAAAATGAGAATATTTTTATCAATTAAGAGTTTATCTGTTGGTAGAATAACAGCTGTGATACAGTAAGTGTTCAATAAGGCTTTAGCTAAATATAGAAATATTTAAATAAGAAATATTTTCATACTCTAGCTAAAAGATATTTAACCATTTATGTAATTTCTACATTGATAACATAAGTGGATAGGATAAATATAATTATGAATGACCCTTAGATCACATTATGCTAACTCCAAAATTTATAAAAATAAGCTTCCCAGATTTGCATCATTTTCAATCTTTGTATAGCCTTAAGTCTTCCCCTAGATAACAAACAGTACAATTGAAAGAAATCTATCAATCTTATATGATAGTTATAAATCAGATGTGACATTTCTTTACATGACAACACTGTTTGAAATTTACAGTGTTAAATAAGAACTGATAACTGAAGGTATCTAGGTTGCACAGTCTTGTCAGCAGGCTCATCTGAGATAGGTATCTTCCATTAATTTTTTTTTTTTTTTTTGCTTTTTGGGCCACACCAGGTGACAATGAGGGGTTACTCCTGGCTAAGAGCTCAGAAATCGCTCCTGGTTGTGTGACCATGTGGATACCAGAGATCAAACGACAGTCCATCTAGGTTAGTGCAAGGCAAATACCCTACCACTTGCACCAGCAATTGGCTCCTTTCTTTTTTTTTTGCCATTAATATTTTTGACAATGTAATGCTTTTTTTAGAAAAGCAACTGCACTCAAAAGTAAGCCAGTTCAACACAAAAATTAGTAAATGTTTCCTCATGTTTGGAAATAATTCTTTTGGCTTGAAAATTATCTTAACAAAATCTTTCATGCAGAATCAACATTAGAAAAATATTAAGTTCCAGGCGGGGAAAATCCGCGAAAGTACACCGGCCCAGTGGGGCTCAACTGTGAAAGACTGTGAGTGTGACCTGTCTATGTCTGTCTACTGTCCTCTTGCGTGAAACTCTTGCGAGTGGGGCAAGGAGAGGCTCCAGAAACCTCACTCGCCCAGACGCCATTTTCAGGGAGGGACTTCAGAGCATAAAAACCGGCTAAGCTTTGCAAAAGCCGGCTCCCTGTGTGTGACACCAGGCGGGGAAAATCCGCGAAAGTACACCGGCCTAGTGGGCCTCAACTGTGAAAGACTGTGAGTGTGACCTGTCTATGTCTGTCTACTGTCCTCTTGCGTGAAACTCTTGCGAGTGGGGCAAGGAGAGGCTCCAGAAACCTCGCTCGCCCAGACGCCATTTTCAGGGAGGGACTTCAGAGCATAAAAACCGGCTAAGCTTTGCAAAAGCCGGCTCCCTGTGTGTGACACCAGGCGGGGAAAATCCGCGAAAGTACACCGGCCCAGTGGGGCTCAACTGTGAAAGACTGTGAGTGTGACCTGTCTATGTCTGTCTACTGTCCTCTTGCGTGAAACTCTTGCTAGTGGGGCAAAAAGAGTCTCCAGAGGAGCACGGCCACTCCGCTTCGCTACGCGGCCGTGCACTCTTTCTAAGGAAAGAACTCCATTGCAACAAGAAGGAAAAATCACACTAAGAACGGCGCTATATCACAGAAGCAAACATTTCTCTCTAGACTGTCTTCTCTGTTGCATGCTCTGGCCTAAGATTTGACCCAGTGTGAGGCTTCATCCACGGCGGACTCCCCTTCCTTAGAGCAAGTCAGCCCATCCAGAAAGGGAGGAGCCAGAGGAGTGTGCTGCCTACATCATATAGACAATGAATACCACCACAACACGTAGAAAAACCCACAATACAAATGTGACAATGGGGAAAAAACGCAGGCCAGCATCAGACATAGAGAATGAAGATGACAATTCTGAGGACCAGATAATGACTGAACAACTAATCAACCTCTCAGATAAGGACTTTAGACTAGCAATATGGAAGGTGCTCAACAGACTCCAAGAAACCATGGATCGAGTTGAACAGAACACTAATAAGAACCAAGAAAATATGAAGGCAGAAATGACAAAACTCCAAACTGAAATAACATGTCAACTAACAGGACTGAAAAAGTCAGTAAACGAAGTGAATGACAAAATGGATAAGCTCTGGGACAGGGTATCAGAAGCTGAGAATAGACTTGGTGCTGTGGAAGATGAGATACATAACAATTCCATACAGCAGGAGAGATTGGACAAAAAACTTAAAGCAAATGAGCAGACAATGGAAAAATTAGTCAAAGAATGGGAACAGACGAAAATAGAAGTCTATGATAAGATCAACAGAAACAACTTAAGAATCATTGGAGTCCCAGAGACCCAGGAAGAAAATTTCCAGGAAGAATCAATGGTCAAGAACATCATTAAAGAGAAACTTCCAGAGCTAAAGAATATATGTGATCAAATCCTGCATGCCCGAAGAGTACCAACCAAAAGAGACCCCAGAAAAACCACCCCAAGACACATCCTAGTCACAATGACAAATCCCACAGATAGAGACAGAATTCTGAAAACAGCAAGATCAAAAGGGGAAATCACGTTCAAGCAAGCTTCCCTGAGATTTACAGCAGATCTGTCACCAGAAACACTCAATGCCAGAAAGCAGTGGTGGGATATTGTGACAAGACTGAATGAAATGAATGCTTCACCCAGAATACTATACCCAGCAAAACTCACTTTCCGGTTTGATGGAAGAATACATGGTTTCACAGACAAAAAACAGCTCAGAAACTTCACAGACACAAAACCAGTCTTAAGAGAAAAACTGAAAGACCTAATCTAAGACAAGACTACCCAAAAGACACACCAAATTTTGAAATAAAGATGGCGTTAAATCCCAGGACAATTCTTTCTCTCAACGTCAATGGACTAAATGCACCAGTTAAGAGACACAGAGTGGCTAAATGGATCAAAAAACTCAATCCAACCTTCTGCTGCCTACAAGAAATGCACCTGAATAGTCAGAACAAACATAGACTCAAAATAAAAGGGTGGAGAAAAATTATCCAAGCAAACAACACCCATAAAAAAGCTGGAGTGGCCATACTAATATCAGATAATGCAAACTTTATACTCAGGAAGGTTGTAAGGGACAAAGACGGACATTTTATATTAATCAAGGGGTACGTAGAGCAGGAAGAATTCACTCTCCTAAACATATATGCACCAAATGAGGGGCCAGCAAAATATTTAATACAACTGTTGACAAATCTGAAAAATAATATCAACAACAACACAATAATTGTAGGGGACCTTAACACAGCTTTGTCAACACTGGACAGGTCAACCAGACTGAAACCCAACAAGAATATACTAGACCTGAGGAGAGAAATGGAAGAAAGAGGCCTAGTGGATATATATAGGATACTCCATCCCCAGAAACCTGGATACACATTCTTCTCCAATGTACATGGGACATTCTCCAGGATAGACTACATGCTGGCACATAAAACATACCTCCATAAGATCAAGAGGATAGAAATTTTGCAGACTACCTTCGCTGACCACAAGGCTCTGAAATTATTTGTGAACTCCAAAGGGACTCAGAAGAAACACTTTAACACCTGGAAGTTAAACAGCCTCATGCTCAATAACCAGTGGGTCCGAGATGAAATCAAGGAGGAAATAAAAAGGTTCCTGGAAACAAATGACAATCAAGACACAAACTCTCAGAACTTATGGGACACAGCAAAAGCAGTACTGAGAGGAAAATTTATAGCTTTGCAAGCACACATCAGGAAGGAAGAAGGAGCTTACCTGAGTAGCTTAATGACACAGCTAATAGAACTAGAAAATGCTCAACAAAAGGACCCAAGAACAGGAAGACAGAAGGAAATAACAAAGCTGAGAGCAGAAATCAACACATGGAAATGGAAATGCATACCCTGCTCTTGGATTGGCAGGATTAACATCATCAAAATGTCAATACTCCCCAAGGCATTATACAGATTTAATGCCATCCCTCTAAAGATACCCATGACATTCTTCAAAGAAGTGGATCAGACACTTTTGAAATTTATTTGGAACAATAAACACCCTCGAATAGCTAAAGCAATCATTGGGAAAAAGAATATGGGAGGAATTACTTTCCCCAACTTTAAACTGTACTACAAAGCAACAGTTATCAAAACAGCATGGTATTGGAATAAGGATAGGTCCTCAGATCAGTGGAATAGGCTTGAATACTCAGAAAATGTTCCCCAGAGATACAACCACCTAATTTTTGATAAAGGAGCAGGAAATCCTAAATGGAGCAGGGAAAGCCTCTTCAACAAGTGGTGTTGGCACAATTGGATAGCCACTTGCAAAAAATTAAACTTAGACCCCCAGCTAACATCATGTACAAAGGTAAAATCCAAATGGATTAAAGACCTCGATATCAGCCCCAAAACCATAAGATATATAGAACAGCACATAGGCAAAACACTCCAGGACATTACAGGCATCTTCAAGGAGGAAACTGCACTCTCCAAGCAAGTGAAAGCAGAGATTAACAGATGGGAATATATTAAGCTGAGAAGCTTCTGCACCTCAAAGGAAATAGTGCCCAGGATACAAGAGCCACCCACTGAGTGGGAGAAACTATTCACCAAATAGCCATCAGATAAGGGGCTAATCTCCAAAATATACAAGGCACTGACAGAACTTTACAAGAAAAAAACATCTAACCCCATCAAAAAATGGGGAGAAGAAATGAACAGACACTTTGACAAAGAAGAAATACACATGGCCAAAAGACACATGAAAAAATGTTCCACATCACTAATCATCAGGGAGATGCAAATCAAAACAACGATGAGATACCACCTCACACCCCAGAGAATGGCACACATCACAAAGAATGAGAATAAACAATGTTGGCGGGGATGTGGAGAGAAAGGAACTCTTATCCACTGCTGGTGGGAATGCTGTCTAGTTCAACCTTTATGGAAAGTGATATGGAGATTCCTCCAAAAACTGGAAATCGAGCTCCCATATGATCCAGCTATACCACTCCTAGGAATATACCCTAGGAACACAAAAATACAATACAAAAACCCCTTCCTTACACCTATATTCATTGCAGCTCTATTTACCATAGCAAGACTCTGGAAACAACCAAGATGCCCTTCAACAGACGAATGGCTAAAGAAACTGTGGTACATATACACAATGGAATATTATGCAGCTGTCAGGAGAGATGAAGTCATGAAATTTTCCTATACATGGATGTACATGGAATCTATTATGCTGAGTGAAATAAGTCAGAGAGAGAGAGAAAAATGCAGAATGGTCTCACTCATCTATGGGTTTTAAGAAAAATGAAAGACACCCTTGTAATAATAATTTTCAGACACAAAAGAGAAAAGAGCTGGAAGTTCCAGCTCACCTCAGGAAGCTCACCACAAAGAGTGATGAGATTAGTTAGGGAAATAACTACATTTTGAACTGTCATAATAATGAGAATGTATGAGGAAAATGGAGAGCCTGTCTAGAGTACAGGCGGGGGTCGGGTGGGGCGAAGGGAGACTTGGGACATTGGTGATGGGAATGTTGCACTGGTGATGGGTGGTGTTCTTTACATGACTGAAACCCAAACACAATCATGTATGTAATTAAGGTGTTTAAATAAATTAAAAAAAATATTAAGTTAAAGGAAATTAGACATAAAACAGAGTACAGGGGACAAAGAGTAAAATAGATAAGAAGTCTGCATTGCATTCAATTCTCAAACACTCTCTTAAGGCAAAAATAAAGAAAGTCTGTAGAGATGGTCTAAAAACAATAAGAGACCTTTCCTCCTTTTAAAAACTACATTTTCTTCATCAACACAAATCTCTTCCCAAAGGTTTAAAAAATATTTTAAAATACCAACTTTACTAAAAACAAAAAAATTAAATATTAGAAAAAATGGAGAAGACAGATAAACTATGTATTTAAGACAAGCCAAATGCTTCAGAAAATCTTGCAAGTATGGATTTACTATTTTATCTAAACTATTCCACATATTCCCACCAACAACCAAGGTTCACAAAACTCTTTCCAAAGACATAAAATGACTGTATATTATCTGATTATCTGAAGCAATCTCATGGTCATTTTGAATAAACAGCATCACATGCTGAAAAAAAACACACAAAAGAACAACATACACTCAGCAGCATAACAATGTATTGATATCAATTTAAAATACTACTCATAACATAATTCATTTTAGGTAGAAGGGTACACTGTTTTGTGCTCAGAGACTAATTCCTTTCCTAGGAAACCCATCCAATTAGAACCAAAACACTAATATATGGGCCCAAGGGACAGTTCAAATGACAGAACACATTCATTACATATCCAAGACCTTGACCCCGTACTAAATAACATTCTAACTGGAAGGAAAAAAAAAATTCATTTGGCACAATACAGCACTATTTACCACAGCAACTTTATCAAAACGAAATAAGTAGCCATCATCTGATATGTATGTATGCATTTGTATTTATATACCGATGTTGTATATATAGATATTTAAACTGAAATGTTTTTCAACTGATAGAAAATGAAATCTTTTACAACAGGGGTGGTGAACATGCGGCTCTCAAGCGACATGCAGCTCCCAACCAAAATGAATGTGGCTCTTTGCCTCTTCTCATTATTTTTCTACTGTGGCTCTTAGCCAATTTTGGATTTTTTTCTGCTGCTTCTGAGGAGGGACCTCTGAGGAGAGATCTCTGAGTGCGTAGTCCTGCCCCCAGGCTGCTTTCTCCCATCTCCCAACCCTCGGAAACAACTGCACGGGCCAGTTGGGGGTTGGGGGGGGACCCGTGTGTCACATGTTGGGTCACATCTTGCCATTAGTTCTTCGTGTGGAGGATGCAGCACACTCTCACCATCACTGCAGGATTTTGACCCTCACTCAAAATGGCAAAGTGCGATATGTGTTTAAGATATTATTGTTAAAATTATATGCTTTTGTGTGAATGTTTGTCTGTTTTGGCAGGTCACTGCGAGGTATGGCTCTCTGACACTCACAGTTTAAAATTTTGGCTCTTTGTGTCGAACTTGTTCGCCACCCTTGTTTTACAAGATGAGTAGAACTGGATGGAGTTGTGCTATTTGAAAAAAAAAAAGCCAAAAAAAAAATGAGAATCTCTGACAGTCTCACAAATATCAGATAATCTTACTCACACTTAGAATAGAGAAAAGCACAGCAATGCGAAAAATAAAACTAGTCAGCAAGTGAAAAAATCTTATTGACTCATATTGCAGAATAGAGAATCTTAGACTCATATTGCAGAGTAGACGGCAGGTAAGATAGATACGTGAAGCAGGATAGAAACAGAGAACACCCTGAAGAGTGGTGATGGATACTACTTTTTTGTTGCTGAGTATAAAGTGACTACATAGCATGAGAAGACATAAATATTGTACCTGTAATATACAAGTGCTTAAACCATTGTTTTTTCATTAAGTAAAATTGAATAATTGATTTACTAATGATTTAAATTAACATATAATTAAGTTCACAAAATAAAGGGGATTGGAAAAATATCATGACTCCATCTTTTTTTTTCATCATTGTTTAGTTTTGTTGTTAATATGTTTTGTTTGGAGCCACACATGCTGATGCCTAGAATTGATGCCTATAATATGGCAGCAGCTACTGACTTAGCCATATGCATAGCATGATCCTTATATAGTCCTGTACTAAATTTTTGTACCTTTATTTTTTATTCTTTAAAGAATACTCATGAAAACTATAATATTACAAACACAAGACACTTAAACTTAAGCAAAGGGGTTAAGTAGTAAATTAAACTAAGATTTGTAGTTCGAATGACCTGAAAGTCAGGAAAAAAAGCTAATGGAGGTCATATTAAAAGAAACAGTAAACAAAAGGAAAATATTAGGAAATAAATGATATTTCAAGACACTGTTTAAACTAGGAGATCAACATTTTAAAATACTTATTGATATTAACTCCTTGAATAAAATGATTTTCCAGTACAAAGGTAAAATAGTTTCAGGCAGAAAAGTTTTCAAAAAATGCATTACCCTTAGAACTGGATTGTACCTTTACTCACTAGATTGTAAGTAGTATTAAATAAAATATTCTGATATAAAGGAAAACACAAGAGAGAAATAATAGATTAACAAAATGGAACTGAAAACCCTACAAATGATAACTATGACATAAACACATTTTATATTACATAAGTTTAAAATGGATTGATTAAAGAGATAACAATAATGTAACATGGAGAAATAAAATGACATAATTAGGAGATAAAGAGTTAATACAGCAGGTAGAGTGCTTGCCTAGCCTACATTCTACAAGAATTCAATTCCAACAAACAAATAGTCCCTCAGTCCCAAAAGAAGTGATGCCCGAGTGAAGAGCCAAAAGAAAGCCTTGAATGAGGCCAGTTGTAGCCCAGACGAACAATAAACAAATATCATTAAAAAGTGCCATTAATTGAAAATACAAGATAAAAACTTATACTAAGGGGCCAGGACAGTGGCACAAGCAGTAGGGCATTTGCCTTGCAAGCGCTAACCTAGGATGGACTGCAGTTTGATACTCCACCGTTCCATAAATTCCACCAAGCCAGGAGCTATTTCTGAGTGCGTAGCCAGGGGTAACCCCATAGTGTCACCAGGTGTGGCCCAAAAACAAACAAGAAACAAAAACAAAAAACCATACTAACTACAGTATTTAATAAAAGGTACTACAAAATTCATAAATTTTTATTGCAGGGCTGACTGTCATCTGAATATTTGTCATAGTGACTTGAATTAGGCTTCAGTCAACCAGAAATCAGCCATTCGCCCCCAAACCGTGGATCCCATCTATGGAACTGGCATAGTTTTCTGTTCCAACAATAAGAATCAAACTTCTACAGGGGAAAGAACTAATGTTGCTCTGGCACCGACTTGCTCAGGGTGGGCTTACATGACACCCGGACGACTTGGAGACAGTGACAGCTAGTGTTCAGGGCAGGTTTTCCTGCATTGTCACCTAACAGTGAGATAAAATAGAAGATGCTCCATGACAGCCTGATTTTGGACATCGGATCTGTGCAAAAACATGATCTCTAGTTACATAAACCTGATTGTGACAAACGTGATTGAGCAGAAATTTTCCTGGAACCATGAAGACTTGGGGGTTAGACAAGTTACTATGTCAGGAGCCTGTAGTTGGTTTTGAGGCAGGATACTTGATGGGTAGGGACAACCTCTTTTTTGACCAAAGGTTTGCCCTTTTTATTTTCCCTGACTTTTACTACCTATGAAAAAATATGTCCAACCCCTTTTTATCTTTTAGAGGATCCCTCATTTTTCACAGAACTTTGGGACATAGATTACTTTGTTTTACCTTAAATCTCTGCCTTTTACTATAATATTAAGAAGGGAGGAAAAAGAAAGGATGGTGGCCAGGGGCCAAGTGATCTCAGATACATTGGTGGAGAAAGTAAAAGGACAAAACTAAACATCCAAGCCAAAGTCAAGAACAACAAAATCAAGAGACCTAAACTATAGCAATGTAAACTTAAAATGGACCTGTTATACTGTAAAGTTTGGGGGGAAAAGTTGTTGTATAGGATGCATCTGGAAACATGTATGGAGGAAGTTCAATGCTGATGTGGCCCTGATTCACTGTATATCTGATATCTAATTATGAAGATCTTTGTAGATCACAATGATTTCAATAAAATAAAATTTAACATATATATAAAGATTCCCTATGTCTTAAAAGAAAAAAAGACAAATATTATATTACAAATTATATTTTAGGCTCACACCCTTATTTTTAGCCTTATCTGAAAACTGAAATTATTTAAACACACTGACACTAATGATTAAAACAGAAAAAGCAGAACAATTATTCTATTTATGTGAACAGAGATTGTATACCAAGAATATCCATATTTTAGGCTGTCAAATCCTAAGGGATTGAGAAAGTGGGGATAACAATTTTAACTGCAAAGGTTATTGGTAAAAACCCATTAATGTTATTGTATGTAATAGAGAAAACTGAGTAGTTTTCTGTATTATAAAAATCAAGAATATTAAGACTCACTTCATCTATTCATCTTACATCAATACATAGAGCTATGCAATAGGCAAAAAAATAATTGATCTAAAATTGAAGAAATAAAAGGTTTTTTTTTACCATTATCACATATGAAGAAAATCTAATAACTCCTAGGGG
The DNA here is from genome assembly GCF_024139225.1 of Suncus etruscus. Taxonomy (NCBI): domain Eukaryota; kingdom Metazoa; phylum Chordata; class Mammalia; order Eulipotyphla; family Soricidae; genus Suncus; species Suncus etruscus. Next base: position 81,010,061 of record NC_064863.1, on the reverse strand, counting down.
TAGGGGATTTTTCTTGCATGTAGCCAACACAGGATATCTCTGGCATTCCATATGGTTCTCTGAGATTGCCAGGAATAATTTCTCTGTGGGGAATCAGGAGTAATACCAGAGCACCACAGGATGTGACCCAAGAAGAAAAATAAACAAACAAATAAAACTCCTCAAAAAAAACACTAAAAATGCAATTTGTATTAATTTTTAATATAGATATTTATTTGAAGGCTTTAGTATATAACAAAATAGAAGACTGGGGCTGGCGGGTGGGCTAGAGGTAAGGTGTCAGCCTTGGAAGCGCTAGCCAAGGAAAGGACCACGGTTCAATCCCCTGGAGTCCCATATGGTCCCCACACATCAGGGGCAATTTCTGAGCACTTAGCCAGGAGTAACTCCTGATCATCAAATGGGTGTGGCCTGAAAAACCAATGAAAGAAAGAAAGAAAGAAAGAAAGAAAAAGAAAGAAAGAAAGAAAGAAAGAAAGAAAGAAAGAAAGAAAGAAAGAAAGAAAGAAAGAAAGAAAGAAAGAAAGAAAGAAAGAAAGAAAGAAAGAAAGAAAGAAAGAAAGAAAGAAAGAAAGAAAGAAAGAAAGAAAGAAAGAAAGAAACAAGAAAGAAAGAAGACAATAAATGTCAAAGAGATACAGGAAGGACATGTTTTATTATCCAAAAGTAAAGATATTATATCCCTAATGTAAAAAATAAGGAGCAATTGAACTCTCATATATTAATGATTTGTAAATAAAACATTGTAACTAATTGGAATAAATGTTTCTTAAAGTGAAAATTAAAGTTATATATATTTATATTATATATATTTATATATATGTTCAGTGATCTTCCTAGAAATTTCAAAAATAATTAAAAGCATTATTCTATACAAAGAATTAAACACAAGGGCTGGCAGATAATAAAATGAATAAGACACTTGTGGAGGATTTGACTTTTTATCACATATGGCACCACAAACTGTGCCAGGAGTGATCCAGAGTGCAGAGAAAAGAGTAGCCCCTGATTATCATTCTCTGTGGCTCTAATGCCAAAAAATAATAAAGACCCAAAAACAGCAGCTTTATTTATAAAAGTTATAAACAACAAAAACTAAAATGCTCAGCAATAGTTGAATAGTATGAAAACGGTATATCTAAAGTGGGCAGAAAATTCAAAATATACCTTATAAAGAAATGTATTGTAACAATATACAGTCATCAGGTACAATATCATTAGAATTTTGTATTGGTATATATGCATTTTGGTTCCACCTAAAGACCAAATTGCAATTGAGCATATGAAAATTTGACTTTTCTTCATCAACTTACTTACTACCCATCTTACTTATGATGATTCAGTACACCTGATTACCTCCTGCAATAAAAAAGTGGTATATCTAAAGAATGGAATGAGTCATTAATAAAAAGTGATCCATTATAGAGATATAAAAATATAAACAAATACATTTCAATATACAATGATAGGCTATAAAGAAATAACAGGATAAAACAAGGTCTGTTATCTTTATGTATCTGTATGGCCAGACCCTTTTGATTGCCAGCACCACATATGGATTTTAAATACAAACAAGCAAATAAAAATCTGACTCACTGGAATTGAGAGATATACCAGAAATTAAGGCCTGTAGAAGAGCTCAGTTAAAAACTCTAATATTACACATTTAAATGATATAAAGCTGCTTAGAATTGCCAGGAATAACCCCTGAATGCTACTGTGATTAAAAAAAGCTATAATTAAAAAATCAAAGTGAAATTTTATTAAAGGAATAATTCAAATACATAATGCATGATTCTCTGGAATCATGGAGAATCTGGAAAATGTAAACAGGTTTATAACTATAGAATGTGAAAAAATTAGAGGCAAATATTAATTTTAAAGAACAAATCATAATCTTTATTGAAATGATAATTTATATGTATTTATAAATGCATTAAACCATATTAGTCAGCGAAAGTACACCAGCCCAGTGGGGCTCAGCTGTGAAAGACTGTGAGTGTGACCTGTCTATGTCTGTCTACTGTCCTCTTGCGTGAAACTCTTGCGAGTGGGGCAAAAAGAGCCTCCAGAAACCTCGCTCGCCCAGACGCCATTTTCAGGGAGGGACTTCAGAGCATAAAAACCGGCTATCCTTTGCAAAAGCTGGCTCCCTGTGTGTGACACCAGGCGGGGAAAATCCGCGAAAGTACACCAGCCCAGTGGGGCTCAGCTGTGAAAGACTGTGAGTGTGACCTGTCTATGTCTGTCTACTGTCCTCTTGCGTGAAACTCTTGCGAGTGGGGCAAAAAGAGCCTCCAGAAACCTCGCTCGCCCAGACGCCATTTTCAGGGAGGGACTTCAGAGCATAAAAACCGGCTATCCTTTGCAAAAGCTGGCTCCCTGTGTGTGACACCAGGCGGGGAAAATCCGCGAAAGTACACCGGCCCAGTGGGGCTCAGCTGTGAAAGACTGTGAGTGTGACCTGTCTATGTCTGTCTACTGTCCTCTTGCGTGAAACTCTTGCGAGTGGGGCAAAAAGAGGCTCAGAGGAGCACGGCCGCTCCGCTTCGCTACGCGGCCGTGCACTCTTTCTAAGGAAAGAACTCCATTGCAACAAGAAGGAAAAATCACACTAAGAACGGCGCTATATCACAGAAGCAAACATTTCTCTCTGGACTGTCTTCTCTGTTACATGCTCGGGCCTAAGATTTGACCCAGTGTGAGGCTTCATCCACGGAGGACTCCCCTCCCTTAGAGGCAAGTCAGCCCATCCAGAAAGGGAGGAGCCAGAGGAGTGTGCTGCCTACATCATATAGACAATGAATACCACTACAACACGTAGAAAAACCCACAATACAAATGTGACAATGGGGAAACAGCGCAGGCCAGCATCAGACATAGAGAATGAAGATGACAATTCTGAGGACCAGATAATGACTGAACAACTAATCAACCTCTCAGATAAGGACTTTAGACTAGCAATATGGAAGGTGCTCAACAGACTCCAAGAAACCATGGATCGAATTGAACAGAACACTAATAAGAACCAAGAAAATATGAAGGCAGAAATGACAAAACTCCAAACTGAAATAACATGTCAACTAACAGGCCTGAAAAACTCAGTAAACGAAGTGAATGACAAAATGGATAAGCTCTGGGACAGGGTATCAGAAGCTGAGAATAGACTTGGTGCTGTGGAAGATGAGATACATAACAATTCCATACAGCAGGAGAGATTGGACAAAAAACTTAAAGCAAATGAGCAGACAATGGAAAAATTAGTCAAAGAATGGGAACAGACGAAAATAGAAGTCTATGATAAGATCAACAGAAACAACTTAAGAATCATTGGAGTCCCAGAGACCCAGGAAGAAAATTTCCAGGAAGAATCAATGGTCAAGAACATCATTAAAGAGAAACTTCCAGAGCTAAAGAATATATGTGATCAAATCCTGCATGCCCGAAGAGTACCAACCAAAAGAGACCCCAGAAAAACCACCCCAAGACACATCCTAGTCACAATGACAAATCCCACAGATAGAGACAGAATTATGAAAACAGCAAGATCAAAAGGGGAAATCATGTTTAAGCAAGCTTCCCTGAGATTTACAGCAGACCTGTCACCAGAAACGCTCAATGCCAGAAAGCAGTGGTGGGATATTGTGACAAGACTGAATGAAATGAATGCTTCACCCAGAATACTATACCCAGCAAAACTCACTTTCCGGTTTGATGGAAGAATACATGGTTTCACAGACAAAAAACAGCTCAGAAACTTCACAGACACAAAACCAGTCTTAAGAGAAAAACTGAAAGACCTAATCTAAGACAAGACTACCCAAAGACACACCAAATTTTGAAATAAAGATGGCGTTAAATCCCAGGACAATTCTTTCTCTCAACGTCAATGGACTAAATGCACCAGTTAAGAGACACAGAGTGGCTAAATGGATCAAAAAACTCAATCCAACCTTCTGCTGCCTACAAGAAATGCACCTGAATAGTCAGAACAAACATAGACTCAAAATAAAAGGCTGGAGAAAAGTTATCCAAGCAAACAACACCCATAAAAAAGCTGGAGTGGCCATACTAATATCAGATAATGCAAACTTTATACTCAGGAAGGTTGTAAGGGACAAAGACGGACATTTTATATTAATCAAGGGGTACTAGAGCAGGAAGAATTCACTCTCCTAAACATATATGCACCGAATGAGGGGCCAGCAAAATATTTAATACAACTGCTGACAAATCTGAAAAATAATATCAACAACAACACAATAATTGTGGGGGACCTAAACACGGCTTTGTCAACACTGGACAGGTCAACCAGACTGAAACCCAACAAGAATATACTAGACCTGAGGAGAGAAATGGAAGAAAGAGGCCTAGTGGATATATATAGGACACTCCATCCCCAGAAACCTGGATACACATTCTTCTCCAATGTACATGGGACATTCTCCAGGATAGACTACATGCTGGCACATAAAACATACCTCCATAAGATCAAGAGGATAGAAATTTTGCAGATTACCTTCGCTGACCACAAGGCTCTGAAATTATTTGTGAACTCCAAAGGGACTCAGAAGAAACACTTTAACACCTGGAAGTTAAACAGCCTCATGCTCAATAACCAGTGGGTCCGAGATGAAATCAAGGAGGAATTAAAAAGGTTCCTGGAAACAAATGACAATAAAGACACAAACTCTCAGAACTTATGGGACACAGCAAAAGCAGTACTGAGAGGAAAATTTATAGCTTTGCAAGCACACATCAGGAAGGAAGAAGGAGCTTACCTGAGTAGCTTAATGACACAGCTAATAGAACTAGAAAATGCTCAACAAAAGGACCCAAGAACAGGAAGACAGAAGGAAATAACAAAGCTGAGAGCAGAAATCAACGAAGTGGAAACTCAAAAAACAATCCGAAAGATCAACGAAAGCAGAAGTTGGTTCTTCGAAAAAATAAACAAGATTGATAGACCACTGGCAAACCTAACAAAGAAAGAGAGAGAGAGAAACTTGATAACTCGTATCAGGAATGAAAAAGGAGAGATCACTACTGATATGACAGAGATTCAAAGGGTAATCAGAAACTACTTTGAAAAACTCTACGCCACTAAAAATGAGAACCTGGAAGAAATGGATAAATTCTTGGACTCTTATAATCTTCCACGGTTGAAGGAAGAGGATGTAGCATATCTAAACACCCCATCACCATTGATGAAATTAAAACAGTAATCAAATGTCTGCCGAAAAACAAAAGCCCAGGTCCAGATGGATTCACTAATGAATTCTATCAAACTTTCCAAGAGGAACTACTGCCAATCTTGGCAAGACTCTTTCATGAAATTGAACAAACAGAAACACTTCCAAATAGCTTTTATGAAGCCAACATCACCTTGATACCTAAACCAGACAGAGACGCTACCAAAAAAGAAAATTACAGACCAATATCACTGATGAATGCAGATGCAAAGATCCTCAACAAAATCCTGGCAAATAGGATTCAATGCCTCATTAAGAAGATCATCCACTACGATCAAGTAGGTTTCATCCCAGGAATGCAAGGCTGGTTTAACATCCGTAAATCTATCAACATAATACACAACATCAATAACAAGAAAAATAAAAACCACATGATCATATCAATAGATGCAGAGAAAGCATTTGATAAGGTCCAACACCCATTCTTGATCAAAACTCTCAGCAAGATGGGAATGGTGGGAACCTTTCTCAATATAGTGAAGGCCATCTACCACAAGCCAGTGGCAAATATTATCCTCAATGGAGAAAAACTGAAAGCCTTCCCTCTACATTCTGGCACAAGACAAGGCTGTCCTCTCTCACCACTCCTATTCAACATAGCACTGGAAGTACTTGCTATAGCGATTAGGCAAGAAAAGGATATCAAGGGAATCCAGATAGGAAAGGAAGAAGTCAAGCTCTCACTGTTTGCAGATGACATGATACTCTACTTAGAAAACCCTAAAGACTCTATCAAAAAGTTTCTAGAAACAATAGACTCATATAGCAAGGTGGCAGGCTACAAAATTAACACACAAAAATCAATGGCCTTTCTATACACCAACAGTAATAAAGAAGAAATGGACATTAAGAAAACAACCCCATTCACAATAGTACCACACAAACTCAAATATCTTGGAATCAACTTGACTAAATATGTGAAGGACCTATACAAAGAAAACTATAAAACTCTGCTCCAAGAAATAAGAGAGGACACACGGAAATGGAAACACATACCCTGCTCATGGATTGGCAGGATTAACATCATCAAAATGTCAATACTCCCCAAGGCATTATACAGATTTAATGCCATCCCTCTAAAGATACCCATGACATTCTTCAAAGAAGTGGATCAGACACTTTTGAAATTCATTTGGAACAATAAACACCCTCGAATAGCTAAAGCAATCATTGGGAAAAAGAATATGGGAGGAATTACTTTCCCCAACTTTAAACTGTACTACAAAGCAACAGTTATCAAAACAGCATGGTATTGGAATAAGGATAGGTCCTCAGATCAGTGGAATAGGCTTGAATACTCAGAAAATGTTCCCCAGAGATACAACCACCTAATTTTTGATAAAGGAGCAGGAAATCCTAAATGGAGCAGGGAAAGCCTCTTCAACAAGTGGTGTTGGCACAATTGGATAGCCACTTGCAAAAAATTAAACTTAGACCCCCAGCTAACATCATGTACAAAGGTAAAATCCAAATGGATTAAAGACCTCGATATCAGCCCCAAAACCATAAGATATATAGAACAGCACATAGGCAAAACACTCCAGGACATTACAGGCATCTTCAAGGAGGAAACTGCACTCTCCAAGCAAGTGAAAGCAGAGATTAACAGATGGGAATATATTAAGCTGAGAAGCTTCTGCACCTCAAAGGAAATAGTGCCCAGGATACAAGAGCCACCCACTGAGTGGGAGAAACTATTCACCCAATACCCATCAGATAAGGGGCTAATCTCCAAAATATACAAGGCACTAACAGAACTTTACAAAAAAAAAACATCTAACCCCATCAAAAAATGGGGAGAAGAAATGAACAGACACTTTGACAAAGAAGAAATACGCATGGCCAAAAGACACATGAAAAAATGTTCCACATCACTAATCATCAGGGAGATGCAAATCAAAACAACGATGAGATACCACCTCACACCCCAGAGAATGGCACACATCACAAAGAATGAGAATAAACAGTGTTGGCGGGGATGTGGAGAGAAAGGAACTCTTATCCACTGCTGGTGGGAATGCTGTCTAGTTCAACCTTTATGGAAAGCGATATGGAGATTCCTCCAAAAACTGGAAATCGAGCTCCCATACGATCCAGCTATACCACTCCTAGGAATATACCCTAGGAACACAAAAATACAATACAAAAACCCCTTCCTTACACCTATATTCATTGCAGCTCTATTTACCATAGCAAGACTCTGGAAACAACCAAGATGCCCTTCAACAGATGAATGGCTAAAGAAACTGTGGTACATATACACAATGGAATATTATGCAGCTGTCAGGAGAGATGAAGTCATGAAATTTTCCTATACATGGATGTACATGGAATCTATTATGCTGAGTGAAATAAGTCAGAGAGAGAGAGAAAAACGCAGAATGGTCTCACTCATCTATGGGTTTTAAGAAAAATGAAAGACACCCTTGTAATAATAATTTTCAGACACAAAAGAGAAAAGAGCTGGAAGTTCCAGCTCACCTCAGGAAGCTCACCACAAAGAATGATGAGTTTAGTTAGAGAAATAACTACATTTTGAACTGTCCTAATATTGAGAATGTATGAGGGAAATGTAGAGCCTGTTTAGGGTACAGGCGGGGGTTGGGTGGGGAGGAGGGTGATTTGGGACTTGGGTGATGGGAATGTTGCACTGGTGATGGGTGGTGTTCCTTTTATGACTGAAACCCAAACACAATCATGTATGTAATCAAGGTGTTTAAATAAAAAAAAATTAAAAAAAAAAAAATTAAAAAAAAAAAAAAAAAAAAAAGAAAGGGTATTCCAGGCTAAGAGAAAGGTCTTTTGAGGGATGAGCCATTGGGCCAGGTCATATTATATATGTATGTATACATACACATATATATTATATATATTATATATATATTTAGAGAGAGAGAGAGAGCATTTGTGTCTGCTCGTTGCATTATGCAGGAGGCAAGACTTATTGTTTGGTAAAGTAGTAGGATTTTAAAGTACTATAGTCAGAAGCTCAAAGCTCACTAAAGTGACATGAAACTAAAATGGTAACTTAGGGCCCATGAGTAGGATTCTAAGTTCCCCTTAACTGAGTGCCTATTATATATACAATGCACTAAGTATAATAGAATGTTTACGGTGGGCTATTGATTTTGAATGTTTCCTTTTTTTGAAGGTTGGAACATACTCAGGGGCTCTCAAGCTTACTCTGGCTCTTGGCATAGAGATCACTACTGGTGGGCTATGGAACCATATGGAATGCTGGTCATCAAACTTACGTAGGCAACACACAATAAATAGCTTAAATAGAACTTGCTGTTCTATCTCTCCAGCCCCTTGAATATTTACTTTTATGTTAGTAGTACTAATAAAACATGAGCAATATAAAAATCAAAGTAGTGAAAAATGCTCCTCATTCAGAATCTTATATAAAGGTGTTAAGGTATAGCTCACCTCAGGAAGCTCACCACAAAGAGTGATGAGTTTAGTTAGAGAAATAACTACATTTTGAACTGTCCTAATATTGAGAATGTATGAGGGAAATGTAGAGCCTGTTAAGGATACAGGCGGGGGTTGGGTGGGGAGGAGGGAGATTTGGGACTTGGGTGATGGGAATGTTGCACTGGTGATGGGTGGTGTTCCTTTTATGACTGAAACCCAAACACAATCATGTATGTAATCAAGGTGTTTAAATAAAAAAAAATTATGCATTAAAAAAAAAAAAGAATCTTAAAAAAAAAAAAAAACCATATTAGTCATGTAGTATTATTTATTGTATGATTTTTACCATGTAACTCTATCTTGATAAATTGCTTTGATAGATTGTCACTGCCATAAAATATTTTTTTTGGGGGGGAAGTTTGGGAACCCATCTGGCAGCGCTCAGGAGTTACTCCTGGCTCTGCACTCAGAAATAGCTCCTGGCAGGCTCGGGGACCATCTGAGGTGCTTGGGATTAAACCCAGGTGGTCTGCATGCAAGGCAAATAAATGCCCTACCACTGTGCTAGTGCTCAGGCCTCTGCCATAAAATCTTGAGAGCTGAAAATATTTGAGAGAAATAATAATGGAAACAAGAATTTAAAAAAATCAGTGTATTCTATTTTGATATTTTTATGACTGATTCAGTGATCAGGGCTAAAACATATGCTTACTCAAATATTCTAATTGATCACCTATAAAGTCAAAGAATTGTTGAAAATAAATAGCCTTTTCGGAGATGGGTCGGCAACACCCAGCAGTGTTCAGTGGCTACTCCTGTTTTTGTGCTCTGGAGTTACAATTGGCAGCATTGTGAAGCCATAAATGAATGCCAGAGATGGAAACAGGGTCAACTGCAAACCAAGTGTCTTAGCTTTGTACTCTCCCTCCAGACACAAAATTATTTTTCTTCAACTTTACTTGGATTTGTAGGAACATTTGGAATTTTTGTTTCTAGCGATGAGAGGTTGACAGTATTGAAAAAATACTAAGAGAATGACTTGTTTACCCACAATATTTTAAAAACAAACTTTATGCTACATAAATAAAACACAATGTCATGACACTGATTATCTACTGAGCCATTTTCCCCTTTCTTATATACACAAAAGATTCTTATATACACAAAAAGTTCTTATTTGACCCTTGTAACTGGCTTGATCTTACTTTTATATTTTATCACTATCGGTAGAATTTGAATCCAACTTTAAAATGAAAACACAGTCTTCTCAAAATATATTATAGGAGCAGTATACAAAGAACATTAACAAAGTTAAAATATCTCAAAAAGTACAACATCCTTTTGTAGCAGTTAAGGCCACAATGCAAATAAATTCTAAGGCTGCTTTCAGATCATTACTTTTAAATTTCGGTAATTAAAATTTCTATTATTCTAATACTCTGAACTGTTGGTCATAGTTGACACTCAACAAATAGAAATTGTGATCACCTAGAAAACAATACCGGTACATGTTATCAGACATGTCTCAGGTGTTTAGATGTTTACATGTAATTCTAAGCTATGAAAAATGCAGAATCCCTATCTAGAATATAAGTAAAATTAAAAGAAGAAAAAAAGAAAACATGGGGGAAGGGGCATAGAGCAAACATTAGGGAAATTAGAAAAGAAATTACACTGACATAAAAGATAGAGGGTGTCTCACTCATGAAACATACTTTCAAAAGACAGACTACAGGTTTTGGGCATGTTGGTTGTCCAATTCCAATGTCTCCCTTTATCTAGCAAAGTTTATCTCTACCAGCTATTAATTGTCTAGATAGTGGGACCCCACTCATATGCTGTTCTCATTTTTAAGAGATCTGACCCATCGGGGTCCTTCAACTGTAACCTGGGGATAGATCTCAACTGTCTATATATGTGTGTGAAATGTACATGGTGGACTCCTCTATGCTTCTTTAATCTGTATTGTACATAATCCCTGTCTATATTGTATATAGTTCCTATTATATAATAATCCTCTTCCCACTCCTGTCTACCACCTTATAAATCCTCTTCGATCCTCTCACCACCCAAACCTGATCCTCTATCTCTCCCTATTAAACCTTCTTCACCCTCAAGTCTTAAATACTCAGTGATAGAAAACTTCACCCTACCCCAGCAAGCTGCCAGCCAACTGTCTAAGTGAAAGGATTCCCTCCAAACCACTATTTCTCGCCCTGGGAAGAACCAACAGACACCTCTTCCACAGACTCATTCTATGTGCCCTTTGTCTCCCACTGCCTTCCAAGATTGACTGTTGCTTGCTACGAGATTTGGTTCCAGAGAGAGGAGATTATCTGATTCCTGACTTCTGTAAACCATTTCTCAGACTCCAAAAGATGATGAGATGAGATGAAATTATGCTCTGGATTCTACAGCTCCAAACTATCTCAAAAGACTTAAACAGGATTAATATATATTTCTACTGTATGTTTAGTAAATGCATTTCCTTAATAGTTATAATTTTCAGTGTCTATTTCCATGTGTAAATGTATCTCCCCCTACCTCTGCTTTGGGTCTGATTAATAGGAAATTTTTGTGGAAAAGTCATGGTTGGATTATGAGCTTAGGTTACAATCAGATAATAGAGATTGTTTAGCTTGTTATTTTTGCCCCCATATGCAGAGGAGTATCATGTGGCATTATTCCTTTTTGCTCAGGCACACTAAAATGGGGAAATCTTACATACAGAAAGAAGTTCTTATCTAAGAGGAATAGGAACTTAGAAATTTTATAGTGCAGGGCTGCCGTTCACCCTGAACACTTGTCATGGAGACTTGATTTAGGCCTCAATGGTTTGGACATCAGCAATTCAATCCTGAACTTCAGATTGTAACAATGGTAGCAGCACAGTTTATGGCACCATTACCAGGAGTGAAACTCCTGGGGGAGGACTGAATGCAGCCCTGGCACCAATATGCTCCAGAATAGGTCAAAAAGTCATCCAGATGATTATAAATAGCAACAACTTGATCTACGTGTAGGTTGCCCTACATCACCACCCAATAGAGATATGAAATCAGAAGATGCTCTGTCCTAGGATCTGTGCAAGAACCAAGATCTAAGTACAAAAGACTGACTATAACAACCACGACTAAGTAGACTTTGTCCTAGGACAGCAAAGAAAGTCTTTATCCTAGGCTTCACCTTAGGACCTGTGCAAAAATCAAGATTTCTAACTACAGAAGACTGACTTTGACAACTGCGACTGAGCAGAACTTTCTCTTGGACCATCAAGAGAAACATTGAGTTTGGACAAGCAACATGTCCAGAAATGATGCCTTAAGCCAGGAGTGTGGTATTTTACTATTTTAGTACATATGTTGTTCTACTTCAAAATATCCCTCGGGGGCCGGGTAGGTGGCGCTGGAGGTAAGGTGTCTGCCTTGCAAGCGCTAGCCAAGGAAGGACCGCGGTTCGATCCCCCGGCGTCCCATATGGTCCCCCCAAGCCAGGGGCGATTTCTGAGCACATAGCCAGGAGTAACCCCTGAGCATCAAACGGGTGTGGCCCCCCAAAAAAAAAAAAAAAAAAACCAAAATATCCCTCAATTGGGGCTGGTGAGGTGGCGCTAGAGGTAAGGTGTCTGCCTTGCAAGGGCCAGCCAAGGAAGGACCACGACCGCGGTTCAATCCCCCGGCGTCCCATATGGGACGCTAGGGGCAATTTCTGAGTGCTTAGCCAGGAGTAACCCCTGAGCATCAAAACGGTGTGACCCGAAAACAAACAAACAAACAAAAAAAAACCCCAAAATATTCCTCAACTATATTACTAACATGAATTGAATAATGGCTTCTTTTTAAAAATATTCTCACTTATCTGTGTAAAATCTGCCCAGGAGTCTTTAAATACATAAAGAAACTTATTTAAATTCCTAAAAATTAGATACCTTTATATTTAATTTTTGACTCTGATGGATTTCCTATTTTAAATAAACTTTTTAAATATTTATATACTTATATCCTACCAAGATTTAAGTTGTTTGAGATCAATGGAATTTCTTATTTTTAATACCATGTAGCCCATAAAAATAAATTTTCATATAAATAGTATAATCTAAAACAGTCATTCAAATGAAAGTGATATAGAAAGGAATGACATTATTTTAATTTTTTAAAGAAAGAAGAAAATAGGAACAAAGATAGGTAGAAATATAAAGACCAGCCAAGTTTATGTATCAGTGGTGTTCTCTGCTATCTATGCACTAAATTTTTACTTACCACCATGATTAAATTAATATAACCCCACCCCAGAATTCTTATACTTCTTTTTTTTTGGTTTTTGGGTCACACCTGGCGGTGCTCAGGGGTTACTCCTGGCTGTCTGCTCAGAAATAGCTCCTGGCAGGCACGGGGGACCATATGGGACACCGGTATTCGAACCAACCACCTTAGGTCCTGGATCGGCTGCTTGCAAGGCAAACACCGCTGTGCTATCTCTCCGGGCCCGCATTCTTATACTTCTAAAAGCCCTGGCAGCCTAGCAATAGCATCAGAAATAGTACCTGGAATTTGTGAGCAACTCCATTTTTGAAAATATTGTTAACACAATATGAACATACCAATTTAGATGCCAAAGTGTATCTGAACTCATTTAATGTTCTGAAACAAAGAAATGACAGAATCAACTAACAACAAGAGCTTATTAAAATTTCTGACAATGACTTATTGAACTCATTGCAAGGCACAATAATTCTCTAAATTTCCATCTTTTTGTATGTTTTTTAATTTTGTCTTTTGTCATACTTTTTTCTTTACTTCTTTTTTTCTTTATTAATTTTTTATTTTTAATTATGAAAACAAAGATGCAAAGAAAGAGGACAAGGTAAAGTTACAGTGGAAGGACAATCACCCATAAACAGAATTCTCAGTAGTCCCTTTGCTGATCTCTTAACTTTGAACTTTGAGCCAAAGAACATTAAGAAAAATAAAACAGAACCCATGTACAATTACTTTGTCCCTCAAGTCCCCAGATTGTAGTACATAATATTTCTTAGCAGCACACAAAGCAATCTAAAGCCATAAAACTTATGTAACTCCTTAAACATTGAAGGCAAAGTACTTTTTTACATTTCCATGCACATGCATATTAGTTTAAGTTAACCTCAAAAGTTTTAGTGGGTTGCTTTTCTTAAGGATTAGAGTCAAAGGAGCGCAGTAAAAATGGTGTTAGAGTGGCAATTATTGTTTGCATAGGCCCACTAAAATATGAGGTACATGGAAAGGAAAAGCAGTGGCCTAAATACAAGGAGACCCTACCCCTGAAGTTTCCTGGCATAAGACCAACTCTAGGCTCCAGGCAAACTAGTTTGTCCAATTTAGGTCATTGTCTGTAGTGCCAATACACTTTTATTTTTCACACAGTCTCTGTTGTTGGTATCATGTTTCTGTATTAAAGATCCTGGAATCTGCATCTCCTACATTGCAGTCAGGATGGTTCAGAGTGTTTTCTGAACCATCTTTACTTCTTAATAATTTGCTCTCACTTAACTAAAAAAAAATTATGATCAACTGTCAATTATTCATTGCATATGTTTTAATAAAGTAATTCATTTTAACAAATTACAAATAGAAGTTATAATACAAAATGGCTGAAGAATTCTCAGTGGTTTGGTTTCAAATCAAAGTAGTTATATTTTATGCTTTTCAGTTGATGAAGATCTCCTTTATGAATAATATTGTTATGTTTCTTGCTAATTGAGCTTGACAGTTTACTTCACTTGTAAGATAATTAGCATTAAATCAACTCTAATGTATTGAAGAAAATGAAATGATTATTAAATATCAATCCCCAGACTGTGAGCTTAAAATATATCTGAAAATTTGTCAAAACATTGATAATCACACAACCATACACACATACTCAGGAGTTACAATCATTTCAGAGCTTCTATAAGATAAAATCTATAATACAAGCTGGAAAAGGACTGCAGACCTGTTAAATGGAAAGGATTAAATGAAAGGGATTAAGTGAGGCTTATAAAATGAAATTGGCTGTATTTTAATAAGGTAGAATTTTTTATAGGATATACTTATTAATCCATTTTGTATATAATATTCAAAGTGTTTAAATAATACAGAATCAAAATTCCTAAGACTATACTTTCAGGGATCATTTCTATAGTATGTAACTAGAGAAGTTTCTCTGATTATGTAGAGCACCCAAAATCATTAGGAAGAGCCAGAGTGAGGAGGAGCCAGAGCGTCTCTCCTGAGCATGAAGCCAGCTCTAGGCGTTGCTTCTGTGACTGCCTTTGGTCATTGATGATCGTTCTTCCATTTCTTTGGAAGGGGCAGAGATAGAGGATGTAGTCTGAGTGGTAAATAAATAAATAAATAAGAATCAAAATTCCTACATTCAGGTTTTTACATCTAGCAGATATACATATATAATGCAATGGAAATATGATATTAAAGTATCATAGCTTCTATTATTGCCAGTAGTTAGCTTATCACAAATAAATATTGGAAAAGAAGGCAGTTACTTGTAAAGATAAAAAAGGCACGTGAAGTTTTGGCTAAGTTGAATTAGTTTTTAATATAAAGTTATAAATTGAGAAGATAAAGAAAGAGGTGAAGATAAAATAGAAAGAAGAAAGGATAAAGTGATGAAAGACTGGAGGTGAGTAAATAAAATATTCATACAGACTATAAAGTATGATCAATATCAGCTGAGGACTTTGAAAATATATTTATTAAGATAGAATTAAACAAAAGAATATATTAAATAATAATGGTTGAGGACAAAGTGGGTGAATGAGTGATACCTAATATGCCTCTATGTAAAAAGAATACTTTCCAGAATAAATAAAGAATTCACCAAAATCAACAAAATACAAAACCCTATAAAAATGAAGAGAGGAAATAAAAAACAGTATTCTGAGGAAGATAGACCAATGGATAATAAGTGCATGAAAAAAAATCTCTAATTACCAGGAAATTCAAATCCAGAAAACAATGAGACCTTAGCACACTTATTTTAATGACTTATCAAAAAAATGGAGAACTAACTGTGTTGGCAGGGATATGATAGTAAAGATTTCTAATCTATTATTGATGAAACTGTTATCTGGTTTAATTCTGATAGAAAAAAATAGAGAGAGATGCCATCAAGATACGATAGTGGATTAGGCTCCAACCCAGATTTGATCCTCAAAACCCTATAATGTATCCAGAGAATCACCTGTCAAAGATCTTTGTGTGAGAACTAATAGAAATACCTGAGCACAACCAGGTAGGCCCACCCCAAAATGTAGATTTATCAGAAAGATAAAATTAAAGCAATTATATGTCACATCAATTCTACTTCTTGATATCTACTTCTAGAACACTAAAATATTCATTCCGAAGAGCATAAAAACATGTTATTTATTACAGCACTTAGCACAATAATTAGAATATAGAATCCATATTGGTGTCCAGTGACATAACAAAGGTGTGATACATTCCCAGACTTGGGCATTAAGCTGCTGTAAAAATGATAAAGTCGTGAAATTCCTTGTAACTTTAGTGGCGCTAGATATATCAAGTAAAATAAGTCAAAATAGAACAAATACGTGATATTGAAAATGGAAGCATTACTTTCCCAGTGCTGTACTATCTGTTATGTGCAGCTCTGTTTTATTTGCCTCTATTCCACACTTTAAACATTACTCAAAATTTTGAGCTCTTTTGAGAAAGGAAAATAAGTAATGTCCTACTGCAATCTCCCTAGACCTTAGGCTCACAGGAGACTAAAATAATGGAGAAATATTGAAGGCAAATAAATTGTCAGATAGATACCCAATAAATAAATAAAGTTTATTTTAATAAACTTTAAAGTTTATTAAACAAAAGTTTATAAATAAAAATGAATAAGGCTTTTTAAAAATAGATACCCAAAACACATAATAAACCAGTCAAACATCTGTAAAATTCTTGCATTTTCTATAACATTCTTGTCATTTGGCAAATAATACATAGATCCAATTTCCTCATGGACACCAAAAGAGCCACATTTAACTCTGTCCTATACTGTTATTCTCCACATGAGGAGTTTCTTCCTCTTTTCTTTACTTTCCAATAAACTTTTTTATCTTTCCCTTTGAATCTGAGTGTCTGTACTACTCAATATTTCCATGCTTGAATGTACTGAAGAACTTGGGAACCTTAGAGACACATAGAGCAGTGTTTTTCAACTAGTATGCCATGAGATATTGTCTGGTGTGTCATGGGAAAAATTCCAATTTCTTCCGTAATATGTGGCTTTGGCTCACAAATAAACGAATTATTATAACATACTTTATTATTTCATAATAAAATAATTTTAAAAGATTTTATTTGTGTTTATTTGATAGAAATCAAATTCAAGAGAATTACTTTCTATTCAATATAGTCACAGAGTTACATTTTTTAAACATTTTAAAATGGCGGTGTGCCTTGTGATATTTTCTTTTTTTGTTTTTTTTGGGGGGGCCTCACCCGGCGTTGCTCAGAGGTTACTCCTGGCTGTCTGCTCAGAAATAGCTCCTGGCAGGCACGGGGGACCATATGGGACACCGGGATTCGAACCAACCACCTTTGGTCCTGGATCAGCAGCTTGCAAGGCAAACGCCTCTGTGCTATCTCTCCGGGCCCAGCCTTGTGATTTTTTTTTTCATGAAAAAAAGTGTGCCTTTTCACAAAAAGGTGAAAAACACTGACATAGAGAATCCCATAATTGGTCAACCTCACTTGCCCATATCTGTGAAAATTCAGAAAAACAGAAGAAGTTGCCAAAAGTTCTTAAAGTGAAGGATGCTTAAAATACTCTGGTCCTTAAATATAGAAATGAGAATAACAAGGGAGTGAAAGCAATCAAGATACTAAGAAGAAAAGGATTCATGTGAAAATAGATTTAGGCGATGAATTCATATGAGCGTTGTACAGGTGTAATATTGAAATGGATAGGAGCAAGAGCAGCCATCTTGTCTCCAGCCAAGATCCCTTTGCCCTTGTTTTCCTAAAACAAAGTCCTACACCCTTACAGATGTCCCGTGATTGTGATCAGTGATGGATTATTCTAAGATAAGGATTTCTTGAAATTGTAACAACTAGGTAAAGCTATTAACCAAGACCAGTGACAGGGACTTCCTTAAAGCTATAGACCTGTGATGGCAAACTTTTTGAGCCCGAGTGCCCAAACTGCCTCACAAAACCAAAGAATTTCCTCAAAGGGCCAGCACATCAATTAAAACTTAATAACAAGATTTTAGTATCTAAAAACTCTTTATAAAGTTGCATGAATTATGTAACATCATTTTTAAATGTTGGAAACTTTGTATTGTCAGAGAATCAATTTGATTCACAATCCTTTGTTTTTCATTTCAATTTTTTTTGGCAATTTAAAATGTGTTAAAGATTTCATTCAATTAAATGAATTTAGGAAGAATTTGATTCAGTTACGCAATATATTTTAAATGTATTATTCACATAATATGTCAAATGTATCCTGAATAAAAAAAAAATGATAGACTTCTTAAACTGTTAACTGTGTAAAGACTGGGTGTGTTTTCCCAGAGTCTATACATGTTTCTTTGAAAAATTTACAATCAAAAATTTGAAAATAGTTAATTCATTACATTTCTAATATGATGTAAAGAAAACAAAAGAGCTTTCAATTAAATCAACCGTTTCTATTAGAAATTCCAGATTGGAATACAACAGGGCTATGTAAAGTCCCTTTTTTAAATAACATCTTTAAATTATATTTAAATAACTTAGAAAGTGTCTTAACTGCAAACTGAAAACGCAGTTTCATGTAAATATATGCATTGGGCAAATATATAGCTGAAAAAAATACTGTGATTTTTGTTGTTGCATGCATGCTGATAACTTGTCAATCCTTGGCTCATAGTGTGTTCATTTCAGAGCAACACATGCAGTACTCATTAATCTGTTTCTAGCATCAGATTTTATATGATTCAAAGCCGAAAACAGCTGTTCACAAGCATAGGATGACCCAAACAAAGTAAGAAGAGCAATTCCAAGTGCTTTCATGCACTTAAAATTGTCTGGCAGAGAATTCCACGATTTTAGGATTTCATTTTCAGAGCTGCTAGCAGTAATTTCATTTGTCACCCTTTCACACTCAATACATTCAAGAGCCTCACGCAGGTCATTGTATTTACTTTTCCAGATAGAGCTTTCTTTAAATTCCAGTAGCTCCATTTTCAAATTTTAAATATCCAACCACTGTAAGCAGGAAAGATCAAGATCTTCAAATGTGGACTTTCTGGGGAAGTTATAAATGAAAAGGTTGTCTCCATTTTATGGAACTGAGAAAATCTTTTACTAAAATTCTTCTTTGCTTAGACTACAATGGTGGAATATGCTTTGTGGATTTCCTTGTTGTTGTTGTTTTTTTTTTATGAATGTCCACAAATAATGTAGAATTTTCCAAATGTATTTTTAGTTTGGGAAAATATTTTAGCTGTCCACTCTCAAGATCTTTTTCAAAAACATGCAATTTTCTCTCAAATTCTTTGATGTCACTAGACATGATTTCTGTTTATTTTTTCCATGCCTTGTAATTTTTGTTTAGTACATTAAAGTGATTAGGAGAATCTGTAAAGAACATGAGGTTGGTAAGCCAGGCCATGTTGAGTTGAGGATAATCTTCCCCCTTTTCGTTCATAAATAGCCTAGATTCTTCCAAGCAGGCCACAAATCTCGCTAACGCTTGTCCTCTGCTCAGCCACCGGGACATTATTGTACATCAATAAAGTGTTATATTGTGCCTTAACCTCATCAGGAAGGACTTGAAATTTTCGAAAATTAAGCGCCTGCGCCATGATGATGTTCACCATTTTTGTTACATCTTTGAGGACGTCGTCAATTTTTTTGCTGCTTTCTTGGATGCAGAGAGATTCTTGATGTATTAGCAGTGAAATTGAATCAGTGGATGTTTTGCTTCCTTAGCAAAGAAATGAATGAATCCTGATGTTGTACCTACCATGCTAGGTACTCCAACGCTAGTAACTGAAACCACTTTTTCTGGACTTATATCTAGTGATGAAAAAGCTTCCATCACAGCATTGCGAATATCTATCCCTTGTGTTCTTCCAAGCAAGACAGTAGTTTTACCAGCTCTTCTCTCATGATGTCACCAGTAGCATAATGCAAAATGAGCTCTAGTCTTGCACGGTTAATCAGATCTGTGCTTTCATCCAAGCACAAAGAGTAGAAGGGTGATTTTTAAGTAAGCTGTTGACAAACATCAGCAGCTATTCACAGAACCCTATCTTTTGCAGTATTTCTGCTTAACGGCATCTCAGATATGTGCTGCACAATTTTATCCTTGTTTCGGAAATCATGAAAGAGTGAATTACTCTCAGCCAAAATGGTCTTGTTGATAAAAATCTTCATCAGAGAGGGGCTTACCATGTTTTGCCATGCACAGTGAAATTTGAAAGCTGGCAACTGTAAGATGATTAGTTTTTGAAGGATAGATACTAAAACTAAGAGACTGGGAGTGATATTTCTTTAATTTTGCCACAAGGAACTCTTTTCCTTGAGCTAAACCGAGTTCAGCAACACTGTTATGGTTGGTCTCAAAGTGATGTTTGACATTTCATTTACAAGACACAACACTTTAATTACACATAATACACAAAGCTTTCCCACTGCATCAGTCATTCCATATGTCTCTGTCCAGGCCTCTTGGAATGGTCTTCCACTATCTGTTTTTGCTTTTTTTTGGCTGTACTCATTTTCTTCGTTCAAGACTTCAAGTCTACAAAAAGATAAAATTTGCATAATAAAATAATCTAATGAAATGTTGTATGCAAATCCGTCCCCATAAAATATATGTGATTGGGGAATTTTACTAATTGTAAACATCCGTTTTGGTAAAAAAAAAATACTGTCCTGGTGAAACTGGACTTGTGCAACCCTAACCTGCACACCTAGACAAATAACCAGATCATTTAATAGGCTTTTAAAAAGGGAGCCCAGGTAAGTATATAATTAACATTAGTATTATGGGTCCAATTAAACTGAGGCAGCACAGGTAGGGCAAAGTGGAGAATGCAGATTGTGTCTCCTGTTCTCAAGTTTCCCGCCAGGGTCGGATGGCATGACAGAAGAACGCTTGGTGCTGTAGGCGTGTACCTGGGTGGGTTCACAGGTGGAGGCAGGGAGTGAGACTTTGCTTCTCACAGCCCTGCGGCAGTTCAGGCAGCCACAAGGAACACATTGCCAGGCAGGGCTGGACTGGGACAAAAAATAGGCCCGGGCATTTTAGGTTGAGCAGCCCAATCACACATGACCTCATGCAGGCCCCACACATTGAAGTCCAGGGGCAGGGATAAATGCAGAAGCACACTTGAGAGCCAGCCACTAATAACTAAGGAGTACAACAGCCAACATACAAGATGTGACATGGGGAAGGGGAGAGAGAGAAGATGGGACATGGAGGTGGGGGAGAGAAGAGCCATAAAGACTACGACTAAAATATCTCTTCTTAATCTTCTGCTGTCACACAAAACTCCCAAAGGAATGCTGAACACCCAAAGATCCTCAAGAAAACAATGTCATTTAAAGGAAGATGCACAGGAAAGATAATTGTGCTACATGTTCAAATTTTAAAGTTCTATAAAAGCAATGACAGACTATCACTTTTGAAACAAAAATGATAAGTGATCATCAATAAAACCAAACCACAGAGTCCATGCTTTTTACAATGAAAAATCCAGATAACACGAAGCAGCTCAGCAATATCCAACCTTAGTGAGCTGGAGGTTTATGCGACAGCAGAGGACAATGAAGAGATGTTTTATTTGGAGTCTTGATGTATTAGAGAAGTGACTGCATTTCCCCAAATAAAATGATCTGCAAACTGGATTAATCACATTAATGACTAGACAGCATTGGATTCATCACAATAACAACTAATTAAGAGGTGACTTGAGTGTATGGGAAAAGGACTTTTATTTTTCATTATGGGAGGTTTTGTTATTTTATTATGATTATTTTTCTCTTTGTGTTATTCAATAACAATATAAATATCTCATATTATATATAAAACATCCTGAAATATATATAAATATAAACCAGTATATATACATACATATATATAAATATATATACCAGAAAGCCTACGACATTAAAATCATGAGATCAAAACTACATTAACTGTACTTAAAATGTCTCTTAAGGAAGCAGGCTGGGGGTCATATAAAAAAACCCAGTAACATTGGTGAAGTAAAATTGACACTGGTGGTGTGATTAGTGCTGGAACTAACCATGGGAGTATCTGAAATATCTCTTTAAGAAAACTCAACATGGAAAAGCTAAGCTGTTTCTATAAACACATTATTTTGCCGGTAACCAATAAAAGTAGGAACTAACAATTTCTTTTGCTGCACATTTATTATTTGAAAAGAAGGACATCAATGTTTCTGAAGTAGGCATGTTCTTTAGTAGACTAATACCCTGTATCCTCCCAAAGATAATGAAAAGGACAATGAAAATGCTTCCAGTTCTGATCATGTTCTCTTTCAGACTGCCAACTCTGTAAACCAATCAATCATTGCCAATGCCCATTTAATTCTATGTTAGCAAAAGATTTCATTCCCTTACGTAAGCAGGGTTTTTGCCCTTTTGTCAGCAGGAAGCTACAGAAGAGGAATCTACACCCAGATGCCCTTTAAATATTGCAAGCAGGAAAACAAGCTGATCCAGCAAGGAAGGTTGATTCTGAAAGCTGAAACAAACTGAATGGCATGAAGATCATTGACAGAAAAGACCCATCTCAGGAGTATAAATACCATTAAGCTACAAAATTCGAGGTAACCATGTGTCACTAAAAAGAGAGGGATCTGGAACCCTGGCAGTATTTTCTACTTTGGGGACAAAACTCATGCAAAGAACATTTAAAATAATACCATCAACTGTTCCAATCACCCTGGTAATGACTGGGGGGAGAGGTGTAGATTTTGGGAACGCTGAATATAAAATATTTTGATTGAAGAAAGGCGCAAATACTTCCTCCCATTCCCATCCCTATTTTTGGGTTTTGTGGCCACAACTGGAGATGAATGGGACTTACATCTGGCTCTGAGTTCAGAGATTACTCCTGGTGGTGTTTAGGAGGCATAATGGATAATGGAATCAAAGCCAGTTGGCCATGTGCAAGGCAATCTCCTCACCTCTCTGTACAAACACTCCAGTACTATCACACTTTTACACCATTCTGAGAAAATGGCCCACATACCCCTCCAGTGATGTATCATTTGAGTTCTCTCTATTCTGGAGAACTCCATGTTCTCTATTGAGAATGTTTCTAGAACTCTATCTTTCTGTCCCACCTTTAATTTCACCAATAAATATTTTTACTTAAAACAAAAAATAATCAAAAAATAAAATAAATAATGTAGTATATCTCATTTAGATAAAAGAGAGGAGTAAGTAAAATACATTGGGATACCTATTAGAAATTATCTTCAACATATATGCTAGATCTACTGAAATTTTTATTCCATATGACTCAAAAACACTTCATATATTTCTGCACTTTACTTATTGTTCATCATTCCAATGTAAAATTTCATACTCTAAGTTAAATCACTAAATAAGTTCATTATTTCTAAGTTAAATATTGTGAGGAAAATTGAGAAAAATGAGGGGGTGAGAAACAGCTGTCATGGAATTAAGAACATCATAGAGAGAAAACAAGATTTATGATCACCAGAAAAGGTGAAAAACAGATTTACAGGTATAGAGACAACCAAATCACTAGTGCATAAAAAACGGAAGCAAAACTGTTAGTTTAGTGCGAAACTGCTTTCAAAGCCACAATAGCCAGTGCTCCATGAAGAATAAACTCCTTTCTTGTTCACTTGCTTTGACTACAATCTCGATTCTTTTACTTCATAATTTGAGGGACTGGATATTTCTTTTTTTTTTTTTTTTTTTTTTTTTTTTTTGGTTTTTGGGCCACACCCGTTTGACGCTCAGGGGTTACTCCTGGCTATGTGCTCAGAAATCGCCCCTGGCTTGGGGGGACCATATGGGACGCCGGGGGATCGAACCGCGGTCCTTCCTTGGCTAGCGCTTGCAAGGCAGACACCTTACCTCCAGCGCCACCTACCTGGCCCCTGGACTGGATATTTCAAGGTTAACATAAAGGTATTGATATTGCACAAAGCCAGTGCCAGATTAGTACTCTAAACCAAATACTGTCTCTCATCATCTGACTGAAAGTTATGATTAAGTCAAGAGCACTTAAGAATGTGGTCCCCAAACCTTTATACTATTTTTATAAATAAAATAGAATATTATACCAGAAGTGATGCAAGGATTAGCTGCCTTGCTTAAGGACCACAACTCACACCTATGTTTTTATTTTCATTAAACTTTTATTAAAAGTGGCATCAACTATAATGGCTAATATATGGAGTGGACAACACTATTACAAATTTAAATCAATTAGGAATGAAAAAAGATCTTATTAGGTAGGCTAATCTCACACTATGTTTCATATTCAAAAGATATTATGAATTACTATAGAACAGTACTTGAGATCTATCAATACAAAATTAGAAGTTAATGATACCACAAACACAATTATGGAAGGAAATGTGGTTAACTGCACATGGTATAATATTTAATGTAAGCCTCTGATATGCATTTATGTTCAATTATTTATAATTTTCCATATTTATTCTAAAATTGCTAGAGGGGTAACTTTATTTCTGGGAGGGTTGCCAAAAAGTTGATTTTATTACTTCAATTGAGAAACACCTTTAGCAATTTAGAAAGGAAACTCCATTGCAATATAATTTAGGGACTTAGAAAAAATTCCAGAAAGTTCTAAATTTCTGATGTGTTCCATTAACTGAAATAACACACTTCCAACTCCCAAGGACACATTATTTACACCACTGTCTATTAAGACATCTTTCAGGGGGCCTATATATAGTCTAAAATTCCCAAGCTCCAGGATTACAGAAAAAGAATCCTATGTAGTTTAAATATTTTATAGTTTTAAAATGAGAAAGTAAAATAAGAAAATAAAATTAAAGAGAAAATAAAATTTTATTTCTGGATTCTAAATGCCATTCTCAAATACTAGATAAGTTTCTCTAATTATGCACAAAATAGCAAATAAATTTTGTCTCCTCAATATCTAAAAAGAAATTTTACTCTAAAAATATAATATACAAGAATTACGTATTATAATATAAACATAATGTGTGCTATCTGTAATATTTTAAAATATTTAAATTGGTGACTATAGATATGAATTTTAAATATTTTATGCACATGTGTATTTAAACAAGTATAAACATTTATATGATTCTATGAAGATTAAAATTTTCATCACTGGAAAAAGGTCAGCAATTTTACTTTCTATTTTTCAAATTTTACCACTGCATTTTTTGCTGAAACAATAAAACCAAAGAACTATTCTCAGTTAAAATTTGAACAGTGCAAGATTACTAAAGCAGGTCAGTTCCTGAAAGAATCAGGATGCCCATGACAGGCAATTTTATTAGGATTACTTCCTTGTGACCTGGCTAAAATTTATTAACTTTTGTGCTTAATCTCAGATTCTGCCTATTCCTCTTCTTCTGAAAATTCCCTTTTTTCTTCCCAGGGATCAGACCTGCATGATCATTCCCTTTCTTTTTTGGATAACTTCACTTTCTATAAAGTTATTTACCCAATACAACTCTTGCATAACTAATTTTGAAGTGAAATTCATTTGCAGTGAACAAGATCTAATGCAAGTATATATTCAGACATATCCAGATTTATAAATAAATTGAGCATGATATATTTACAGAGAGATTTTAAAATTACTCAAATATGATTAATAGATAACAAACTATTGTTTTTTTTGTTTGTTTGTTTTTTGGTTTTTGGGCCACACCCGGTGATGCTCAGGGGTTACTCCTGGCTGTCTGCTCAGAAATAGCTCCTGGCAGGCACTGGGGACCATATGGGACACCGGGATTCGAACCAACCACCTTTGGTGCTGGATCGGTGGCTGTTTGCAAGGCAAACGCTGCTGTGCTATCTCTCCAGGCCCTATCACAAACTATTGTGATATTACATTACATATTCCTAATACATTCATTTTCCTCTTTCTGCTTATGTATACTATTTTTATTATTAACACTAAAATCTCAAAGGACACTACTTTACAACTAATTGAATAACCTAGAGTAAAAATGTTAATATATTCTTGGTATGATACTCCTGAGAGAGAATACTTCAAGATGTGATCAAAAATTTCTAGTGGTAGGCTCGCGGAACCATATGGGATGGCGGGCATCAAACTTGGGTTTAACCCTGGTCAGCCACAGGCAAGGCAAATGCCCTAATGCTGTAATATCACTGTGGCCCTAGTATTTCTTTCAATACATTCTCGTTTGTGATTGAAAAGTTTGATAGAAAAGGATATAAAATTAACTATTCTATGGGAGGAAATATACCTGTCATTCTAGGTGGGGCTCATAAAGTCTATTAAAATTATTACTATATAATGACTAGGATAATGAATGAAATAATTTATAAATAAACACAAAGAAATGAAATCAACTCTGACCAATAGAGGTCTCATATTCAATGAAGAACATGCTTCAACTAAGAAAGCAGAGTAAAACATATTCTGATTTTGCTTGGTTTCCTAATTCACTAGTGTTTATAATAAAGTCCAAACAACCCAATTTCTTCTAAAGACCAGCTTTCTAGAGGTTTATGTCCAAATGCTTAGAAATCTGATGGGAGATATAATTCAAATAACCAACCTATATGCATGGTGTGTTGGAGTCTCAGGTCCAATCATCCATAGAAGATGCTTAAATGAATTAGCCAAAAAAATTATCAGTAAAATAACTAGTCATTTTAAAACTTGGAATATTATGTGTGTATGTTTTATATATAAATGTCTAATTATCAGTGTTTATTCAATCACTCTAAAATATCAGTCATTCTTTAAGCCCGAATCTAAATCTTCACCACGCATGCATTATGAACTCATATATTTTATATGCATCTCTTTATAACATTCAGAATATTCATCTATCTTTATTTTGCATTAAGTTATGCTTTAACTTGAGATGTTTCTACACTGAATACATTGATAAAAATAATGACTGCGCATTAGTGAAATTCTACTGCTTTGTGCCTACATTTGTGACTTCTAAACTCAAAAATCTGTATGTGCAGTAGTAAATTTATTTCACTCCAGTGTGTATTTCAAAATCACAGACTGCTTCTCTCTTATTTTAAGTCTTGAGATGAATGCTTCACAAATTCAGAGTCAATCAAAATGCATTTTCAAAATATATTTAAAGCTATTAATATGGGTTCAATCTGATTTCATGATACTCCAGTATTTATCACTCTGACTTGAATATTTATTCATCGATAATTGTGACGCTATGTTATAGACATTACTCATTCTTTTACAGCTCCAACATAGGGTCAGTGTTCCTAAGTCAAGACTGCCTCACTCTCATAAATCAGCACTGAATTTGAAAATGCCTTCAGCTGAACTCATCTCGATTATGGCACCAACAAGTTAAATGCTGTGTGTTCATAATTCTATGGACACAAAAAACACTCAAGTATTTGAGTGAACATTAAGTTTAAACTTTATAAAGCTTTCTTCAGAAATTAGTAAGACAATGCCATACAGTAAGTTGCTTGCCTTGCATTCAATCTTTGTTCTCTCTCAAGCAACACATAAATTCTGATCACCTTCAGGAGTGATACCTGAGTCCAAAGCCAGGATTAAGCTCTGAGCACCACATGGTGAGGGCAAACTCCTTTCCGTATCCCCTTGAACTGCTCAAGGTAAGTTAATCTTCTCAATATAATTTTGAGGACACTTTTCTACACATAAAAGTCTTGTAACAATTAAATAAAGCAACACATTTGTAATAAAAAATAGTTTGGGTCAAGGAGATTAGACCAAATGGTAGAATCGATGCCAAGCAAGTACAAGGTCCTGAGTTCTATCCAAGGAATATTTGATATGTGAAACACTGCTACTGGTGTGGCATTTATAGAGAGGGGAAAAGAGAAAGAGGAAGGTGATAGAAAGGTGAAAAGATGAAAGAGAGAGTCTTTTACTTCAGAAAATACTCAAGGGGCCAAAATGGTAGATTACATGCCTTGATTATGTGCGGCTTTGTATTTAATTTCTGGCAAGCAAAACAAAAAGCAAAGAAAAGAAAGGCAGTCTTAAGTAAATCTCTCTATGTTCCTTTGGCCACTATATGATCTTTTTTCTTTTTTGATTGCTGATTAAAGCTTAAAAATCCAAGTGAAAATGGTCACATGAGCTCAAATTCTGCAATAGAAATCACCAAAAAAAAAAAAAAAGCTCAGTTTAAAGAAAATCACAAAACTTAAATTGAAAGATTGAGAACAGAGCACAACTAAATGTGAGAACATAATTTAAGGAGCACTGAAAATCAATGATACAAAACTAATTGGTCCCAGACAATGTACAAAGTGACAATGAATGCTTCTTTTCTCTTCAATGATTTTGTCTGCTTATTGAGTTACTTTAGTTTATTCTTTTACGATCCTATAATCTCTATCTATTCAACCACTAGCAAGTCTTTTTAGCAGTTCTAAAGTATTAATAAGACATACATAATGACTCCTTACACTATACTGAAAAAAATCCAAACATTCACTGCACAGTTACATAATATGACTAATGACACACTTCATACTAAAACAGAACAGTATAACATTAAAATAAGATATTTTGTATTTACACAGAAAATTATAATTAATAACAGAATAAATCACTGGCCATGAATAAAAAATAAGATTTATAAAAATGACAATAAGGCTGATATGCACTGTTCTGTTATTTACACTAATGACACTAGAGCTAGCTTATTTCTTAAAAGAATTTTTGTTTCCAAATAACAGTGTCAAGTATTAGCATAGCTGAAAACTAGGCTGAATCATTTATTCACATGTGACAATGCTGATGCTAAATGAAGAAGAATATAAACTTTTAATCTAGGGTCTAGAGAAATTATACAGCAGATAGGGCACTTTCCTTGCATGAAAACATGGGTGATAGAAGTCCATGGAAGTTCATGTTACATCACAGCCATTTAATGTTCCTGAAGAAAAATTTAGGTAGATAATCGTATCAATATTTAATGATTTGAAAATAGAGACTCAGTAAACTTGAACAGAGTGTATGGGAAAATAAAATGGCTCATTCAAAATAAAATAAAATAAAATAAAGAATGTAGTGACTAGTCTCAGCCAGGACAAAATTCTAAGTACAATCAGGTACACCACAAAAAATAAAAAGATACTAACTCATTATCTCACCAAAGACTTAAAATGAAAGGAGAAAAATAATCATATGGGCTAAGTACAGGTTTATAAAAGTATAAATGACTATATATGTGTTAGCTCAAAGCGAATTTATGTTAAAAATAGAAAAAAAGACAGAAATGGACATCACATATTGGTTAAGGAACAAACAAAGCAAAAGATTTAAGTTTTGTCAACTTATGTGAAGCAAATAAAGGGTAGAGCTTATAAAGAAAATTGCAATAAATTGAGAAAAAGTGCTGATGGAAGCACAATAAAATTAGGAGACTGTATTACCTCACCTATAATGACTGTATTTATCACCCAGACAAAACATCTGTTAAGAAACAATAGCTCTAAAGAAGGAATTTGATGAATTGTTCACAGTAGACATATCCAGGACTTTCGACCTTCATATCAAATACACATACTTTTGCTGTAGATAATGAATGTTCTTCAGGATAGATCATGTGCTACATACAATACACATATCCATAAAGTCTCAAAATTAAAATTGGATCAAGGGTCTTTTCAGATCACAGCACCATCCATCAAGGAAGAAATAAACCATAAAAAACAGTGTTGACATCAGATAAAGGTTTGATATCTAGGCTATACAAAGTGCTCACAAATGTTAACTTCACAGTAGTTAGAAAAACCATCTAAAAATGGGGAGAGGAAAGGAACAGACACTTCTCTGAGGAAATGCAACATATGGCCAAGACACATGAAAAAACGTTCTTCATTACTTATCACTAGAGAAATACAAATCAAGACAACAATGAGATATCAGTTACACCAGTGAGGATGGCATATATCACAAAAAGGTTAACAACCTATGTTGGCGGGGATGTGGTGAAAAGGATTTCTCCTTCACTGCTGGCAGAAATGCTGCCTGGTCCAACCCCTATGGAAAACAGTATGGAGGTCTCTCAGTAAACTCAAAATTGAACTACCATAAGATTCAACAATCCTTCTCTTAGGTAGCTACCCCCAGTACAGAAAAACTTTCATCTAAAAGGCTGCATGCACATCACTTTTCATTTCAGCACTCAGTACACTAGCTAAGACTTGGAATCAACATGATGCCCACCAATGACTAGTGCATCATGAAGATGCGTTACCCATACAAAATGGAAAACTACATAGTAGTAAGAAATGATACAATCATGCAATTTTCAGCAACATAGATGGATCTAGGAAATATTATATTAAGTGAGGTAAGTCAGAAGAAGAATAAGTACAGAAAGATATCACTTATATGTGCTATTTAGAATATCTACATAAAGAAATACAATAGCCTAACACCGTAGGTTGAGGAAAAGGAAACAAACTCAGTGGAAAAAGGAGAAAAATATACTTCAAAGAAGTCTGCATCAACATTTAGATTGAACAGGTGTTCAATCAACTGCTCATCATAAAGACCTATAATAGTGTTCTAATACTCTTATCCACAGAAACAGGTGCAGTATGCGTTCGAAAGCCAAGAACACTCACTGCAGAGCTCACTATCAGAATATGTCAATGTCTTTATTTTATTATATCTGTAATAACTCTTTAACTTTTTCTTGTCTAAAGGGATTCTTGAAGATATAGGTTGGTCGCCAGTTTTGCATTTTAGTGTTTTATCATACTAGACTCAAAATACAGTCTTCAACATAATAATACCCTGAAAAAAATACTCCAAATTATCCATCTTCCATTTGATTATGCCTGCTAGCATGCTCCAATGCTTATGTCCACAGAGACCATTGAAAAGGGCACCTTTAAACCTTAGACTTTTGTAACAAGACCGATAATTCACTATATTTTTTTTACAATTTGATTGTTTTTGCCCCTGGTCCCTAGAGCTTGTTTTTGTTTTTTAAACCAAGCTTGCTTACTACTGGAACATAAGGTCTACTATCAGTTTGCTTCCACGAAAAGAATCTGGATGCTCAATACATGATAAATATATGCCATGGGGTAGACTCCTCTTAAAGAGTCCACTCACATATTGCTAAGTACCCTTGATTGGAAAATTATGACTTTTCTAAAAATGCTTGGTTTGATTCCCAGCATCCCATATGGTCCCTGGTTCCTGTCAGAAGCAATTTCTGAGTGCAGAGCCAGGAGCAACCTCTGAGTGCTACCAGCTGTGAACCAAAAACCAAATTCTTTTCCAAAAAATATTTTTAAAAAATTAAAATTAATTTTAAATCACCCATTATTATCCATGTTTTTCATGTGCTATGAATAGCAAATAATATAATTCTAGTAAGCCTATGTGTATTGAGCTTTCCATTTCAACATTGCTAAAATATGTTGCACAATCTTGTTTCTTAATAAATAAAGTGAAGCAAAATACAAATATAAATGAATTATATTAGTGTTGTCTTTAATAACTTTACAAAGAAATATTATGGCATTAAATATGGCTTTCTCATCAGCTTGAATGATAGCAAGAAATAAAGTGATGGCTTGCCATTCCTCAAAAAGCTCCACTATAAACACAAATATCATATTTTCTGAATATGAGTAAATTGACAGTGAGATGGGGATCACAACTGGCGGGACTTGAAGTTGCTCCTGGGGCTTCTCAAGGCACCATTTAATGCCACGGTTTAGATTGTGGTTGGTAAATTACAAGAGAATTGCCTTAATCTTTAGCACAACATTTCTGGCCAAACCAATTTAATGATTTCCATAAACAAGTGCTTTCTGGTTCTTAGAGGAAATTTGTATACAGATATCTTTACTTGTCATCACAATGAGTAGATTCCTTGGTTAAGGAGGTGCCAAAAATCTGATTAAGTTTCAACAAGAAATTAAGTCTTGTGAAAGCCAGTTATTTTCCCAATGCAAAAATGGAAAAGTAACAGGACTAGCAAATGAGAATGATAGCAATAAACCATTTTATTATGTTTTGTGATCCAATATCATCTACCTTTATTTTTGTGTGTAGTCATTTTTTAAATGATGTCTTTAAGTACCAAGGTTACTAAAATGTTTGTAGTTGGGTTTCAGACATCGAATGTATAGCACCCTTCAGCAGTGTAACTTTCCCATCCAATGTTACATTTTGATACAAAATATTATCAAATATGATCTGGAAAATACCTGTACTTTATTTTTATTACTGAAGTAATATGTTTACAATAGAGTATAATGTTACTGTATCACACTCATTAACAAAGTAATAAAGTAATAAAGTTCAGGAAAGAGCACTAAAATTTCTAACAAAATCTCATTTTATGTTTATTTGCTTATACAGTACTGGAAGTGTCAAGAGGAATATTTTTGTGCTTTCAAACCCATATCAATCCTTTGCCAGTTCACTTTATCACAATTTTAAAAATTCTATTTAAAAACATCTGTTTAAGGACCACAGAGACAACTCAAGAGACCAGAAACATATGTTGCATACAGGAATCCTTGGTTTGATCCCAGAAAAGTTTCCACATATCTCAAGGGGGAATCACAGGGAATTCCCAAATAATTAGTTAGTGGCAAATTGAGCTGTCTTAAGCACTGCAGGAAACAAAGAAAATGCTAGGGTTAAGGTGTCAAAATGAAGGGCAAAATTCAAGTAGGTCATCATCAAATATCTTACACCAGGAGTTTATTTGTACAAGCTATATAAACTTCATTTTAATTTTGATGCAAGCTTCATTCCTTGAAGTCTAAAAGTGTGACAAATAAATAACACCACACTCCCTTAGCTAGTTTGAGCTAATAAATGTTGGGTCCAAAATTATATGATATACATGAACTATAATAAAGACTACAGAAAAAAATCAAACTACTGAGTTTATTTGGGCTATTTTTATAAATTATGTTTTGCTCTTAAAATTAGAAAGAACCAATACACTGATGACATATAAAATTTATCACTGTGAACCTCATTTATGATGCATATTATGCATATAATGTTTCTAATACAAAAAATAAAAATGTGTGCCTGATGTAATCATCAACGTTCATAGTGCAGTTTATCAGAAATATAAATATACAATAATTATCATTTATAATTAGTTCAAGAGAAACTGACACTAAAACCATGAAGTCAAAGAAAGATTATTAAGACAATAAAACTAATAGTGAAATATATTACACTCTATGAGCTATAAAAATGTAAGTAAATATATATTTTGTATCACTGCTCCACAGGTTTGAAAAGAACCTAAACAAATTCAATTGAAAGAACTCTTTTTCCACAAATTTGCAAATGGAAGCAATCTACAGAAATACAAAATAAAATTCTTTTAAGCTTGTCCTAATATCTTACACAATCTATCTACATATTTATTTTGCCATTTAAATGTTTGAAATTAAATAAAACAATAAAATTTATTAATTTAATATTATTACTAATATTACCAATAAAGTGGCATCAATATAGAGACAATTCATTTCATTGTAGAATATTCAAACATTTATTAACAACACTTTAAACATTCCTAGGGATATGCTATTCTGCCATTTTTCCAAAT
This sequence comes from Suncus etruscus, assembly GCF_024139225.1. Classification (NCBI taxonomy): domain Eukaryota; kingdom Metazoa; phylum Chordata; class Mammalia; order Eulipotyphla; family Soricidae; genus Suncus; species Suncus etruscus. The sequence continues at coordinate 80,976,560 of NC_064863.1, read as the reverse complement.
ATTTTAACAGTGAAGTATTACTAATTAATCAAGTTATTACTAATTATTCACACATCTCAGTGTGACAAATTTTTATATATTTTGAGTATGTTGCTAGATATTAAATTAGATTTTAAATATATAAACAAAATATTTTCACACATTTTCTAAATTATATATATAATTACAAATTTTATTTTAGGTACCTTCTCTAATGTTTCATCAATATTTATCAGAAAATGAGGCTTTAAGGCTTGAGACTGCCCTTCCATCCTCCCGCTGGACCAGTAAGCATGAGCACCTGGACGCCAACTTTTGGGCAGGTTTGAGACTGCCCTTTCTCCCCGCCCCCCACAAGGCCTGTAAGTGTATGCACCTGGTGCCCGCATTTGGGGCAGACTTGAGACTGCGCTCCCCCCTCCCAGCTGGACTGAGAATTGCATGCACCTGGGCGCAGACCTTTGGACAGGCTGAGATCACGCTTTCTCTCAAGCTGGACCAGGAAGTGTATGCACCTGGGCACCGGACCTTTGAGCAAGTTTGAGACCCCCCTTCCCAGGAAGTGTGGGCCACCTGCACCCAGGACCTTTGGGCAGGCAAGAGATAGACCGCCACCCTCCTCGAGACCACAAACCATGAGAATGCACCAGATAGACTAACTGACACGAACCACATAGGCCTAGACAGCTCAGATAATCCACAGCCCAAAAAACAAAATAGAAATCACTGAAGCAGAATATAGTATCCCTACCATAATTAGAAAAGTCACCTGGCTAAGGAAAAATAAACTCTAATTTGAATATTCCTTCAAGCACCACTAATACAATCAGTACAGCAGACCACTTTATTAAACAATCAGAAAACTCAACAATCAAAACCACCAAATGCAAAGAAATTTAGGGTAAACTAAGGAAGCCAACAGCATCTGGGGAAATGGAGAGAAATCCTATTAAGTTTCCAAGTCTACCAAAATGCATGAGCCCAAAAGATGAGAATCTAAAAGCAACAAGGAATGCCCTAGCAACTGACATCAAGGAATCACTAGCCTACGAGATTAAGAAATCTATAGATGAACAATTCAGCCAACTAAAGAAGAACTTTTACAGCAGATGAAAGAATTCATACAATTGAAACTAAGGAAATAAAGAACATGTTAGCAAGCCATAATAGCAGAATTACACCATTAGAAAAATGTATAGAGGAACTTGAGGAAAAACTACAAAATAACAATGACGAAGAAGTCAATAAGAAAGCAAGCGACAAAACATTAGAAGAAAAAGTTAGATACCAAATGAACAAAGATAAAAGAAATAACCTATGAATTGTAGGAATATCAGAAGGGAAGGAAAAAGGAAAGGAGATGAACAAGTTGTGAGGGAATTAATAGCAGAAAATTTTCCCACCCTCTGGAAAGAGACACCTGTAAAATTCTAGGAAGCAAAGAGTCCCTAATAAAATAAACCTTAACAGACCAACACCAAGACATATAGTAATCCAACTGGCAAAAAAAAAAAAAAGAGAGAGAAAGACAAATTCTTTGATGCAATAAGGGAGAGAAAAACCCTCAAATCCAAAGAAAGGGACATAAGAATCAAACCAAACCTCCCATTCAAGCAAGACAGTGGACTGACATGTTTAAACTATTTAATCAAAGAAACTTCCAACCCAGAGTACACTTCCCAGCAAAAATCTCATTCATATGAGAATGAGAAATAAAAACATTCTTAGACAAAAAACTCACACTATTTGATCTAACCAAACCATATCTAAATGAATCCAAATCCCCGACTGTAACAACAACCACTCTACTCAATACAATAGCACAACAACCCTTTTTGGCAGTAATCTTTTTAAATGTCAATGAGCTAAAATCCCCATGAAAATACACAGAGAGGAGGAATGGATCAAAAATCAAAAACCAGATATCTTCTGTCTCCAAGAAATACACCTAAAAGAACAGGACAGGCACAGGCTTATAATTAATGGATGAAAATCAATTATTCAAGCTAACAGAAAAAAAAATGTTGGGATAGCCATTCTTATATCAGACCAAATTGAATTCAACCTAAAGAAAGTGCTCAGAGATCAATAAAATGCTCAGAGAACAAGAAGGTCACTACCTATTCATCAGAGGAACATTAGACCAAGAAGTACTAACTCTGTTCAATATTTATACACTGACTGCAGAGCCAGAAACATATGCTCACAAATCTAGAGAAACATGTGGATGGAAATGTGATAGTAGTAGGAGATTTCAATACTAAACTATCACCACTAGACAGAATCACCAGGCAGAAAACTAGCAAAGACATAGGAGCCCTAAATGAGAAATTAAAGTAAATGGGCCAAGTGGACCTATACAGGGCTCTCCACCCCAAGAAAGCAGAATATACATTTTTCTCAAGTGCCCATGGAACCTTCTCTAAAGTAGACCAAGCCTTAGGATATAAGTCTAACTTTCATAAAGTCACAAACATAAGGATTATTAGAAACTCCCCCATCAGACCATTATGTAACAGAGATCATGATTGATTGTAAAAAGAAACTGTGGAGAAAATACAACATCTGGAGATGAAACATCTTGCTACTCAACAACAGCTGTATTAAAGAGGAAATTAAAGAAGTAACAAAAAAATTCCTTGAGATGAATGAAAATGAAGAGCCAAATTGTCAAAATCTGTGTGACATAGCAAAAGCAGTAATTAGGAGGAAACTCGTAGCAATACAGGTCTATATCAGGAGAGTGGAAAATGACAAAATTAACAGTTTACAAGGACACCTAATAAGAAGCTGAAAAAACAACAACAAATAAACCCAAACACAGACAGATGAAAAAATAGTAATAAAACCCAGGGCAAAAATAAACAATATGAAAACAATATAAAAATCAATGAGACCAAGGGTTGGTTTTTTTTTTTTTTGAAAGAATAAACAAGATAGACAAACCGCTGGCAAGACTCATCAAAAAGAAACAAAAAAGAGGGATAAAACCTAAATAAATTGAATAAAAGATGAAAGGGGGAGATTACAACATAACCCCAAGAAATCCAAGACATTATGAGGGATCACTATGAATAACTATACTCAGTAAGGCTAGAGAATCCTGAAGAAACTGACAGATTTCTGGAAAAATATCATCTTCTAAGACTGGATAAAAAGTATGTAGAAAGCCTGAACAGTCCAATCATATCTGAGGAAATTGAATCAGTATTCAAGAAACACTCCAAGAACAAAAGTCCAGGTCCAGATGGTTTTACAAGTGAATTCTATCAAACATTCCGAGAAGAATTACAGCCACTGACCCTCAGGCTCTTCCAAAACATTGAAAAGACAGGAATCCTTCTTAACACTTTATACAATGCTTAGATTACATGCATTCCCAAAGATGGCAAAGAAACTGCCAAGAAAGAAAACTACAGACCAATCTCACTAATGAACATAGATGCAACAAAATCTTAGCAAATGGAATTCAACAATAAATCAAAAAGATTATACACTATGAACAAGTGGGTTTTATACCAGGGATGCAAGGATGGTTCAACATATATTAAATCTATCAACATGACACATCACATCAACAAGAAGAAAGACAAAAACCACACGATCATATCAATTTACACATAGATGTTATTTGACAAAATCCAACACGCATTCTTGATGAAAACACTCAGCAAAAATTGGGTTAGAAGAAACCTTCCTCAAGTAAGTTACAGCTATCTATGAAAGACCACATCCAACATTATCCTTAATGGTAAAAAACTGAAAACATTTCCAATAAGGTCAGGAACTAGAAAAGGCTGCCCACTTTCTCCTCTCTTATTCAACATAGTTTTAGAAGTATTAGCAATAGCTATCAGACAAGAGAAAAAAATTCAAGAAATACAGATAGGGAAAGATGAAGTCAAGCTCTCTCTTTTGCAGATAATATGATGACATACATAAAAATCCTAAAGAGTCCACAAAAAAAATACTTCTAGAAACAATAAGCCAATACAACAAAGTGGCTGGCTACAAAGTCAATATGCAAAAGAAAATATCATTCCTCTATACAAATAGTGAAGTAGAGAAGAAAAACATAGGAGTCGATCCCATTTTAAAATAGTACGTAAAAATATCAAAGACACTGGGAATCAACCTGAAAAGAGAAGTGAAAGACCTATACCATGAATACTTCAAAATGTTTCAAAAAGAAATTGAAGAGAACCAAAGAAATGGAAGAACATCCCCTGCTCATGGGTAGAAAGAATCAACACAATCAAAATGAATATCTTACCTAAATTACTATATAGATTCAATGCAATATTTATCTAAATTCAGACATCATTTTTTAAATAACTAGAACAATAAATTATAAAGCGCATCTGGAACCACAAAACACTTAATTAGTTTAGCCTAATCCATACTAAAAAACAAGAAACTGGGAAGCATCTTTACCTAACCTGAAGCTTTATCATAAAGCCATAGTCATCAAAACAGCATGGAACAAAGGCAGAGTATCATACCAGTGGGTTAGAATAGAGTATCCAGAGATATAGTCACAAATATAAGGTCAACTGATATTGACAAAGGAATCAGAACCTGAAATGGAACAAAGACAGACTCTTCAACAAATGGTGCTAGAACAACTCGATAACCACCTGTAAGAAACTGAAGATTGATTCATACCTCACACCCTACAAAAAAATCAACTCAAAATGAATTAAATATCTGGAAATCAGACCCAAATCTATAAAGTTCATTGAGGGAAAAATAGGTAGTACACTACAAGATTTATACCTCAAAAAAAGTCTCTGATGATGGAATGCCAAGAGTAATAGCATCAAACTTAAACAAATGGGACTATATGAAACTAAAGAGTTTCTGTATGGCTAAAGAAACACTGGCTAAAACTAAAAATCAGCTAACAGAATGGACAAGTATTTTCACACTCGACACATCAGAAAAGGATTAATATCTGGGACAAACAAAGCACTCAGAAAGGTGGTAAAAAAATAAACCCACAAAACCGAATAAAGCTATAAAAATGGGGAGAAGAAATGAATAGACACTTTTCCAAGGAAGAGCAACATATGGTGAAGAGACACATGAAAACATATTTTTCATCACTCATCATTAAAGAAATCCAAATCAAGACAACAATGAGGTACCACCTAACAATAGGGAGGATGGCACACATCAAAAATAATGGAACAAATCTCTGTTGGTGAGGATGTGGTAAGAAAGAACTCTAATCCACTGCTGGAGGGAATGCTACCTGATCCAACCTCTATAGAAATCAGTATGGAGGGTGCTTAGTAAAATTAGAATTGAGCTGCCAAATGATCCAGCAATCATACTCCTGGGTATTTACCGCCAAGCTGGAAGAATATTCATTCCAAAGTATGTATGAACTATTTATGCTCCACTATTTATCACAGCATTCAGCACACTAGCCAAGAACTGGAACCAACCTGTATGCCCAACAACAGATTAATGGATCATGAAGATGTGATATTTATACACAATGAAATACTAAATAGCAATCAGAAATTATGCAAAAGGGGACCCCCTCCCTCCTCTCTCTAGGCATGTGCGCACCTGGGCTGTTCTGCACCGGTCGTCCCAAGTCACCATGAGCTGTGGGGACCTGGTAAGTGTGGGACCCCCTCCCTCCACCCTCTTGGCATGCATGCACCTGGGATGCTCTGTGCTGACCTGGGCTGCTCTGTGCCGGGTTATCCCAAGTCACCCTGAAGAGGCGGAGCTTCGCTGACTGACAGGTAGGGGAGGAGGCGAGTGAGCCAGGCTCAACAGTGCCCTCAACCACTGTGGCCAGGAGTGGAACTGCACTGGCTGGAAGGAAGAGGTAAAGGGTAATTGACCAATTTTCACTGGAGGACATGAGAGTGGCCAAACCTCAGTGACCTCATCCAACACACCCATACAGAGCCGAGCGCACTACAGAGAGGGGACCCAGACCCACCCCACAGGTGGCAAAAGCGGGCAGAAATCTGAAGGCACTGACTCCAGGCCAAAATAATAAATGAAAAAAATATGAATAAACTAAGAAAGACTCCAACATCAGCGGATTTGGAAAGAAATCCTAACAAATTTCCAAGTCCACCAAAACAGACAGACCCAAAAGATGAAGAGTTTAAAGCAGCCATAAAAAAAAATGGAAGCAATGGTAGAAGGAATGAGAGAATCACTAGCCATTGGGTAAACAATGCATGAACAAATCAACCAACTTAAAGAAGAACTGTTGAAGAACATGAGAGATTCAATACAAATGAAATTAAAGCAAATAGAAAACACAGTAAAAAGCCATACTAGCAGAATTACACAGCTGGAGAAGCACATAGAAGAACTTGAAGAAAAACTGAAAACAAAAACTACCAGGATGCCAAGAAGGAAATAAAAAAAAAAAGAAAAAGATCAGTATTTAATGAACAAAGAAAAAAGGAATAAACTTAGAATCATAGGTATACCAGAAGGGGAGAAAATAGAGAAAGGAGAAGAACAATTAGTCATGGAAATAATAGCGGAAAACGTTCCCACACTCTGGAGAGAGGCTTCAGTGCAAATCCAGGGAGTGAAAAGAGTCCCTAATAAAACAGACCCTAATAAACCAACACCAAGACATATGATAATCCAAATGGCAAGAGAGAGAGAGAGAGAGAGAGAGAGAGAGAGAGAGAGAGAGAGAAAGAGAGAGAGATGAACTCCTGAAAGCAATAAGGGAGAAAAATCACGTACAAAGGAAGGGAAATAATAATCAAAACAGATCTCCCATTTGAAACAATTCAAGCAAGAAAAGCAGTGGAATAACATATTTAAATGACCGAATGAAAAAAATTTCGAACCTCGGGTCTAATACCCAGCATAACTCACATTCACTTGGGAAGGTAGGCTAAAAACATTCTCAAACAAAAACAAACTTGCAGTATTTGTGCAAAAAAACCCAATTCTAAATGACCTACTCGGAGATGAATTACACAATCCAAACCTTGGATTGTAACAGCAACCACCCTACACAACACAACTGCACAACAGCCCTCTCTGTCAATAATTTCCCAAAATGTTAATGGACTGAACTCTCCCATTAAAAGACACATAGTAGAGAACTGGATTAGAAAACATAAACCAGACTTCTGCTGCCTGCAAGAAACACAACTACAAGTACAGAACAGGCACGTGCTTAGAATAAAAGGATGAAAATCAATTATTCAGGCCAATGAAAACAAAAAAGAGCAGGGACAGTCATGCTTATATCAGACCAAATTGCATTCAACCTCAAGAAAGTGATCAGAGACAAAGAGGGTCTCTACTTACTGATCAGGTTAATACTAGTTCAAGAAGCACTAACCCTGATCAATATTTATGCACCTAATGTAGAGTCACCAAAATATGTGACAGAATTGCTCACAAACCTGGAGAAACACATAAAAGGAACTGTGATAATAGTAGATCTCAATATTCTACTATCACCACTGGACAGATTCAGCAGACAGAAAAATAGCAAAGAAATAAGAACCCTAAATGAAAATTAGAAGATCTAGGGCTAATAGACCTATATAGGCCCCTTTACCCCCCCCCAAAACTGAACACACATTCTTCTCAAATTCTCATGAAACCTTCTCCAAAATAGACAATGTCTTGGGATATAAATCTAATTTGTATAAAACCACAAAGTTAAGGATCATTAGAAGCATCCTATCAGATGCAACAGAGGTCAAAATTGACTGTAAGAAGAAGCAATGGAGATAATCCAACACCTGGAGATTAAATAACATGCAGCTCAACAACAGCTGATAAAAAAAGGAACTCAAGGGAAAAATAAAAAGATTCCTTGAGACAAATGATAATGTCAAAATTTGTGGGAAACAGCAAAAGCAGTAATTAGGGGGAAACTCATACCAATACAGGCCTATGTCAGGAAAGAGGAAAATGACAAAATCACCTTAAGAAACTAGAACAACAGCAAAGAAATCTAACCACAACCAGAAGGCAATAAATTATAAAAACCAGATCAGAAATAAACAACATAGAAACTAAGAAAACAATACAAAAAAAAATCAATGAGACAAGGACTTGGTTTTTCAAAAAATAAATGAAACAGACAAACCACTGGCAAGACCCACCCACAAAGAGGGAAAACACTCAAATGATTAGGATCACAAAGGAAAGGGAAGAGATTACAACAAAACCCCAAGAGACACAGCATATCATGAGGTCATATTAGGAACAACTATACTCAGGCTAGAGAACCCAGTAGAAATCGACAGATTCTTGAAAAAATACCATATCCTGAGACAAGAAAAGGAAGATCTAGAAATCCTAAACAGGCCAATCACTTCAGAGGAAACTGAAGCTGTAATTAAGAAAGTCCCAAAGAACAAAAGTCCAGGTTCAGGTGGCTTTACAGGTGAATTCTATCAAACATTCGGAGAAGACTTACTATCATTGATGCTCATGCTCTTCCAAACCATTGAAAAGACAGGAATCCTACCCAATTTTTTTATGAGGCTAAAATTACACTCATTCCCAAAGATGACAAAGAAACCACCAAAAAAGAAAACTACAGACCAATCTCATTAATGATCATATATGCAAAAATACTCAATGAAAATTTAGCTAACCGAATCCAGCACTCCATCAAAAAGATTATACACCATGACCAAGTGGGTTTCATCCCAGGGATGCAAGGTTGGTACAACATATGAAAATCAAACAACATCATATACCACATCAACAAAAGAAAGATAAAAACCACATGATCATATAAATCGATGCAGAGAAGGCATTTGACAAAATTCAACACTCACTTATGTTGAACACACTCAGCAAAATAGAGTTAGAAGGAACCTTCCTTAAGATAGTTACAGCTATATATGTGAAAAGCCTACAGCCAACATTATACTTAATGGCAAAAAACTGCAAGAATTTCCACTAAGGTCAGAAAATAGGCAAGGCTGTCCACTCTCTCCACTCTTCTTTAATATAATTTTAGAAGTCCTATCAATAGCAACCAAACAAGAGAGAAGAATCAAAGTAATCTAAATTAGGAAAGAGAAACTCAAACTATCTCTTTTTGCAGATGATATAATGATATAAATCGAAAACCCTAAAGTTTCCATAGTAAAACTCCTAGAAACAATTGACCAATATAGCAAAGTGGCTGGCTACAAAGTCAATACACAAAAGAGAGTAGCATTTCTCTATACAAATAACAAAGTAGAGGAGACAGAGTTTAAGATTACAATTCCATTTTAAATAGTATCAAAAATATTAAGTACCTAGAAATCAACCTTACAAGGGATGTGAAGGACCTATACCAGGGAAACTTCAAAACACTGCAAAAAATTACGGAAGATCTAAGGAAATGGAAGAACATCCCATTCCCATGGGTAGGCAGAATTAACACAGTTAAAATGACTATCTTACCCAAACTCCTATATAGATTTAATGCAATCCCTATCCAAATTCTGACATCATTCTTTAAAAACTTAGAAAAATTAATCATAAAATTCATCTGGAACCACAAAAGACCCAGGATAGCCAAACACATTGTAAAAAACAAGAATTTGGGTGACATATCTTTACCTAACCTGAAACTATACTATAAATCCATAGTGATCAAAACAGTATGATACTGAAACAAAGAAAGAGCCTCAGACCAATGGGTTAGAACAGAATATTCAGACATAAATTCCCAGATACACAGTCAACTATTATTTGACAAAAAAGGCAATAACTTGAAATGTACAACCGGAAAACCACCTGTAAGAAATTGAAAACTGACCCATATCTCACTCCCTATATAAAAGTCAACTCAAAAATGGATTAAAAAACTTGAAATCTGACAAGAATCTATAGTTTATTGAGGAAAAATAGGCAGAACACTTGAAGACTTATACATCAAAAAAGTCTTTGAAGATGGAGCACTAATGTCAAGAACTTTAGCATCAAACATAAACAAATGGGACTACATAAAACTAGAAAGCTTATGCATGGTGAAAGAAAGCCAACTTAAAACAAGAAGACAGTGAACTGAATGGGAAAAGCAGCTCAGCCCCCCCAAAATCAAATAAAGCCATAGAAAAATGGGGAGATGAAATGTATAGACTATATTCTGAGAAAGACTGAAAGATGGCCAACAAACACATGAAAACATGCTCACCTTCACTTATCATTAGAGACATCCAAGTCAAGACAACAATGAGGTACCAACTTACACCATTGAGGATGGCCCCCATCAAAAATAACAAGAACAATCTATGTTGGCGAGGATGTGGTATGAAAGGAACTCTCATCCACTGCTGGAGGGAATGCTCCTTAGTTCAACCCATATAGAATACAGTCTGGTGAGAGCTGCCATTTGACCCAGCAATTCCTCACCTAGGTATCTACCCTCAAGTCAGAAGGACATTCATCCCAAAGTATCTGTGACCCACACTATGTATCGCAGCACTCAGTAGAATAGCCAAATCTTGTAACCAACCTTGATGTCCAACAACAGATGAGTGGATCATTAATATGTGATATCTATACACAATGGAATACTACATGGAAGTTATAAATGATACAATCTTAGACTGCAGCAACATGGATGAACCTAGAAAATATTATGTTAAATGAAGTAAGCCAGAAGATGATGGATAAACACAGAATGATAGGACTATTTTGAATTAACTAGTATATACACCATATATACAACCAATACTCCATGATCAAATAACAGGGTTTAGCAGGGTAAAAACTCCAAATACTGTAATAATCAACATATATGAGGAGTAGTGGCCAAAATAAATGGAAGAGAAACAACACAAAGCCCTATGACACATTATACCACACAGAAACCAGCAACAGCAGAAACAGCAGAGTAGAGAGAACAGGAAAGTAATCAGCCTTTTACTACAAAGGCCTATAATAATTTCTTAGGGATCTTATACAGGATTATAGGTAAAGAATACAATGGGAAATTACTGAATCCAACGGAAGCATTTCAAAAACAGTGTTTGAATGTCTTAACCTTACGATATTTAAAATAACCTCTCAGTTTTTCTGTCCATAGGGGTTCTTGGATAAAAAGGGTGGAAAACTTAAAGTGGCACCTCAGTGCTCAGTCACACGAGATACCATACTCAGCTTGCACTATGATTATGTCTGGATAAAATTCATTAACATACCCTTTATCTTAAGATTATGCCCTCTTTTAGGACCTGAAGTATGTGAGCAGCCTGACCACTGAAGCAGCATCTGTGACCTCCAGACATATACTACAGGGCCTACTATCAAACACGTTCAAGCAAACTAACATTCCCTTGCTCTTACCTCCTCTCTTCTCACTACTTATTTTTTCTCTCTTTCTTTTTTCTCCCTCCTCTTATTCTACCTTTTCCTCCTCATTATCATCAATTCAATACATCTCAAATAAAAAACACACAGTTGCCTCCCCCACAGGAAAGGAAAGCTGATATATAAGGTGCCACGAACAATCCTGCTAAGGGTAAACACCTATATAGATAGACCTCACTAAACAATGTTTGGTACTCGAGATGAGAAACCAATATGTATCCAAAATTTAATCTATTAGTTTCTTTACCTTACATGTGCTATATTTAACTATCTTGCTGTACTCAGTTTATTTCTTGCCCCCCCCACCTCTTTTCATTAATATATACCTAAGCTAACTTTGATATATTATTAAGGGGGAAAGAACACACAGAGATAGGAATCCTCCTTGAGAGCCAAACCTAAATTATAAACAACCCATACCTATAGCCTATATAGCCCTTCCATATACTATCCCCCCCTCCACCCTTCAGAAATCCAACTATTCCGTCACCCCTCAAACCCATTCCCGATTTTCCACCTTATTAAAATTCTTCACCCTCAGTTCTTAATCCATTAGGCATCAAGACAGACCTCCTAACTCAACGAACCAATACACAGTCCCCAAGTGAAGAGACATCCACTCAAACCCACACCCGGTTCCTGGCAAGAAAATACAACCAACACCCCTATTGACTCATGCTATGTGGCCCTCCTTATCACCTCTCCCTAATGTGGACTGTGGCTTGAAACCAGACTTAGTACAAAAAGGATCTCCACTGCAAGAACTCTACCCAAGACCTCCTCGCAGCAAATCTTTCCTCAAGTTCAAGAAAGCCAGGGTGTGTGATGAAAAGGTCACACCCTTCAAGTAAATCTCCAAAGACAATGGGGAAACCTATACTTTCATCATAAGATAAGACCTTTGTAACACTACCTCTAACCTGTTTTTCCCCAAATGTAACACAATCTCCTGCATCACTTTGTCCCTTTAATTACATTTTTTACTTAATTAAATTTTTTTCTTTTTTATATATATGTGAGCATATATATATATATATATATATATATATATATATATATATATATATTTTATTTTTGTCCTGTATCTGTTATCTTCTATTTCCACCCCTAAATGCACCAGCAATACTGTCAAAGATATGCAAGCCAATATGGTCAAAATAAAATTTATATTAAAAAAAAACAAAAAAATAGTGGTATTTTAAAAAAAGAATTAAATCATCATAAATCTGCCTTCCACATAATATCCAATAGTTAATATTTTATTTCTAAAACCTTTCAAAATTGATATAATTTTTCCTTTGGAAGTGTTTTTATAGAATAAATGAAATGATCAATCATAGATATTTATTGATATCTGTGATATTTACTATCTCTGAAGCATCAAAACAAGTAGTGGTTTTTATTTTCATTTTTTATTTTTTATTTTTATTGGTTATAGTACTGTGATTTACAGTACTGTTAATGATAACATTATATGAACATAATTCCAACACAACACCGATCACCAGAGTATCTGCCTTCCTCCCCCAAGGCCCTGAATACCCTCCCTTTCAATCCTTCCCTATACTACTCCTCAAGAAATTATTTGGCTGTGTCTAGCGACTTCTTTTTTTAACACAATTATGGAGGTTCTACTGCCATTGCATTTGTAAAAGAAGGTATGTTACTAAACATCTGATGAGTCATACAATCAATCCTGTTCAAGAAAAATCATCTGGCCCAAAGACCAAGTTTGATAATCCTTTTACTAGATCTTTTCCTGAACCACACATAGAGATTCTCAGGGATTATTCCTGGATATGCACCCACTTCTGACAGTGCTCCGGGAACCATATATGATGCTGGGGAATGAAACTGGGTCAGTGGTGCAAGGTAAGAGTCCTATATGCTGTACTGTCTCTCCAGCAACAAGACTTTAACCTTATTATTTGTTTCACTTTTGACTTGAGGGTTGTTCAGTGTGACATGTCTTAGATAACAGAATGAAGAGGAAATTATAAAGTGGATTGCCTTGCAAGCTCTTGAGTTTCTTCATACACAAGGCATCATATTGGTATAGTCATTGGATGCACCTATAGTCAAATAGACAAAAGATGCCTGTATATTTGAACATGCATCTCTCTTCTATGGCAATAAATTGTAAGTGGACATCTAAATCAATGAATAAAATCTACTTTAAAAAGAAATGATGCAATCATGGATTTTGTAGCAATATGGATGGTTCTTAAAAATATTGTTAAATGAAGTAAGCCAGAAGAAGAAGGATAAATACAAAATTATAGAACTTCTTTGAGGTATTTAGAACATATACCACATCTATATACAGTAATCCATGAGAAAAAATGCAAGAGCTGAAAGGCTAAATCTACAAACACTGTAGGTGCCAGAATATAAGAGGGAGAAGTGTTCAAATGCAGTGGAAGGGCGGCAGCACAAAAATGCAAATGCTCATTGTAATTTAAAGAAAACAGCAAAGAAGGAAGTAGCATTTTTAAGTGAACAAGTATGCAATCAACCTCTAACCACAAAGGTCTATTATAATGTTCTAATGTATTTATCCACAGAACCAGGTCGAGAATTTGATTGGAAGCCTGGACACCCACTTCAGTGATTACTAACAATATGCTTTAATGCCTTACTTTTACCAAGTATAAAATAACCTTAGCTTCTTTGGCCACATCTGGCCTTGGAAACAAAGGGTGGACACACTCATTTTTTTAAATAATAATTTTTATTTAAACACCTTGGTTACAAACATGATTGTGGTTGTGTTTCAGTAATATAAGAGGACACCCCCCATCACCAGTGCAACAATCCCACCACCAATGTCCCAAATATTCCTCCTCCACACCCCGCCCCAACTTGTACTCTAGACAGGATTTCTATTTCCATCATACATTCTCATTGTTAGGATACTATATTTTCCCGCATCTAAGACAACTTTTGAAACAAAAAAAAGTCAACCAAAAATTAGGGGTCATATTATACGCTGAGTATATTCCGAAAAATGTTTCAATTCAATATGCTGCTAAACGAAAATTGTCTGAATATTACCACAAACGAATTTTCCAACTCGATCCTGCACCAATCACTGCAACACTGCTCAAACCGCCTCTCTAACTCAGCCAATCCAAGTAGGCTTTTTATGCATGCAAATTAGACAATGTTCTGGACCCGAATCTACACTGTAAAAAGCCTGCTCAGATTGGCCAGAGTCAAAGAGGAAGTCTATTACAGTATAACCTTTGAACCTTTGCTTGTTGTGATTGGCTCACTGTGGTACATGAGCACAGGAACACATGCAGCTCATACAGCACAAGAACATTCTGTCTGATATAGTGAATATAGACCTAAACCTATGTTTTAACTACAAAATTAGGGGTTCGTCTTATACACCAGTCGTCTTATACACTGGCAAATAGTTCACAATGTAGCTCTTTGTGGTGAGCTATATGATGTGGGTTATAACTTCCAGCCCTCCTTTCTTTAGTCTCTGAAAATTATTGCAAGAATGTCTTCCATTTTTCTTGAAACCCATAGATGAGTGAGACCATTCTGCATCTTTTTCTCTCTCACTGCCTGACTTATTTCACTCAGCATAATACATGTACATCCATGTATAGGAAAATTTTATGACTTCCTCTCTCTGATAGCTGCATAATATTCCATTGTGCATATGTACCACAGTTTCTTTAGCCATTCATCTGTTGAAGGGCATCTTGCTTGTTTCAAAAGTCTTGCTATGGTAAATAGTGCTGTAATAAATATAGGTATAAGGAAGGAATTGTTGCATTGCATTTTTGTGTTCCTAGGGTGTATTCCTAGGAGTGGTATAGCTGGATCATATGGGAGCTCAATTTCCAGTTTTTGAAGGAATCTCCATATCGCAATCCAGAAAAGTTGAACTAGAGGGCATTCTCATCAGCAGTGGATAAGAGTTCCTTTCTCTTCGCATCCCCACCAACACTGCTTGTTCTCATTCTTTGTGATGTGTGCCCATCTCTGTGGTGTGAGGTGGTACCTCATAGTTGTTTTGAATTGCATCTCCCTGATGATTAGTGGTGAGGAGTATTTTTTCATGTGCCTTTTGGCCATTTGTATTTCTTCTTTATCAAATTATCTGTCCATTTCTTCTCCCCATTTTTTGATGGGATTAGATTATTTTTTATTTCTTGTAAAGTTCTGTCAGCGGAACTGTATATTTTGGATATTAGTCCCTTATCTAATGAGTATTGGGGGAATAGTTTCTCCTACTCAGTGGGTGGCTCTTGTATTCTGGGCACTATTTCCTTCGAGGTATAGAAGCTTCTCAGTTTAATGTATTCCCATCTTTTAATCTCTGCTTTCACTTGTTTGGAGAGTGCAATTTCCTCCTTGAAGATGCCTTTAGTCTCAAAGTCATGAAGTGTTTTACCTACGTGTTGTTCTATATACCTATGATATCAGGTCTGATATTGAGGCCTTTAATCATTTGGATTTTACCTTTGTGAAAGATGTTATCTGGGGACCTACTATTTGTAGATGACATAATACTCTACTTAGAAAACCCTAAAGACTGTACCAAAAAAGCTTCTGGATACAATAGACTCATATAGCAAGGTGGCAGGCTACAAAATTAACAGACAAAAATCAATGACCTTTTTATACACTAATAATAATTGGGAAGAAATGGACATTAAGAGAACAACCCCATTCACATTAGTGACACACAAACTCAAATATCTTGGAGTCAATTTGACTAAAGATGTGAAGGACCTATAAAAAGAAAACTATAAAACTCTGCTCCAAGAAATAAGAGAGGACACACAGAAATGGAAACACATACCCTACTCATGTATTGGGAGGATTAACATCATTAAAATGGCAATACTCCCCAAAGCATTATACAGATTTAATGCAATCCCACTAAAGATACCCATGACATTCTTCAAAGAAGTGGATCCAGCACTTTTGAAATTCATTTGGAACAATAAACACCCTCGAATAGTTAAAGCAATGATTGAAAAAATAATATGGGAGACATTACTTTCCCCAACTTTAAACTGTATTACAAAGCAATAGTTATCAAAACAGCATGGTATTGAAATAAAGACAGACCCTCAGATCAGTGGATTAGGCTTGAGTACTCAGAGAATGTTCCCCAGACTTACAATCACCTAATCTTTAATAAAGGAGCAAGAAATCCTAAATTGAACAAAGAAAGCCTCTTCAACAAGTGGTGTTGGCACAACTGGCAGCCACTTGCAAAAAAAACGGACACCCTTATTTTAAATCTCTGTTCAATCATACCAATTACCATATACAGTGTCGATTATATGAGTGTCTTGATAAAATTTTCTAATTTACCCACTTCCTTTTGTTTATGTCTTTTATTAGGACCCAAAGCATATGATCATTCAGGCCACTGGAATAGTCAATGGTGCACCAAGGCTTTTGTTACAGGTCTCACTCATCAAACACGTTTTGGCAAATCATTACTTCCTTAATTTTTTTCTTTCTCTCTTATTTCCTTTACTACTTTTTCCCTCTTTACTTTATTATTCCTCATCAACTCAATCTATTTTTTTAAATAAAAGCTCTTGCTGTCAGTTGCTCCTTAGGAAAAGTACTTCTATACTTAAGATGTAGCAGACGATACTAGATAGGGTAACCACACCCTATAGTCTTCACCACCACATTGGTTAGTACTCTAGATGTAAAAAATGTGCTTATATTAAAATCTCAGGCCACTATATAATCCAGAAACCTTTATTTAGCAAAGACCACCCCTATCAGTGATGAAGAGCCATGATAGAGGAAAACCTTCCAATACTGACACACTGGCTCAATCCTCTTTACTTATTCTTAACATATTTACTTCTTCTTTTCTCTTCTTCTTATCTTTTGTTTACCCCTTTCTCTCCAAAGCTATATCTTAACCAATTATTTATCTTTTCTTAATTCAATCATGTTTCAAGAGCTCAGACCCAGCCTATGAGGTTCAGGCCTCCAACAACAACCTATGAATAGAACACTAATGCCTATCTTTATGGGGGCATGAGTTTGTAGACAGTGGACTTCTCTATGATTGCCAAACCTAAAATACAAGCAAGCCATGCCTAAAATGAATATAGCCCCTCTTATATATTACCCAACCTCCCCCTTTCAGAAATCCCTCTATCCTCTCATCCCCCAATCTTGATTCATCACCCAACCTTATATAACTTTTACCCTCAATCATTAACACATTAGATATCAAGACCAGCCTCTGCTCCAATAAACCACCACCAAGCTCCCAAACCAAAAGGATCCCCCCCCCCAGCCTCATATCACATGCCTTGGCAAGAAACTACAACCAACACACCTGTTGACTCGTGCTTTATGGCCCTTCTTCTTACCCTCCTAATCATGGACTATCACATGCTACCAATTCAGCCCCAGAAGGATCCCAGCCCAAGGTCACTTTTCTCATGGCTAGAAATAACTTTGAAACCCCAACAAGACACAATATGTGATGAATAATTGCCATGGATTTCACCTCCACAATAATATCTCTAAAGTTGCAATGGGGAAGCCTATATTTCCTTTATATGTTGAATACCTCCATAAAATACCTCCTAGTCTGTTTATTCCCAAAAGTTAGCCTCGTAAACAGCATTGTTTTTATTAACTTTTAAATGTTATTTTATGTATTTCTTTTATTATTTATATATACATATTATCTTTTTTTCTCTCTCTCCATACTCACCTGTTTTGGTTCTACTTGGTATGAAAACCCACAAAAAATTCTCACCTGGGATAAAAGCTCAGGTCAAAATCAGGGCACAGAAATTGTGCAGACTATGATTCTCACCTCCAAAGCCACCAGCAATATAATATGTCACCATAAAAGCTCA
The DNA here is from genome assembly GCF_024139225.1 of Suncus etruscus. Classification (NCBI taxonomy): domain Eukaryota; kingdom Metazoa; phylum Chordata; class Mammalia; order Eulipotyphla; family Soricidae; genus Suncus; species Suncus etruscus. The sequence goes on along the minus strand of NC_064863.1, from coordinate 80,958,369 downwards.
GGTCAAAATCAGGGCACAGAAATTGTGCAGACTATGATTCTCACCTCCAAAGCCACCAGCAATATAATATGTCACCATACCCTAAATAAAGGCACTCTGAATAAAGGGAAATGTTATACACAGAAACAAGCTCAAATCTACTAGGGTTAAGAACCAATACTTTTTTTATATTACAGGCTTGCCTCCCCTCCTGAACAGATGCCATGTGGACCCAACTTAGACTGCATGTGATTGGACAGCATTCGTCCAATCTAAAACCCTAGATCCCAGATGTGGAACCAACACAGGTCCTAGCAACAGCACTAGGAACCAAACTCTTCCAAGGGAAACTCCGAATGCCGTCCCAGCACTATCTGCACCAGTTTTAACATGACATCTGACGTGAGGAAATGACAACAACTTGAGCTAAGAGAGGGCTGTCCTATCTCATCTCCCAATGATATGATACAATCTGGAGACATGTCATCCTTTGTCCTAAGCAAAAACCAAAATTACTATTTACAGAAGACTGACTTTGACAAACCTGGACTGGACAGAACCTATCAAGGGACCAATGAAAAAGTTCCTAGCCTTGTCCTCTGCCTAGGATTTGTACAGAAACCAAGATCTCTAATCCCAGAGGTCTGACTTTGACAACTGCGACTGAGAAGAACTTCAGGAACCATGCTGAAAGCCTATGCTCTGTCCTAGAATCTGAGAAAAACCCAAGACCATGAACTACAGAAGACTGATTATAACAATAGTGATGGAACAGAAATTCTAAAACCATAAAGAAAAACTCTCTCTTAGCATTTTCCCTATGACCTACGCAAATAACAAGCTACAGAGGCGGGATATTATCACCCAAATCTGAGCGGAAAGTTTTCTGGCACCATAAAAAGACCTTGTGGTGTGTAAATAAGTGAGTATGGAGCCTGTAGGTGTTCCCGTGGCAGTATGTTTCATGGGCGGAGAAACTCTGTATCTCTTTGGCCAAGGGAATTCCCGTTCTAATTTCCTCAATATTTACCATGCCTATGCAAAAAAAAAAAAAAAAAAAAAAAAAAGAAAGAAAAAAAAAAGAAAAAAAAATAAATTAAAATAAAAAAAAAAACCCTGTTTATGAAGCTGTTGGTCTGTTTTTATTTGTTGTTTTTGTTGTTTGTTTCTTTGTAGTTAATGGTTTGTGGTTTGGGTTTATTTTTTTCTAATTCTTTTTATACTTTTGTTGTTATTCCCTTATTGGTTATTTTTTTTTGTATTGACTTGTTTTGTTTTGTCACCTTTTTCTTCTTTTTTCCCTTTATTCTTCGAAATCTATATTTATAACACCTAGAGAGACTCATCCCATATCTTTTCTTAGATCTCCAATATAGTCACATTACTGGAATGACCTTGATCAAGCCTCATAATTGGAGGGAAAAAAATGGATGGTAAGAAGACCAGACAGTTGTATGTTCATTTGGTGGAAATAAAAATTATCAGACTTGAATACCAAATTTAAAATCAACAACAACAGAATCTACAACAAGCTGTACAAGGGGGGAACAGTTGCACTAGAATTATGGGGGGTAAAGGAGAGAGAAGTGTGATGCATGCTGGGAACATGGGTGGAAGGAGGACAACACTGGTGGTGGGAATGCCCCTCATATATCACTGTGAAAGATTTGTAATTCACTTTGACCACAATAAATAAATAATGAGGCTTTAGAAGAATGAATCTTCGTCTTTAAAAGACATATATTAGTATTTGCTTAAATGCTATTTTCTAATCTGCTTAAGTTGCATACTACTGATGTCATACATATATGTACACATTAAAATTTTGTAGAGATATTTTATGTTTATGCAGTGTAATGTTTTTAATTTTACTGGACTGCAAATGGTTTTTTTCTTTTTCCTTTTTTTTTTTTTTTTTTTTTTTTGGTTTTTGGGCCACACCCGGCAATGCTCAGGGGTTACTCCTGGCTATCTGCTCAGAAATAGCTCCTGGCAGGCATGGGGAATCATATGGGATGCCAGGATTAGAACCAACCACCTTAGGTCCTGGATTGGTTGCTTGCAAGGCAAATGCCGCTTGTGCTATCTCTCTGGCCCCAAGGAGTGCAAATGTTCAAGGCTAACAATTCATAGTTATAACTATCATGGTTCAAAAATAGCAAAAGATATTAATGAGAGCTATGCAGGTCTATAAAAGCAAAATGAGGGAAGGCTAGAAAGCTCAGTGTTAAATAAATTAAACAAAATTTCACAGCCAGGAAATATGCAGTGACTGCTGTAAACCTGTAATATTAATTGTGTCATCTCAAGGGGCTAAATTCTACAAAACGTTGCAATATTTTATTGCCATGTTATTCATATGACCAAATTTTAATTAAAATTAAATAACTAAAATGAAAAATACTGAGATGTAGCAGTAAGTTAGCTCAGTATTTATCATTGTCCTGTTTATATATCTATATCTATATCTATATCTATATCTATATCTATATCTATATCTATATCTATATATATGTCCTGCTCACTCAGTGTACAAGATCAAATTCACTGAAATTATAAACTGTGTCTTAACATCCCTTTTTATATCTTCATATAAAGGCAACTATGACAATAAGTGCTATCTGAAACTTTGTAGGTATGTCTTTAGAGAAGATTGTTTTACTTTGAAGTCATGAAGGATTTGTTTTAGTTTAATCAGAAAAATTCTTTGTCAAATTCTGTATCAGTTTTAGGATTTGCTACCATTCCAGCCCCCATATAACCTTTAGATGTTCTTGCAAGGTTGTTTTAGAAGAGAGACTTTTTTTTGGCCGCATAGTTCTTTATTGTACCTATTTCTATGAGTGATAATCTGGTTGGGTAGATTTCTGTAATTTTAAATGAAGTAGGAATCACTGAAGTGAGAGAGAAACTGATGTGGTGCATCTGAAGCACAGAAATACAATGAAACCACTGTCCAGAGGTTCACAATTATGGAGGTGTCTGATTCCACAGCCATCTTTATTAAAGTATTTTTATTACCAAACTCATTATTGAGTGTGATTCATTTCCACTTAAATACAAGAATATATTTGGGAAAGGCAGCGAAGTAGAAATTGACCTGGCATGTGACAAGAAGCCACAGCTTCTTGTTCTGCATGTTGATAATAATGGCTATAAATCAGAGCAATGAGGACACTATTCACCATTCTCTGGGACATTCTAAACACTCCATACTCCAATGTGTAGTCTAAGGTTAAAAAAAAAAAAAGCATAATGGCAGGTATGAAAATAGCCTCTCAAGTATTTTGAACAACTTTTACAAGTAGTAAGGCACAGTTACTACCATGAAGGCTACTCTACTTGTTACTGCATACTGTGCCTCAAAGGCCTGAAACAGTAGGCTTGTTTGAGGGTTTTTCCTCATGGTGCTAAATATATACTGCCCATTATTTGATTAAAAGCCAACTGATATTCTTGTGGAGGGTTTTCATATATGTAGCTCTTTGCTTTTATTTATCCAAATGCTTTGAAAATGTTCTCTTTAGCAACCAGAGAGAAATAAAGTACAGCAGGTTTACTATATATACTCTATCCCAGCACTCCATATTGTCCCCTGAGCACTGTTATGGAGTGATCCTTGAATGCAGAGACCTAATTAAGGAAGTTCAAAGCATATCGGCTATTGTCTAAAAATAAATAAATAAATGAATAAAAATAAAAATGGTTTCATTTTAAAAAGTCTTATTAGTACATTTACTTTGACTTATTATGTTTGTACATCTGTTTTGTTTATTATAATTAGATCTGAGATTCCTAGGACTAGATGTGTTTCCTTTCCCATTTTAGGGTATTTTAACTGTGATTTTTTTTAAGTATTATTGCTATCTCTTTCTTCTTCTGAAAACACTATCATGTGAATGTTTATTCACACCTTTCAATGTTGACTAATAGGTCTTTTGTTATCTTCATTGTTTTATTTTTACTGTTATTTTTAATGATTTATAATTTAAATAATTTGTTCTATTTTGGAACTCATTAATTCAGCCATTCCATTAATCAACTGTAATGTAATGCTGAGCAGCTCCACTGTATATTATTCATTAGCTCTATTATTTCTGTTTAGAATTTGTTTGAATTCTCTATCCTTGCTATATCTCTCATTTATTTGTCTATTGTTCTCTGAGTTTCAGTGTGCATTAAGACTGTGCTTTTCTTTTAAATCTTGACGTGTTTTACTTTGTTCTATTGTTTAATAATATTTTCTCCAAAGGTTTTATTTTTTTTCCCTAAATTACTTGGGGTGAATTTCTGTCTTTTCCTTTTATTTGGTGGTGCAGGTAGGGGGAATACACAAATGTAACAGTGAGACTCTTCTGACTCTGAGCTCAGGAGTGAGAACTTCAGGGTGGTTCTGAGACTATCATTCTTACCTAATATAATTGTGATTTCCCTTTGTCTGTTTAATAAAAATAAATCTGCACTTTAGGGGCTGGAGAGATAGCACAGCAGTAGGGCGTTTGCCTTACATGCAGCAGATCCAGGACTGGTGGTTTGAATCCTGGCATCCTATATGGTCCTTCTATGCCTGCCAGGAGTGATTACTTTATTTTTTAAATTTTTTATGTGCACCAGACAATTTTAATGTATAGTATAATGAATAGAGTGATGAATAAAAACATCAGGGAAATACTACTATGTAGTTACAATGGAGAATAACACAAAATAGTAAAGAAATACATAATGGGAACTCTATTTTCCTAATTTAGAAGTGAGGATGGTTATGTTGTTTCAGATAAAACATTACCCGAGAATAAACCAACACAACGGAGATAGGCCTTAAATATGGTTCTCAGAGTCAAGCCAAACAGGCTCATAGCCTGAAGGTTTATACATACCATGCCATGCCCAGCCTGGATAAGCCAAATGGCAGTTAAATCCCATGACTGACTGTGAAAACAAGTGTTGATCATTCAAAGGACATTTGTTTGTATAGGTTTTCCTTTATGTAAGACTATTGCAAAAATAGAAAATTAATATCAAATATAGATATTCTCCTGGTAGTTGAAACATGTTCAATAAATACTATTTCTGACTATTCTGGTCGATTTGTTTTTGGTATCAAGGACCTATTGAAAATGAAATAAAGTAAATCTATATCTACACCATATTAAAATATTCTAGTGTCTCATCACCAGAGTATCTAATTCTACATTCTAAGAACAAATAATTCAGACTTTGAGATTCAAAATGGCTGCCTTGAATTTATGAAAATATGTAAGATATACAGGCTGTTGTGTCTCAGCCACACAATTAAAAGCTGGCAATCTCAGTAGGAGAGAGAGGGTCAAGTTCCTACCCTGCATGAGCCACACCTACTGTACCCATCACCCATATTTGCTACTTTACCAATGGCCCTGCATCACCACTGCTCTTAGGCTCTCTGCAGACACCAATTTGTCCAAAAGCCCAGGAATGCTGGTAGTTGGACTAACGTTACTAGCACTTTTTTTGGAGTAAGTACATCTTTCTTCAACCTTCTTTTACTTGCAGTAGACCTGACAGCCTAAACCACACACAGTAAAGACCTCAGTATCAGCAATAGTGCTTGGAATTCCTGGACCTCACAATCATATTCAGGGCTAGGTGACAACTCCATTTGTTTTCTTTTTATTTTCATTTCTATAGGAATACAACAATTCATATAGTAATGTATATATGAATCAACCTAATGTTCAAAAACAAATTAAGTAACAAAAGGGTCAGCTATCAAGAAGAATTTACTAAACCTTCTGACTTTAACCTCATTGGAGATACAATTAATTTCAAAAAATCAAAAATATTATACACAGGGTGTTGTGTAATATGTGAAGCTCTATTACCTATCATGGAAAGAAAACTAATATATTTTACTTATAAATGTTTACCTTTTATACTTTTGTAAATGATTTTTATTGTGACCAAAGTGAATTAAAAATATTTCACAGTAATATTTAAGGTACATAATGACAATGAATCAGGACTATTTTCACCACCAATGCTGTCCTCCCTCCACCACTGTTCCTTGCATACATCCCATATGTCTCTTACTTGCCCCCAGACTGCTAGCGTAATTACTCCCCTCTGTGTTTAGCTTGTTGTTGATTGGGTATGGATTCTGTTGTCATTGACTTTGGGTTTTCTGAGCACAAAGCCTGGAGTAGCTGCTGAGTACCTCTGGTGTGAGACCCCCCCAAATAAAACAAAACAAAACAAAAAATCTACATTATTTATCTACAAATATTTCTCATACTTTGAGCTTATTTTTCACTTTATAATTTAACTAGGTATATCCTGTAACCAACTTCTGCTTTATAAATTTTATTTCCTGTAATCAAACACATTATTGAAAATTGCCACCAGTGTTTTATATAGTAAAATATTACACGTAAGTTCTACTTACTTCATTTTGGCAAGTGTCACAAATATAAACACATCTGCTCTCCTTTATACTCTACACATCTTCCTCATTAATATATTTCAAACTCAGGTATTATAAATCATGTTTGAACCATTGTGCATACATATTTTATACCACTTTATTGTAAAAATCTGAAACTGATGAAATATATTTTACATTTTGAAGGAACAGCATTAAAATTTAGTTTTCAGGTAAATAGGAATATTTTTAACATTCAGGTTTCATTTTCAAATAATTAAAATTTATAAATAAACTTTATATGACTGCATTCTGACTCTAATAAAAACTTTCCTTCATTTAAAACTACTATAAAAGATGGTCTCTAAGGGAAAAACTTAGGAGGAAAGTGCTTTGAATTCATGTCAAATCTACTTCCTCCTTAAATTTGCTCATCCTTTAATTGCTACTCTAGAAGCAATACAAAAGATACTTCTCTTCTTTTTTCTTCAAATTTAACTTTATTATGTTTTTTAACTTTTCACCGAGTAAAAAGATATTCATTGTAGATAATCATAAATATATTATTAGGCTCATACTTTGTTTAATTACACATGGTATAATGGATATACTTCAATTAGTCAAATTCCTACTACACTTTTTGTCTCTGAGGCTAATAATACTTATTTTCTTTAATTAAATAATTTGAGATAGAGTTAAGTAGTCATTGCTAGCTGAGTTTGAGTTTCTATCATACAAAGTTCCAACACTACCATTTCTTCGGCAATTTCATTTCTTATCACCAATTTCTTTAATTACCTTCATACCCTCCTTAATACCACTCAAAATCCCAGCTTGGTTCTATGGCACACACTTTTATTCTCTCTCTTTTATCTCCATTATTTCTTTTAGGCACCATGCTTTCAATACTGTCACAGAAGGGATACCATTTTACTTCCTCTCAGTTTCCAGGTCTTATCCAAAGTGATCATTTCTAATGATTATTGTCATTGTGATACACTTCCCACACATTATTTTCATACTATTTTTAACATCCCACAAATGAATTCAATCATTCTATCTGTCTCTGAATTCAATCATTCTATCTGTCTCTGATTCATTTTATCCAGTCTGATACTTTTCCCATCTTTTCATGTATAAACAAATCTCATGGCTTCATTTTTAACAGCTGCATAGTATTCCATTATATAGATGTACCATAGCTTATTTATCCATTCATCTGATCTTGGGCACTTGGGTGTCTCCATATTATGGTTATTGTGCTCCTGTGGATGAGGGAAGAAACATATTTTCATTCACTGATAGTGGGAATGCTGTCTAATGCAGCCTTTCTGGAAAACTATAGGGATATTTTTCAAAAAACTGGAAATTGAGCTCCCATATGATTCAGACATGCCACTCCTAGTGACATAACCTAGGAAGTAGAAAAATGCCCTCTGCATTCCCATGTTCATTGCGTTTACAATAGCCAGATCTGGAAACAACCCAGAGTCCTGAGGACAAATGAGTGGCTAAAGAAACTGTGGTACATCTCTTCAATGAAATATTAGTCAGTCATTAGGAAAAATGAAGTCAAGAACTTTGCCTTACATGGGTGGAAATGGAAACTATTATGCTGAGTAAAGTGAGTTATAGAGAAAGATATAGACATAGAATAATCTCACTCATCATGGGGTATAAATAATAAAATAAAATAAACAAAAATAAAAGCCAGTATGTTAACAATACAAGAGGCAACCGATGATGACTGGAGAACCAGGTCATTATATGATGCTTAAAACGAAGAGCAGTGAGTGCAGCTATAGAACTAACTTAAATAGAGAACTAACTGCACTGACAACTACAATGATGATAGTAAGAGAAGCAGAATGCCTGTCCCAGAACTGGCAGGGTGACAGGAATGGTAGACAATGGTGGCTGGAAAGTTGCACTGGTGAAGGAAGGTGTACTTTTTGTTTGTTTTTGAACCACACTCAACAGTGTTCAGGGGTTACTCTGCCTCTGCACTCAGAAATCACTCTTGGCAGGCTCAGGGGACCATATGCAATACCAGGAATAAAACCAGGGTAAGCTGGGTTGGCCAATTGCAAGGTAAATGACCTACTGCTGTGCTAATGTTCCAGCCCCATGGAGGTGTACATTCTATGATATAAAACCAACTATGAAAATTTCTGATATCATAATGCTTAAATAAAGAAAATATTAAAAAATGGTAAGACAGCATCTCACCATAGAGAATGGCGCACATCAAGTATAACAAGAACACCAGTACTGCTGTGGATGTTAAAAGAAAACAGAGACTTTTGTTACTGCTGGTGTGAACGTGGAGTGGCTCGGTTTTTGGGGAAACAATATGTGCTTTCCTTTATAAATTTACGATTAAGCTTCCATATAACTCATTAATATCTCTCCTGGTAATATACCCTATGGACCCGAGAGATATTTTTTTCGAGATCTATTTACTTACTACTAAACCCTGGCAAATAGACCATCTAGGACCAAGTTCTATTTCAGCCTGACTCAAGATCATCAAATATTTGCCAAAATCTCAACTATGATATTCATGCCATTTAAGTTTATTTGATATAGTTTAGCCCTCATATGATTTTAAAATATATAAGAAATGGCATCAGGGGCAGGAAAAAGATGTCATTCAGCTGTAATTGTATTTTTAAGTTCCCTTATTTTTTCTAGCCTCTCAAGACAATAGTATTCATGTTGAGAGCTTCAAATACTCCTAAGAGCAGAGTCCTCATTTCTTGAGCTACATAAAGTTAAGAATGTTATGGGGTCAACCCACATTCGTTTCCCATGATTAAGTTAAAAGCCAATTAAGAAATAATTACAGGAGAAAGACTAATGGAGAACTGAAATGTGAGTTTTATTGCTGGCAGACTGTTTTAGAGTGCAGGTAATGGGTGTGAACAAAATGGATTTACAACACACCATACCTAGAAATGGCCAAGTTGCTCATGCTATCACAGCAGGAAGAGGAAGAAAAGGTCCAAGCTTATCTCTCTTAGCAAAGAGACTCACAAATTAAGTGCTTAAGCTCTATTGAGACAAGTAGAAATAATGTCCTACATTTCTAGCCCACAAAGAAGAAACAAAAACAGAGGGGTGTGTGTGTGTGTGTGTGTGTGTGTGTGTGTGTGTGTGTGTATGTGTGCTTGTGTACAATACATGTATAAACATGCCCAAGAGAGTACAGGGTGATAAAAAAGGAAAAAGAGGAAGGGTATAAAAGGAGGATATAGGGAAAAATGAGAAATCATTTGGTCATTATCTCCAATTTTTTATTTTATTTTTTTGGTTTTAGGGCCACACCTGGTGATGCTCCTGGCTATGCACTCAGAAATCACTCCTGTCATGAGGGACCATATGAGACACCAAGGAGGATCAAATCAAGATCCATCTTGGGTCAGCCACTTGCTAGGCAAACACCCTACCGCTGGCCATCGTTCCGACCCCTATTTTAAAATTATTTTACCATTATCATGCAAATAGTTTCTCCACCTACACTGCAGAAAACTAAGTAAGGGATGAGCAACAGCAATTATTTCTGAATTCTTCCTCACTAACTTCTGAAATCAAGGATATTAAGGTTTTCTAACAGAATAAAGAACATAAAGAACAATTATTTTGTGACAAAAAATATAATAAATGGGTTTTTATGGTGGAGCAATAGTAGTGATGTTAAATTCTAATCTTAATAAGTGTTATTACCACAATAAAAAAAAGTGAGAAATCTAGTTCTTTTCCTAGACATTTTTCTTCCTTTACAGAAGCATCTACATTTTACCTTTTTCTTATCTAAAAATTAAATCTCAAATCTGAAACTCTGGAAGTTACTTCTCTCTATTCCAGCATAAATAACTTTATTCTTTTGCATTTATCTATTTAAATTACTATTAGCCGGGGGGTGGAGCGATAGCACAACGGCAAGGCGTTTGCCTTGCATGAAGAAGGATGGTGGTTCAAATCCCTGCATCCCAAATGGTCCCCCGAGCCTGCCAGGAGTGATTTCTGAGCATAGAGCCAGGAGTAATCCCTGAGTGCTGCTGGGTGTAACCCCTCAAAAAAAAAGTACTATTAGCCTTCTTCAGTAGAATTAAAATCAAGAGTGACATAAAAAATAATACAAAATCTGAACTTCAAACACACCACAGGGGCAAGTATTGTCTTTACATTTGTTCTTCCAAATAACCAGTAATACCTTGCCTTAAACACACCTAAACTTGGTTCACATGATAACTCCATTTCCTGAGCACTGCCAGGAGTAATTACAGAGTATAGAGGCAGAAGTAACTCCCGAGCATCACCAGGAGTACTTTATTCAAAGAAAAATTCAGAATCAGAGGGTCACAATTAACCACTCACAGTGTACCCATCTTTCCACTGTCTACTAATTGTGAGCAGCCTTTGCACAAATGTGAAGCCTTCAATATTCTACCTTCCCACGTAATTCTCAGCCTTATCTTGTTCTTCATTAAACATTGCATGATGGCCATTGTGGGTTCCAAAATTCCCCCAAATCACTCCCTCAAGACTATGTTAATCACTTCCATTCACCCTGATCCCTCAGATTTCAATTAGTCACTAATTCCTCAGAAAGGCATTTCTAACTCCCAAGGAAGCTTTATAATTCAAAAATATACCAGATTATAACTCTATCTACTATTCTATCTCTCTTATTTTATATGGTTTATGTTACAAAAATAAAAAACTTTTAAATGTATAAATTATACATTTTAATTATTATCATTCAAAAGAGCAAAACCATGCATTATCTTTATTAATGGGAAATTTAATTATATGTATAATTAAATTAAATAATATGTGAGAAAATGCTTGCATTTCTAAAACAGTAAAGTTAGCATTAAAGGCGAGTTTAATGTAACTCATTTTATCTATCTTATTATTTCCAGTAAATAGAAGATGGTTAAAAGCTCTGGCAACTAAAATAGTCTTCCCTCATATAATCATATCTGTGAAAAAACTTTAAGAAATAGAAAAGTGAAGATAAAATGCTGAGTTTTAAATTTTATGCTTTAATGTTAATTTTAATGTTAAATTCCTATTTAGCAAGAAGGTATATTTTATAAGGGCAGGATTAATCCAATAAATAATTAACAGTAAAAATTTATGTCAGACTAATCTTCTATTTATATGAACAGAATCTGAAAAGAAATCTCCAGGCAGAGAAGTTAAGACAAAAATGAACTCCTAAGACATCAAGAATTTCTTTGGCACTATTTTCTAATTGTCAACAAAAGACATATTCTTTATCCATTTCTAAGAAAGCTTCCTTCAGTAACACAGAATGAATTCAGTCTTATTCTTAAGTTCTATCTCAGGCTTTGTACTAAGTTCATTCCTTCATTCATTATCTAAACTGTTTGTCAATAGTTTTTTTTGTTTGCCTTTTTTAACATTATTGTTAGAAAAAATTCTTATTGCCTAAATTTTGTCACACATATTCTTTTCCAAGCTAGTAAAGGCTACCATAGAAATAGAAAACCTTTATTACAACTAAGTTTTCTCTATTTTTGAAAAAGTAAACTTCCTATTGTTTTTTCTATTCTTGAATTTTCATCCACCTAGTAAATCCTTACTATAAATTCTTATTTATATAATGACATCATATGATATTTTACTTGGAAAAAAGAACTTATATTTTTGGAATGCTTTTGGGCCATACTAGGTGGTGTTCAGGATTTTGTGCTCAGGAATCTATATGGAGTGCCTATGATTGAATTCGACTTCATGAAAGACAAACATTCTACCTGTTGAGCAGATTTCTTATCATAGATTATTCTTGATCCTATATATCTCCACCTCTGCAATATTTAGCCTTTATTTCATCTGACAAGTCTCTAGGCAATGCTGGCCTACATATCAGTCCTTTGATAGCTCCTTTTTTTTTTTTTTTTGGTCACTCATTCTCAGCCTTTCTTTCCAGGTTTTGTTACTGAAACAGATTCCAATTTTCCCCCCATCTTTCCCTTTATTGCTGCTGTTGCTATATGTGTGGGGACAACACAGTGGTGTTCCTCACAACAAAATTCTGGCATTTTTCTGGGGTCAGTGCAGCTCCTACATCACAGGCATGGTGTACTTCATTTGTGGTGTGTGACAAACTCAACCAGGCACTACAGTACACATTCTGTTACTCTGCCATGGTTCCTAGACAATAGCTTGACAAAACCAAGATCAATGCATGTGGGCAGCACCAGGGGTTGAATTCAGAGCCTCACATTTACAGGCATTATAAAACATGAAGTCATCTATTGAGCCTATATAACCTATGTTTAAAATCTATCTTTCCAGTCTTCCTGTTTCCCTTTAGTTAAGAAATCCACTGAAAAGCCATAGCTAACTCTAGTCCTATCTAGCATATATCTCTTCAAAATTTATGAGCACCTTCTCTCTTCTTTAAAATCCTTTAATGATTTAAAACATTAAAATAAGGGTTATATAGTCATTGTTGTATAGAATAGCAGTAATATTTCTGGAGAACGTTTCATTGAACATAATTACAACATTTTTATATTAATTCTGCCCTTTAGATTCTAGGCCAAAATGATCTCTTGTATTTTTCCTGCTGTGATTCTCATTCAATCATGATGGAGCATTCCACACATTTTCAGTGTTAACCAGTTCAATGCTGGTGTTCATCAAGACAAAGCTGCACCTTTTGTAGGGTTATTGTTCTTGCTATATCACTTTGGTTACCTTTTCTTCTGTTTTCATTTATACATCCCTTTAATGGTCACACATACACAATATCACTACTGAACCAAATTGTTTACTGGAAACACAAACTCAGGATCCAAACTGAACTGTTTGTATTCTCGTATCTCTTCCCTAAGTCAGAGTGTCGGAGGTCTCAGGCTATAATTTTAGTGTTTCTATAACTGGAGCATACAATTTCAGTAACTTACAAACTCACTTACAGGGGCAGGAGTGGTAGCACAGTGGTTGACCCAGAACGAACATGGGTTAGATCCCAGCATCCCATATGGTCCCCTGAGCCAGGAGCAACTTCTGAGTGCAGAGCAAGGAGTAACCCTGAGCACCATCAGGTGTTGCCCCAAATAACAAAAAATTAAATGAATTAAAAACCCATTGCAATCAGGAAAAATATACAGAATGTTTTGCTATGAGAATTGAAATGCATAAAACATATCTATGCATGTATATGAGAAATGGTAAGAATGAAAAAAATAATTTTTCTCAGACCATCAACAGAAAAATTACGGAAAGCAATAACTTTCCATTTCAGATGTAAAAATCACAAAGGCTTTGCTCCAGTGAACAAACGAGAAAAGGACATTTATTGTAGACGAAGGGAACACAAGTACAAAGACAAAATTCTAAAAATGACAGGCTGTATTTGGCAACCTATAAGTAATTCAATGTTTCTGCCTTGTAAAAGTGCAGCAGGGTCTGTGAAACAATTAGGAACAAAGAAAAATGAGATGGCAGGAATAAAGTTATTTAAATTTTTCGATGAAAAAGATTTAAGTCAAATCTAGCATTACGAAGGAAAATACTAAAGTATTTTGAACATATGACAATGACTTTTCTATTTTAACCATCTTTTGAGATATTAAAATTTTTAGGTTAGAATTAGTACAAATATGCAAAGTTTGAATCGGACTCACTCCATAGGTTCATTATATTTTTGAACGATATGTAAACCAACCTGTGAAAATCAAAGGTACCTATGCCATGCAACAGAAAGCTGACTATATCAGAGGAGAAGACAGCCACCAAGCCTGCCCTTCCAAAGCCTCGCCTGTTGCATCCATCACCCATAATAACTGTTTCCCTAAAAGTCTTGCTTCATCACACTTCACAGAATCAAGGACAACAAAGTGACCAAATTTTAGATATGCTGGTATTTTGTGATAATATCACATGGGCATTTGGAGTGAGTGTGGGCATCCTCCCCATATCTTCCTTCTTCCTGGAAGCCAGGCAACCATTCTCATGCACCCCTAAAGTCACTGTACCAAAATTGTGCTTTAAATTTCTGAACAGTTTAATTTATTTGATGCTGCCATCCTCATAGGAACACACACAGCTAACAATAATAGCTTACTAAATTTTACGTCATGACTTCCTTGGAAATAAAATAATTTTCAGAAATGTGCTAGCAGCTGCATTTTTTCATTTTTATTTTTATAAAACTTTGTATCTACCATTTTCTTTTTTATTCTCTCTCTTCTTTTTTAAGTAAATTTGGTCTCACTTATCTTGAAACAAATTCTATATGTTCTACTATGTTAACTGTTATGTATTTATAAGTTAAAACTAATTAATCTTTATAAACAAATTTACAAAAATTGTAGCATAGGGAAAATGATTATTTCAAATATTTTGTTTCCTTTAATTATTTTTTAAAACCACAATGCTCTTCTTTAATATCTATTAGACCATTTGGACTGAGTTTGGTTTCAATTTTTTAGGTTTTTTTTTTTGGGGTGGGGGGAAGTTTTGGGTTACACCCAGTGGTATTCAGGAGTTACTACTAACTCGTACTCAAGAATCACTTCTGGAAGTACTCAGGGAACCACACAGAATGTCAAGGAATGAACCCGAGTCAGCCCCACATGAAAGGCAAAAAACTAAACTGCTGTGCTATCGCTCTAGCCCCTAGTGTCAAATTTTAAACGATTTTTGTTTTAATAATAAACTCTAATGATTTTAACATATTTATTGAATAAATAAGAGTATGATTATTTATAGACTACAAGAGCCAGATTAAAATATTCAAGTAGAATATAATACCATTACAACGGAAGTAGAAAATAATTATTTTTATAAAATTATAGCTACTGAATTAGTTTTAAATATATAAAGTGAAGGGAATAATTCACTTTACACACAAATTTTTTTGTTCTTTTTTTCCTTGTGTGCTTTGCTTTGTTTTTATTTCAGAACCCTTGTTAGTGTATAGTGGCTGCCTATATTGCCCTGGTGCCTTTCAAGTTTTTTGCTTGATTTTTTTTATCTTTTATTTTTTTATCTATTTATTTCTTTTTTGTATTGTTGTTAGTTTTTCTTCCTTCTCCCTCCCTGCTCTTAAACTGATAGATCTAGCCTCTAGAAGGACACCTCTCATTTGTTTTGCTTGTTTGATTTTTGCCCCATTTTATTAATTATTATTATTGTTATTATTATTATTATTTTTCATTCAAACAGAACCACACAACTTGAACCATCTTGTTTTGCCCCACTAATGGAGGGGGAAATAATGGAAGGTAACGAGACCAAACAGTCAGATGAACTGTAGAAATAAAGTAGAAATTAAGTAGTAATAAAAAAATGATTAAAATTAAGCACCACCAACAACAGAATCGACACCCAATTTACAACATATTAGACACAGAGCAGACCACCTATACCAACAGTTTGAGAGATTAAAGAAGGGGTTATGGGGTATATGCTAAGACAGGGTTAGAGGGAGAACAATATTGGTGGTAGGAATGCCCCTGATTCAATATCACTTTGTACCTAAAATATTACTGTGAAAGATTTGTAATCCACTTTGATAAAAAAATAAATAAATAAAATTTAAAAAATGTAAAAAAATTGTGGCATAGTGCCAGAAAGATAGTACAGTGGGTAGGATAATGGACTTAGAAACAGCCAAGCCAGGTTTGTCCCCAGAACCCCATATTGTCCCCTATCCCCGTCCAGATGAGCACAGAGCAAAGAGAAAGGGCTGGCACTGCCTGGTATAACACACACACACACACACACACACACACACACACACACATACACACACACACACACACACACACACAATGACGTAAGATTATTTCCTACTTAGAAACTTGAAACAGCAAACAAACTATACTACCATATAGTACCCAAAATAACTTGGGAGTTATTTCTGGCTCTGCACTCAGGAATTACTTCTGATAGTGTTGGGACATATGGGATTAAACCCTGCTTACCCCCCAAGTAAAGCAAATGCCCTACCTGCTGTCATATCACCTCAGCACTGGTAAATATTTCAAGTTTTATATATATGTAAAATCAGGAAAATGTGGAAATAAGTTAAGACAAAATAATAAATGAAGGAAAACATTCAATTATTTTGAAACTTTAATTTTTTAATGTTTTCTCAGGTAAATTATCTATGTCCACGTTGTAAGAACAAGTTGAACTAAATTATGATATCAAATAAAAGAAGCTCAGGTATTTGATAGTGTAACAAATTAACTGAGCCAATAATATTTATTATGAATAGTCAGATTAATAAAATATGTATAGTAGATACACAATCAGCACTTTCTAGATCCTGTTCTTACAAAACATAAATATTTTTTATTTTTCACAGCAAGTCTAGGAAGTAGAAACTAAAAAATGACACTTATTATAATTTTGAAACACTCAAATACAGTAAACTACAAAATTATTTTAGTTTTCATTATTTCCTCATATATAGCATACAATTTTTGTGGCAAATATTGACCTGAACTTAGAAGATACAATAAAACATTTTCATTTACTCTGCTGAGAGTGATTATTAAGTATTTTGAAATAGGTTGGATAGGTATTGGTCCATTGCATGTTTTAAATTCACTTATGTATATCTTTTTAAAGCATGTCTTTAGAAAGATAAAAAGGAAAGAAGGAAAGGAGGGAAGGAAGGAGAGAGGGAGAGAGAAAGGGAGAGAAGAAAGGAGGGAGAAAAAAAGTAGTTGTCAGTCTGCTGAAGATATTTTATATTGTGCAAATATGTACATGTTATAATTTTATTACCTTTATAAAATACAGATTTCCTAAATTTTTAACATATCTGTCACAAGAATTTAAAATAAGGTAATATCAATCTGTATAGCTTAATGAATCACATACATAAAATTAGTTGCATGCTGCTTATATGAAATATGCTCATGGCATAATATAAACCTTGAAATAAATCTAGAGTTCAAACTTTTAGCATAAATATTGCATCTATATAAAATTTTTGGTGAAAATATTATAAAAAACTCCTTAAGTTTTTATCAAACGTGTTCAGTTATTGTCTTACAATGTCAAGAACAATATTGAAACTTATAGCAAATAATATAAATACATCTGTTATATGTGTAAATGGAATGTATTCCAGACCTTTAAAGATATCGTTATATACTGCATTTAAAATACAAAATACAATTCAAGTGACTATTTTCTATTATAGTAAAATGTGCCACCAAGTTTTATCAACAAATGCTATAATATCAATACCTCTGTTACAGCAAAAGTGTCTAGAGACAATATGCTCTCCATTACAAGTCCTCTTCATTTCATAATGAAATAAATCTGAGTTCTTTTACGTGCATCCCAGAAAATAATGTCTATTTTTCAAACACATGCAACTTTTCAGAATCATGAAATGTGTTATCACAATTGATGTAGTTTAAAATAGAATAAAAGCTATATCAGTTTAGTATGAAACATTTATATGTTATGTCTCTAACAGCAAGCTCAGTGTATAACCTTTTATTCATATAGTTTAGTAATCTTATTTTTAGTATATGTAAATAAACTTCTCTAACTATTAAAGGGTTTTAAGGAACTTAAGAAAAAAATTTTAAGAAGCATGGAAGAAACATGAGAGATAATACAACAGGTAAGGTGCTTGCCTTGTGTATGACTGAGCTGTTTAAATCCATGGAACTCTCTCCTTTAGCCCAAGTTCTGACTAAAATTATTTGACCACAGAGCCAAAAGTAAACTCTGAAAACCTCCAGATATGCCCCCCCCCCAATAACAACAACAAAACTGTCAATAGCAGAGAAAAATAACTATGGAAAATTCAAGGACAATCCCTTATTATACATTTTCCAGTACAAATGCACTTTCTCCATAAAGAACACATTCTTGGGAGACAAGTATCAAATAAAAAAATAAAATTTTGTTAAGATTCTATCAAAGCTTGGAATAAAGGATAAGCAGAAATTTTGGAAAATTTCCATATGGATTTTGAAAAAAACTACTATTACACAGAAGTTAAAAAATAAAAGTATTTTTTGAAGTCAGATAAATAATTTACTCTGGATAATCTGCTTGACCTGCACAGAGCTAAACCATTTCAATCCTTGACACATTATATAGTTCCCCAAACCCTAGCAGAAGTGATTCCTGAGAGCAGGATCAGGAGTTAATCCCCAGAGCACCATGTAGTATGGACAATTTTTTTTTCAAAATGAACAATAATGAAGACCCAAATAAAAGCTATGGAGCATAACAACAACAACAACAACAAAAACTTTTTTATATTTTTGGCCACACCCGGTGACACTCAGAGGTCATTCCTGGCTATGCGCTCAGAAATCACTCCTGGCTTGGGGAACCACATGGGATGCCAGGGGATTGAACTGCAGTCGGTCCTAGGATAGCATGCTCAAGGCAGATGCCTTATGCCCTGCGCCACTGCTCCGACCTCACCTCCCACAAAAAAAAAAAAAAAACATATTAAGAAGAAAGTTTACAGCAATTCAATCTTGCATCAAGTAAAGATAAAAATCTCAAATTAGTATTTTAACCTCATAGCTAGAAATCATAGGAACAAATAAATTTGAAAGTATCTGAAAGGACAGAAATAAAAATTAAACCAGAAATAAATGACATAGAAAAAAATACAATAAAATGGTGAACCTAACCAAGAAAATACTTTTCAAAAAATAAACAAGATCCTTACTAGATTCATGACAATGAAAAATGAGAAAAAGTACTATAGCAAGTTCTTGTTATTCTTAAAGTCTGAATGGTTTTTTAAAATATTTCTTTAGGAAATACAGTAAGTCAGGAAGAAAAGAAAATTCAGTGACAACTAGAGAAAGCAGTGGGTTTTGTTTTGCTTTAAATACATAATACTACAGCAAACACTAAGACACAATAGAAAGTATTCCGAGAAAGTCAAACTTCAAAGGTATGACAATCAAAAGTAAGTGACCAAAATTAAAATTAAAAGTCTAATATCAGATGTCAATTTGTTTAGTTTGGTATGAAAAATGCAATTTTAGTTTTCAAATACCAAAGGAATATGATATGTTAATTTTCATGAAAAATGCAGCTAAGGGATTCGATATGGTAGGAGGCATGCAGAGAAATGCAGAGAATGAAGGCCATGGAAGTAGATGAAGAGATAGTCAGGAAGCAATTGGAATCAGGGGTCAACAGGATGGAAGAACATTGGTGCTGGAAGGAATATTGCAGCTAAATATCTAAACCACAGAATAATCAACACTTAAAATAAGAGATCCAAAAGTCAACGACCAAAACAAAAGTGTGCCTGTCAAGAAGGCAAACTTGGATGTAGTTGGGAGGAGAGGAATCCAGAAAAATCTTGGTGAAGGGAAGACCACATTGATAGACCAATGGTGGAGATTGTAACATCGTATGTCTAAAACCCAACTAGGAATAACTTTATCAATGATGCTACTTTGATAAAATAGAAAATCTAA
Source organism: Suncus etruscus (assembly GCF_024139225.1). NCBI lineage: Eukaryota > Metazoa > Chordata > Mammalia > Eulipotyphla > Soricidae > Suncus > Suncus etruscus. The sequence goes on along the minus strand of NC_064863.1, from coordinate 80,938,521 downwards.
AATAGTACCCCAAATATCAAGTACATAGAATCAATTGAACAAGAGGTAAATAGAATAAGATAAAGATTTTGTTGAATCTATGTAATAGATTGGGTAATTTATGTAAGATTATCCTTTATATGGGACCATATTGATGTTTCTAATCTGTGAATATGCCATGTTTATTCTATGACTTGATGCTTTCTAAATTTCTTAAAGAGTTATATTTTTCATGGTACAGATATTTTAAAAAACAGTAGAATAAACACTACATATTCACGGATTATAAAAATTTGATGTTCTTATCTAAATTGTAATCCTATATAAATTTATCTAAATTATTACGGACTCAACAATGTTAATCCTCAACCTAATTCAGTAAACAAACCTCAAGAACATAGGACAATTAGTAATAATGTGTAAAATCATAATACTTTCCAAAGAGCCAACAATATACTGTTTAAAAAGAATTGGGAAGTATTTTTTACATATCTTAAAACTATATTATAAAACCATTACTGATAACGAAAATACCATGAAACTGGAATAGATTCTCTATGCAATATGTGAAATGTTAAATATGTGAAAAAATATGTAAAATGGAGTAAATAACTTCTTTAACAAAGGGTGATGGGGAATATAAATATAAATATGAAAGTGGATTTATATCAAACCTTCATAAATGTCAAGTCAAATCAGACCAGAATTCATAAAAGAGACACATAAAAAGAATTTACCATCACTTCTTAACATACCATTTCCAACTGAGATGACAATGATATATCATATAACACCAGTGATAACGGAAAAAACTCTGGTTTGGTGGAGATGTGGTGCAAAAAGGAGCTATTATTGACTTTTGGTGGGAATATTACCTGTTTCAAAACATTTGAAAAACAGTATAGAGATTTCCCATAAAAGATAGGATAAAGTTGCCATACTATCCACAAAATGCACTTGTTCTTTCCATACACAAAAATTTATTTTAAAATATATATATGAATACCATTATTCATAACAACAATTGGTACAATAGCTAGGTGCCCTTGGATAGATACGTGAATAATGAACAAACAACTACAAAAAGATGAAATCCAGCAATCAGCAGCAGCTAGGATGGAACTGGAGGATATTGGTCACAGTAAAATAAGTCAGAGGGAGGACAAATACCAGATAGTCTTATTTCCCTGTTGTATAAAAAAGGCATAATGGGGGGCTGGAGAGATAGCACAGCGGTAAGGTGTTTGCTTTGCACACAATCAATCCAGGTCAGATGGTGGTTCAAATCCTGGCATCCGTTATGGTCCCCCATTCCTGCCAGGAGTGATTTCTGAAAGCAGAGCCAGGAGTAACCACTGAGCACTACTGTGTGTGACCCACCCCCAAAAAGAAAAGAAGAGGAAGGCATGATGAGGGAGTGCAATTTATCAAAGGATCAATATCTAGATTATCCTAGAAGGAAGAAAGACAGTGAAGGAAAGAAGTCAAGGAGACAAGTCAGAAGTTGATATGATAGGACTCAGTGGTCTTGGATTTATCAGTAGTTTAACTGTTTGATATCCATTTCTCTAAACTTTAAAAATATGAGGTCCAAACTCAGAAAACAACAAAAAAAATGTAGGCCTATCAAGGAGGCATGCTGGTGGAGTGCAGGTTGTTGGAAAGAACTTGGGATATCTGGTGAAGGAACATTAACACTGATAATGGGAATATTATGTAAATATTGTGTGGCTGAAACCCAACCACAAAAAGCTTCACACTATCTTTTTTGTTTTGTTTTGTTTTGTTTTTGGGTTACACCCGGCACCGTGCAGGGGTTCCTCCTGACTCTACACTTAGAAATCGCTCCTAGCAGGCACGGGGACCATATGGGTTGCCGGGATTCAAACCACCGACTTTTCGCATGCAAGGCAAATGCCTTACCTCCATGCTATCTCTCTGGCCCCCATACTATCTTTTTGAAGGTTTTTTTTTGTGTTGTTGTTGTTGTTGTTGTTGTTGTTGTTTTTGGGCAACAGCAGAGGTGCTCAGGGATTACTCCTGGCGATTGAGCTCAAGACTTTATCCTGAAAGCTCAGGGGATTCCATGGAATGCCAGAGATCAAACCCGGGTTTGACGTGGGTTGGCTGCATGCAAAACAAATGCCCTACCGCTGTTCTATCACTCAGGTCCCCTCCTATTGAATTTTTAAAGATAAATATCTGCAGAATTAATAAAAAAGTCATATATGATTGATTACTTATACAATGACAATAAAAACATTTATAACACAAAAATGTACACCAATAATCAAAAGAATGGCAAAATTTCTCCCAGGAAGATAGATAGGTGGTCATCTTTAAATGATGAGTGTCAGTTCCAATCAAAACCTCAACAAGAAAGGGTAAGAAATAGGGTATAATGAGAGAGAGGCAAAGCAAAGAGGCAAGGAGCTTTATAGCGAGCCCCCTAAGCTGACAGATGGAGAGAGAGGGTCAAGGTAGGGACCGGGGCATGGAATTAGGTAAAGGACCAGACAAGGGAAACAGTAGCAGAGGAAGTAAAAAGGAACAGGATTAGGGAATCTGGCAAACAAGTATCTCCATTAATTTTGCAGCAACCATCAGCAAGAGCAATTGGCAGAGGAAAGCTCCAGTCCCAAGCACTTCAGCCCTGACTAACTGCCCTCCAGAAGCAATTACAACTGGCAGGCATTATATATACATATATATGCACCCTGTATATATATATATATACATAGATATCTATAGAAATCTATATATATCTATATCTATCTATCTATCTCTATCTCTACATACACACACACACACACACACACACACACACACACACACACACACCCTGGCTAACTGCTCTCCAGAAGCAATTACAAGAGGCAGGCATCTGGTAACTGACATCTTTACCCTTAAAGGGACAATGTTCACTTATAGGTGAGCAGGGGATATAAGAGTCTCTGTTTCCTTATAATGTAGAATCATGATGATTAAAAATCTGATGTCTTCAATGACATAATGTATAATGTAAAAAGATATCTTAAGATATTACAAGTATGTAGAATAACTTAACAACTTCAATGATATTCTACTTCATATACATAAAGATTAATAATATTTTGGGGATGGAGCAGTGGCACAAGCAGTAAGGCATCTGCTTTGCATGCACTAGCCTAGGACGAAACTTGGTTCCATCCCCTGGCGTCCCATATTGTCCTTCAAGCCAGGAGCGATTTCTGAGCACATAGCCAAGAGTAACCCCTGAGCATCACCAGGTGTGGCCCAAAAACCAAAAATAAATAAATAAATGAATAAAGATTAATAATATTTTAAAATCAAGTAATGATCCTTGATGAGGCTACAGAAAACCATATTTATTTTTTGTCCCTCCTTCTCCCTACATTTTACTTTTCTTTTTTTTTCTCCTCACTGTATGCTGATACCTATGATGTTTGGAGTTTCTTACCTTTAGGTCACTGTTTTGTTGTTTTGTTTTGTTATGTTTTGTTTTCTTTGTTTGCAGTGGATGTTTTTGTTTAATATTTTAATTTTATTTATTTTATTTTTTAAGTGAAAACCCAACTACAGACATGTTTTTTATTTTATTTTTTAACTGAAACCCAACTACAGACATGTTTGTAATCACGGTGCTTAAACAAAGACACTATTATAAGAAAAGAAATTAAAAATTTATCTTCAGTCCATTTTCCTTTTTTCCCATCTCTTCTTTTCCTTCTTTCTCTTACCCTTCTTCCTTTTCTTCTTCTTTCTCTTCTGCTTCTTCCTCTTTTTCTTTCTCCTCCTCTTTATTTTCTTCTTCCTCTTTTTCTTTCTCCTCCTCTTCATTTTCTTCTTCCTCTTTTTTCCTTCCTCTTTTTCTCCACATCTTCTTAATATCCTCTTCCTGAGTCTCTGGGATTCCGACGATTCCTGTGTTGTTTCTGTTGAGTTTATCAAAGACTTCTCTTTTCATCTGTTCACATTTTTTAGTACTTTATTTATTGTCTGAGCATTTGCTTTTAAGTTTTTTTCCAATCTTTGCTGTATGGAGTTGTTCTGCATCTCATCCTCTGGCTCACTGACCCCATCCCCAGCTGCTGTTACTTCTTTGGAGAGGCTTTTCATTGAGTTGTTCATTTTATCTAATGAGTTTTTCAGACCTCTTCTTTCAGTCTGTCATTATGGTCTGTTAAGGTCAATCTATGCTTGCTTTGAGTTCTTTGAACATGCTCCATATTAATCCCTAAACTCCTTATCTGAGAGGATTTTCAGGTCATCATCATTCTCTATGCATGGTGTTGTCCCACATTGTTTCCCCATTGCAACACTTGTATAGTGGCTTTTACTACATGCTGTGCTGGATTCGTGGGTTCTAGAAGATGGATGAGGCCATGCTCCTCTGGCTCAACCTTATTGGGTGGGATCCTTACAGGGTTTGGGCCCTGGAGATTGTGTACGATGGGGTCTTCTTGGCTGTCTTGGCGGAAAAGTCAGAAAATTTAACTTTCATAATTTGCTAGTGGCAACATAAAATATTACTAAGGCCATTTTTAAAACAGTGTAGTTTTGGGGGCCGGTGAGAGAACACAGAGGTACAGCATTTGCTTGCACGCAGTTGATACAGAATGGCCCTCGGTTCGATCACAGGAACCCCATATGGTCCCCTCCCCACAAGCCAGGAGCAATTTCTGAGTGCATAGCCAGGAGTAATTCGTGAGCATTACCAGATGTGGCCCCTCCAAAATAAAATAAAATAAAATAAAATATAAAATAATAAAATAAAAAACAGTGATTTTTTCATAATATAATAAAACAGAGCATTAGTATAAGCCAAAGTAACTCAAATCCAAGTTGTAATACAAGAAAATTGTGAAAATAAGTTCAAACACAACTTGTACACAAATTTTTAGCACCCTATTCTTAAAAAATGATAGAAGAAAAAGCAATTGATCACTGAAAAACTGGATCAATAATATGTGACATGACCATACAAGGGAACAATATAAACGCAGATAAAATGGCAATCCATGATCTACCATTATTTTTTACAAAATAATTCATCTCAATTACAGCATGCAGTATAAAGTGTATGTATATATTATATAGTACCACCGACATGAATTTTTTATAAGAAGCAAGAATAATGTGATTAAAGTTAGTTACATATTAGTATATTGGAGGAAAAAGAAATATGAAGTGATTGGTCTAACTCTAAGGTATAAATTTGGGATGAGGGAAATTTAATAAAGTTTATAAAAATAATGTTGATGAATGTATAACCTTGTGAATACAAAAAGTCACTGAACTTTATACTTTAAAAGGGTGAACCACAATCATGTTTGTAACCAATGTGTTTAAATAAAATATTATTAAAAAATAAAAATAAAAGGGTGAGTCATATTGTATGATATAATTTCCCAATAAACTTATTAAAATCAAAATAAGGCAAATTCTAGTCAAAATACTATCAAGTATATCTACAACTGTGCAACTTTGAGTTTGTTTGTCCTGCATTTCAATTGCTAAAACTAAAATCAACAAGTTCTAAGATTTTTCTAGCTCTAAAATGTTAATCACAATAAATTATTTTGCCTACTAGAAACATTTAAAAATTATACACACTCTGCATATATAATTAACTGCTCTTATTCAACCCAATATAGTTGTATTGTGAAATGTATAATTATAAATGTCTTCATTTTATATCTTTATAAAGCTTCTTAACTGCATCAATTACTATATTACAAAAATTTTTGGCAGAGAATAAAAATCCAATCTACTGGATTGTACTGAATCCAAATTTTGTATTTAACTATATAGTCAGCACCTTTACAATATGACTTCAGATTGAAAAGACAATATCCGGATATTTTAAGGCATAAAAAACTCAAGAGTAGTGGAATACAATAGTTGCAATCATAGGTTGGTTTGCAAAGCTAGCAATAACTCTAGGGAATAAACTGGGTTTATGAATTTATTGTAAGATGAGTAAAAGAAAATAAAACATTGTTCAGTTAACAATTCTGTAGAGCAACTTGTACTCAAGATTATTATTTTGGAGGATTAATCTGTGTTATTGCAAAATGTAGAAAGTAGGGCAATAGCAGTAAATGTTCAGAGAAATACCCTAAGATTCCTTGTTTATAGTTGCATGTTAGCTTACTATATTTTTCCTCGATGAAGCAAAATATGAACAACTGAAAGAAAATACATGAATGATCATCTTTAAAATGTATGTCTTGTTTTGTGAATCTTTATTAATTGTGGCTTGAACTCTGAGGGCAATTTATATTCTGTAACTGTCTTTCTGCTGTAACTAAGCTCTAACCCTTGAGCTTAAAATGTTACATGCCAGATTTTCATATCCAGTGATTCTACACCGTAAGGAGACTTTCAACTTTAGTAGAAGGTTAAAGACTATGGATATGGTTGTGATTACCAAAGCACACTGGAAATAAAAACTGTGCCCAAAAGATACAAGTACTCAATTAGCACAAGTATTGACACAAATCTTAAAAGTAATATTTATTTGACTGCATTATCATGCAAGATATCATTAAATTTATATAAAATAAATACAGTAAACATTTTCTATTATAACTTTAATATTTTTCTGCTTTTATCCCAACAGATTTTAATAAGTGAAAACAAAATTTTATCATAGCTACTTCTTTGTTTGTTTTTTGGGGGGGGATTTCTGCCACATCCTGTCACACTCAGGGGTTACTCCTGGTTGTGTGCTCAGAAATCGCTCCTAGCTTAGGAAACCATATGGGACTCCAGAGGATGAATCACGGTCCCTCCTAGGTTAGCACCGGCAAGGCAGACGTTTTACCGCTTGCATCACAGCTCTAGTCCACAGCTACTTTTTTTTTTCTCAACTATCAAAGATGGATCTATAAGAAATATATTAAAAACCCATTGTATGTTTGTGTTTCAAAAGATATATTGATAATAGTTAAGTACATATTAATTTTATAAGATAAAATATTGTATAAGAAAAAATATTGAAATGCACAGTTAGGTCTTCAGGTGCATATTTTATTGGAAAATAATACTCATTAGTAACTAAAGTTCAGTGTTGTTCTTGTACAAATAATAAGTCCATTGTAATTCAAATATTTGTAGCAATTCAAGTAGTGAAGAAACCATTTGACACAAAATACACACTCAACAGTGTACAACTAAATTTTATAATTTGCAATACTGTCTTTAACGAGTGTTTCTTGTCTCAGCCATTTAATTAATAAATATATTAGATTAAAGAGATTATGACTGGTAAGAATGATGATTTTGAGTCTGTTATCTTCGTTAGCTTAAGTTATCTTATAGTTACCAATATAACTCTTGCACAAATAACCAAGTATTTTATGTTTGTTTTGAGGACATAAAAGTGGTACTAATAGGTTACTACCGGTACTCAGAAAAGGACTCATTCCTGATGGTGCTTAGGGCAACATACAGTATGATAGGGAAGAAACCTATGTCAACTCTTTGCAATGCAAATGTCCTACATACTGTGCTCTCACTTTGACCAACTTTCAGATAATTTTTAGTTTCCTTATTAAAGTAAAGAATACTAAAACATTCCATGTGGTTATCTTTTTCAACCATAACCCATGGATCAATCCTCAGTATCTGTCTATCTGTGCATGAATGTATGTGCTGGCCACCTCAATGTCTGATTATACATCTGCAATATACATAAATGTCTATCTATGTTGTATATTGTCCTGCCTGCTGTTATATATAACCCCACTTTCCCCTCTCCGCTTATCACCTTATAAATCCTTTTCTAGCCCTTTACTCTCTCACTACAGATCTTTTTATTTCCCACCATATAACCCTTTTTATCCCCAGTTCTTTACTCCTCAAGAACCAGAATGATCCTTTCTCCTCCACCCAAGCCAGATGCCAACCAGCTCTCAAAGCAAAAAGAGAGGATATCCAGCACTCCTTGCCTCAGCCCGAGAAGAAGTTGCCACTGCCACTGCTGCTGATTTTGCTCTTGGCAACACCCTTTTCCCCAACCTCCCTTCACTATGAACTGTTGCTTGCTACAGAATTAACTTTCTGAGAAGCCCCCAGCTCAAGGACAATTTTCTGATATATGACTGCTGGGAGTCATTTTCAGACTCTACAATAACATACTGCAGGCTGAAACTGTGCTACAGACTTTATCTCCTCGGACCAGACTAGCTCAAAAGTCATAAAGGGACATGAATATTTCCATAACAGGTATAATTCCTATTGTTTTATCTTCTTATGTTGCTTCAGTTACCCCATTCCTTTTTGGGGGTCTATGTAGTAGGAAATTCTAAGAGATAAGTCCTTGTGCTATCTGTTCATGTTAGAACCAGGATAATGAGATTGTTTTGCTTATTTTTATGCCCATATATACCAGTAGTACTATGTGGAATTGTTTCTTTTTGCATAGCACAATAAAATGGGGAATTTTTTGGTGTGGAAACAAATTCTTATCGAATAGGAATAGGAACACATAAATTTTATATTTCAGTGGGGGCCTTAAACCCTGAACACTTGTCATAGTGACTAGGGTTAGGTCCAGATGATCAGACATTGGCCATTCTTCTATGACTCTTGGATCCCATTTATGGAACCAGCATGGTTTTCTACACCAGCACCAGGAATTAGTCTTCTACCAGGGATAGCACTAATGCTGCCCTTGCAACTGTTTACTCCAGAGTGGGTTTTTATGACACCCTGACAACTTGGTAACAACAACAACTTGCTTTAAGGGCAGTGCTGACCACAACCACCATGATTGTGAAGAACTTTTTGGGGACTTTGGGGTTAGACAGCTAAGTATGTCATGAGCCTATCGTTGAATGCTTAATGGTTAAGGTATCCCTGTTTTTAGGCCAAAGGTTTTCCCATTCTATTTCCTCTATATTTTTCTGTGCCTACGCAAAACAAAACAAAACAAAAACCTTTCACATACACCTTTCTTTTAATTGGGGTTTTTAATCTCTTATCTTTTATATTGTGGTTCTTGACTTTTCCATAGAACCTTGGGAAATGGATTACTGGTACATTATTTTATCACACATGCCTTAAATTATCTATAAAGTAATGAAGAAAGGATCAAAGAAAGGCTGAGAGCCAGGGGCCAAGTGGTTCCAGATGCATTGGTGGGGAGATAAACAAGGACATAACTAAATATCCAAGCCTAAGTCAATGATAATAGAATCAAGGGACCTAAACTTGAATAATAAAAACTTAAAGGCATCTGTTATACTGGCAAGATAGGGGACAAAGGGTGGTGGTATATAGAATGCACTCTGGGGCCATTGTTTAAGGGTGGTTGAAACTGATGGTAGGAAGGGTCCTGACTCATTGTATATCTCAAATTCAACTATGAAGAATTCTGTTGATCACAATTGTTTCAATAATATAAAATACTAGTAAAGTTTTGTTAAAAAAAACTTTTGTCAAAACAGTCAACATGCCTGAAATCCTTTGTGGCAATCACTTTAAGTATCTGCATTTACAATGGAGATTCCATTAACTAACTACTGAGATACACAACACTTACAATTTACCTATCCTTTTTTGACTTCTGATAAAATACTGTTGATTATTAAAAATTGTTACTAGTGACTGTACCAATAAAACATGTGAACATTCAAGTAATTTACGAATAAATAGAAATAAAAGCTACATTCTACACAAATATTTTAAAATACTAACATTGGTCAAAATTAGTTTAATTAAGAACTTTCAATAATTGTAATTTTAATACATGTTAGATATTGTGCTCATTATTTACAAATACATCTAGATATAATTAAGCAGTAAGACTCCCAAAAATAACATGGCGATATCAGCCCAAATGCTGAAATACCTGGAGTTTTGATCACAGTGCTGTCGCTACAGATATCAATAAACAACTGGAGGAATAGTGCCATTGACAAAGAAAGCAGCAATTAGTAAATTTATGGAGCTGGTCAAATGGAAACATGGCAACTGCACTTATGAATTTACATTTTCAACAGAAATTCTAGATCCTTCCTACAAAATCATGCTATGCCAATGTCCCCGGCTTCACTGCTTTTCCATTAATATGGGCAGATACTTCTAACCACTACAAACTCCAGCATAAAGGAATTCAGGAAAGCCTGCTATCAAAGTAATGATAATGATATGATTATAACCATAGCCCTTATTTCCTAACACTGACATTTTGGATCAATCTATCAGAGGGCAATGCAGTCCATGAAGAATTCTTTCTCTCTGGGATAATTTTCAATAAATTTTCAACAAATGGTCTCTACCATAGGTCTGCATATCCCATCTTTGGGAGATCACAGAAGATGAGAAAATTTTCTTCATAGTGGACTGGAGGATATGCTACCCAGGCTTTCTGAATCACAGTCCAAATTTATTCTAAGAATTCTACAAACCAGAACTGTTATACAAACATATACAAGTGCTATATCATGAGAAAATAAATAGAAAACTTACATTCAAACTCTTTCAAATTACCAATGTTTAGATTTATATATATCACAAAAACAATTAAAAAGAATGAAGTATTAAGGTTCATTATCTTTGATTAATGTGAATAAAAATGAGAAGTAATGTATAAGTAATCATAAATTTATTTTTGACTAAGATTTATAATGGTAACCTATATAATGAATGGTGATAGTATAGCAGATAGGACACTTGCCTTGAACAGTTATTCAGGATGCTATCCCTAGATTTCCTAGTGGCCCCCGAGCACATTAATTTCTCAATGCAGAGCCAGCAGTATACCTTACTCATTTCCAAGTATAGACCAAAACCAAAAAATAAATGAAAAAAAAAAACTGGTAATTGAGCTCCCTTATGATCCAGCTATACCACCTTTAGTAATATACCCTAGGAACAAAAAAATACAGTACAAAAATCCCTTCCTCATACCCATATTCATTGCAACTCTATTTACAATAGCCAAACTCTGGAAACAACCAAGGTGCCCTTCAACAGACGAATGGCTAAAGAAACTGTTATTATGCACAATGGAATATTATGCAGCCATCAGGAGAGATGAAGTCATGAAATTTTCCTATACATGGATGTACATGGAATCTATTATGCTAAGTGAAATAAGTCAGGGGGAGATAGATAGACACAGAATAGTGCCCCTCATCTATGGGTTTTAAGCAAAATAAAAGACTGCCATAATTCTCAGAGACAATAAAGATAAGGGATGGAAGGTCCAACTCACAACATGAAGCTCATCACAAAGGGTGGTGAGTGTAGTTAGAGAAATAACTACACTAACAACTATCCTAACAATGTGAATGAATTAGGGAAGTAGAAAGCTTGTCTCAGTACAGGCGGGGAGGGAGAGGGAGATTTAGGACATTGGTGATTGAAATGTTGCACTGGTGAAGAGGGGTCTTCTTTTCATGACTGAAACCCAACTACAATCATATTTTTAATCAAGGTGTTTAAATAAAGAAATTAAAAAAGAACTAAAATATAAAAATAAAAAGAATTCTATTTTAATATATACTTCATGGGCTTGATTCAGTCAATTATTAATCGTTCCAAAGTCTTTCAAAAAATGTGCTTCATTTACATTGTAATTAAGACTCCGTAACTCAGATAAAGTCAGAAAGTTATGATTTTGTGAAAATGATTTTTGGGACTTTAGGCATAATGGATGTCAGTTCATGCAATTAATAAGCCTTATATGTTCAGATTATTTCCTCAAACTACCATTTCCTGTGCACAATTAGCAAAGATTCTCAAAATAAATGAAAAAATAAACACATCATTTTCTTCAATTAAATTATAATTTTCACTGAATTTAATTGTTAGAAAAATTATATAACATTATAAAAATTAGATAAATCAGACATATAGTACAAGTAGAGTACTTCTTTGCACATGACTGACACAGGTCACTCCCCAGCAGGATCCTTTAACACTGAGTTAGGAATAAGCACTGAGGACAAATTGGTAAGGCTCAAAAGTAAATAAACAAACAAAAAATATGGCCGGCAGAGAGTCATTTAAATGACTAAAAATACAAATTAAATTTTTCTCCATTGAAATAGAAAATGAGTTGAATATTTAGGCGTTTAAGTTTATAGAGAACTTTACATAATCGCTAGAGTGATAGTACAAATGGTAGGTACTTGCCTTGCATGTAGCCAACCTGAATTGTATTCTGGACACCACCTCTGGTACCAAAGCACTGCCAGAAGTGATTCCTGAGTACAGAGCTAGTAGTAAGCCCTGGACACAGCTGGGTGTGGCCCTCCCCTCAAAAATAAAGTAGCTATTAATAGGCTTACTAGATAACCTTCAACAAACAGAATAACTTTTGTGCTACAAGTTTTGAGTTTTTAAAAATATGTTACTAAAAAAGATAACCTCAAATAAACTCTACACAAATTATCAATACTAACTATTAAAAATATATCTAAATAGATGAGGCATTTCAGCAGATCTCCACATTCTGTAAGAATGAAAATAAGGGCTACAAAAAAATCAGTGGCAAGGCACATAGCCCAAATTAAATTAAAAAAATCAACACTATATGTGGCAAGATTTATATGCTCCTGTTAAGTTAAAAATTAATTCCACATAGAAAGTATAAATTTACACATATAATATTTAGCCCACAGTTACATATACATAATACCAAATAATATGGACAAAAATCCTAAATGGGGGGGAGGCAGAAGAGATAGCATGGAAGTATTGTGTTTGCCTTGCATGCAGAAGGATGGTTGTTCGAATCCCGGCATCTCAGGAAAAATTTCTGAGTGTAGAGCCAGGAGTAACCCCTGAGCACTGCCCCCCAAAAAAATGTCTTAAATGGCTATCTTCAGTAAAATGAGTGAGGAAAATGATAGAGGTGAATACATTCATAATTTGTTCAAAAATATTAAAATATCATAGTGTCTCTGTAGAAGAGAATATTTTGGTAAAATAATATTTTAATTATTATACACTTCATTATATTTAGCTACAAAAAGTAAAAAAATTGAAGCATTCCCAGGTGCACACCATTTTTTTTTATTTGTTGTGTCTGTATATACATTTTCTAAAAAATAAAAAAAATAGATGAAAAAGGCTCTGGATCTAAAATCAATGTACATCTTCAATGACTAAAGATATATTGAGTATCATTAGTGGTTGATAGTGCTGTTTTCTTGAATAGGATAAAGGTCAAACAAAAAACTGTAACTTTCAAAAACAAAACAGTCTGAGGTGTGGCCATTTTTTAATGACTTTTTAGAGAATTGATTGCAGAAACAGATATCAATGTGGCAGACTTTTTAAAAAAGGCAAGAAAAACACTATAAGGGGAAAGTTTCTGAGTTTTTTATAGTAAAAAGTCGCCTGTGGCAATTCAACTTGCTATTATACTTCAATCCTTCAAGAGAATCAAGAGAAACTACAAGGGAAAGAACCTCAAAGATAAGGTAGTCTGAGAGGATATTTTTTTCTCCCTTTCTCTAATTTTAGTTTTCTATCTGAAGGTCAGAAGAACTGTCAATCCTTGGGGAGAATACTTCTAATTGAGATTATTACAAGCTTAAGTATGCTTGATGTAAATAACTGGAGTAAGAACTAACCATTAGAGCAATATTCTGTCTGCTACTAATGCTGATAATGTTATTTGATATTTATACTCACTCGTGAGAGTAGTTATATATTTAACTATATTCTTTGCAGTTTACATATTTAAAGTCATAAATTAGCATTGGTATTTTCATTTGAATAAAAATAATTCATGCATAGGTATAAGTCATTTGATATTACACGAAAATTCAAAAGCTACTCAATTTAACTTTAAAACAGGATGATAACAATATGTAACATGATGATTGATAATTTAAGAGCTCCAAAGTATATTCCACACAGACACAGACAAATCAGTTACTATAAATCACTATTTCTAAAATTGCTTTTAGAGTGATAAATATATCAATGTTCCTTGGGAAATAACTATATATTTTTATTAATTTATGAATTTTCAAATGTCATATTTGACTTTAAAGGTGATAAAGTAATATTTTCTATAAAAGTTAAGAGTTTATAGTTTTGGGGCCGGGTTAGTGGCGCTGGAGGTAAGGTGTCTGCCTTGCAAGCGCTAGCCAAGGAAGGACCGCGGTTCGATCCCCCGGCGTCCCATATGGTCCCCCCAAGCCAGGGGCGATTTCTGAGCACATAGCCAGGAGTAACCCCTGAGCATCAAGCGGGTGTGGCCCAAAAACCAAAAAAAAAAAAAGAGTTTATAGTTTTCTATAAATAAAACAGCCCCCAAATCCTAGTCTGATACAATTATTCAATCATTTTTTCAGGTACTATTATTTTAATTTACAATATTTAAAGAACATACCTCACATAATTGACATTTTCTTTTATATATATTTATAGATGAGAGAGCAAACTAATTTAAAATGTAAAGAAAAAAAGGAAAGAAAAAATTGAAAAATAGAAAGAGAATCCAGTTGTAGAGTTTAAACTAGTTACTTCAGAAACAATCATTACATTCATAAAAAACTACTAAAATGAAAGTCCTCTATTAAATATTAAAATGAAACCTAAGCAGGGCACAATTTTAACAGTCCTCAGGTGTATATTTTCCTACAAAGGAAGTCCAAAAACAATGTAAGCAAAAAATATGAGAAACATACCACCTGCATCAGTTGTGGACAGAATAGGAAGGCATCAAAGATTGATGGATGGTAGCTTCAACAAGGAAGATGGGGTTATTAAAGGTGGTAAAGCATTATTGATAAAATCCTATGAACAGCAGTACCATAAACCATAGTGAAAAAACTAAAAAAGAAAAATACCACCTGCAGAAGTAGAAGAGATGGTGGGTAGGAGGTAAGCAAATGAGTAGGGTACATTGGTGGGAGATAAATACTACACTGGTGAAGGGATAAATGTCGAAACACTGTATGCCTGAAATCCAATCATGAATTCTACTGTAAGTTATATATTGTAAGTCAGTCAGTCATATATTGTAAGTACAAGGTGGGTAAATATAAATAGAGAAGATGGTTGCATGAATCATTTTTAAAGGAAACCACCCCATGTGTGGTATATCTTTCCCATATCTTAAATTTATATAATAAGAATAATTTAAATGTCACTTTTAAAAATAGATCATTTTGATACAGATCTCAGATACTACTTATTTCCACTGTAGTGTTGTGGAAGTTCCTGGGGTTTCTTTGTTTTTGTTTTTGGGGGGCTCACTCAAAGATTATCAAGGCTAATTCCTGGTGTAAACTCAAGGATCACTCCTAATGTTGCTCAGGGGAGTAGGACCTTTGCTTAGAATCAAACCCAGGTTAGCTGCATGCAAGGCAAGTAGCTTCATTCTGTACTATCTCTTGCCATATGGAAGCTATAGTTTATCATTCCATTGTACAAATTGCATATATCAGAGTTACTTCCAAAATGCATACTTTCCAAATACTGACAATGATCACCACATCAAATGTGATTGTATGAAAATTCACCTTCAACATTGTTGCAGTAAACAAATAAAGGTCAGTTTCCATTACATAAAACTACTTAAGGATATATGCAACCATGCATTGCAAATCCCTAAGAAAGATGTAATATGCAACATTCATAATGATTCACCATAGAAACTTTTCATTTCATAGATTTGCCAATAGCTCATAATTTTTTCTTTATAGTGATACTAGATTAGAGGACATTGATTTAACAATAAGCAAGCTGAGGTCATGGTTAAGTCAGCACTATACTATTTGTGTGTGCCTGCATACACAGTCAAGTGAGACATTGGATCAGAAACTGAATAAAATGTCTGTTTAAAATTAAGAACGTTTTTGCAGTTATTACTGGAGCATTACATAGATAACACTGATTAACAAGGGCCACTTAAGAAAAATGCAAGATCTCAGAAACAGAAACTAAGATGATTTGAGCCTGGATGTTTACAGTTAACTTCAACCAATAATGGGGAGGGAGGATTTAGATTTTATTTTTCCAAAAATGAAAAATAGGACTGACCATAAAGTATCTAATCATGAGCAGTGATAAATGCAGAAGAAGATAAATGAAGTGTTCGATGATCAGAGATAAACCCATAGATAGTTCTGGGGCTAGTACTGGGATTGGCACACATATTGTGAATATAGAGTTGAACTAGAAAATACAAAGCTTTCTTATGATTTCCAATGCAACAAATGACTTAAAATAAGATAAAAAAATCTGTTTGCCCAAACTCTTGAATTATTTCCTGAGAGTAATATTAAAAATTTCCCTCACCAACATTATTTAGGAGAAAATTGATATCTTCAATAGTTCTCTGCAGCCTAAGAGAAATAAATTTACACACCAGCAGTTCTGTGGGGGAATGGATATTCTCTCCCAACAAAACAAAGTGTTTTTAATCAGACCAAAAATTGGATGATTATTTGATAATTATATTTTTGTTTCACTTCAAAATTAATGGAAAAAATATAAAATGTATACTATATACATTAAAATATATTACAATAAGCACAAGAAGGAGTTCCTCTCAAGTTTATTAAATTCTTTAGATATAACATCTCTATGTTTTTGGATACCCCTGCTCCATTACTGTCAGTCCACTAGGGACTGATTTTGGGATCACTCAGATATATCTTCTTATTTTTAAATATTCAACACCTACACCTTTACTCACATTTTAGTTACCATCTTCACTGCCACAACATGGTTTGTTCCCATGTTATCTTGACTTACTACTCAAATCAAATCATGTCAAAAAAATAACAATTCCTTTGTTGTTCATTAAGAGATATTCTAAGAGACATGTATCAGTATCAAAACCACTCACAAAACAGCTCATTCTCCATATAATGTGCTAACTTGTATGTAAAGTTTATACCTGTCTTTTATAGTATCCCCTGCCTATACAAAGTAAATAATTATAGAGTGATTTGGTACATTTGAAAAAAATGAAGAAAATAACATTTACTGTCTTCTTTGAATGTTTACTTCATTTTATGCTTTAGTTGAAACATTTTCGCTTTTTCATGGTTTGATATTTTATTTTATATACAGTATTTAAACTAAGGCAGAAAACATAATTAAGAAAGGTGGTTCATACCAAATTTCAGGCATACAATGATATTGTCTCACAGAGATAAAAAATCCTGATTTGTGTATCCAAAGTTACTTTTAACTTCTTTAAACTAATGGCTTATATCAATATTAATGAACTTTTAAATTATAAGTTATACCCAATTGTTGTTTTCTTGAGCTTTTGTTAACTACACTCAGAGGTTAGTCTTTTTTAATTAATATCTTTATTTAAATTAATATCTTTATTAAATCTTGATTACAAATACGATTGTAATTGGGTTTCTGTCATGTAAAGAACACCCCCTTCACCAGTGCAACACTTTCATCACCAGTGTCTCAATTCTCAGAGACTAATCTTGACTCCAATTCATGGGTCACTCCAGGCGGTGCTCAGAGGATCATGTTTGGGTCATTAAGTCTAGGTTGGCAGTAAACAAGACAAATGCCTTTCCAACTGTACTGTCTATATGTTTCTGTTAGCTTAGTTTTAAATGCTTTATGACCTTATGTGTTAATATAACCTTTAAAGTGTAATCATTACATTGTTTTTAATATTAATTTTAAGGTGTTATTATGACATTAGTTATCTTGAAAATTAACATAATTATTTTATTTTTCTCTTAAATAATATGAAAAATCGTGACTTTATTTTATTACCAGTGCTTTAATATTAAGCTATGTGAATCTCAATAAAAGTATATATGTATCCCCAATAAATTATAGCTCAAATGTCTGAAAGCATTGATATTATCTAATAAAATGATAGATGTGTTTACTATTCAGCTTGAAACACATAAACTATTGCTCTTATATACTTAATTCATGATAACTTCCTCTTTTAAAAATAAAAATGTGAAGTTTGAGTATATGATTCTATATTCTGCTTTATTTTCTTATAATTCAATACATCTTTTAGTTTTTGTTTTCGTTATTTTGTTTTTTGGGTCACACCCTGCAGTGGTCATGGGTTGTTCCTGGTTCTACACTCAAAATCGCTTCTGGCACACTCGGGAGGCCATAGGGGATGCCGGTATTCGATCCACCATCCTTCTTCATACAAGGCAAATGCCTTACCTCCATGATATCTCTCTGGCCCCAATTCAATACGTCTTAATAAATTTTATTAAGGCGCTATGATTCATAATACTATTAAAGGTAGTTTCATGCATAGTGTTCAATAGTTCTTCCACCACCAGATTATTAACTTCTCATCATGATCACTATGGACCCATCAAATGCATACCACCACCTTAATAAATAATATCCACTTAATATTAATAAATGAATAATAAATATTATAAAATAATAATAAAGTTATTTTGGCCAATTTTCAGATTTTGTTACCTTTGGGAATGTTATTCCTTTATTAAGTTGTTTCTGTCCCTGTCCTTTTACTGATTTTCTCTGTAAATAGTATCTTCAGTGCAAAACATGCAGTAAAAAATTGCATTATTTTATATTTCTCTATATCTTAGGACTATTCCACTGTACAAATACCACGATTTCTCAAGCCACTCATCTTTTAGTAAGCAGTTGGATTTTTCCTTATCTTAACAACTATAGCTAATGCCATAAAGAACCATGGTACTGATGTCTTTTTGAAATGCTGTTTTAACCAAAATTAAAGTAACTAATTACTCAGAATGTCCAAATATGTCAAATAACTAAACATTTTAATCAAGTAATATTATTATGTTTAAATGCAGCAAATATATTTGTAGCAAACAGCTTCATCTTTCAAATCATAATCCTATGTTGTCATATTTGACTTTATCATTTCAATTTTATCATCATAACAAATATAATATCATTCATAACACTAAAGTAATAAAATGTTATTTGGGGGCCTGAGTGGTGGTGCTAAAGGTAAGGCACCTGCATTGCAATCGCTAGCCTAGGACGGACCGGGGTTTCATACTCCAATGTCCCATATGGTCCCCCCAAGCCAGAAGCAATTTCTGAGCACATAGTCAAGAGTAACCCCCGCGTGTCAATGGGTGGGCCCCCAAACAAACAAAACACAACAAACAATAAAATGTGATTTGGTTCACTCAAACTGTGTGAATTGTCTCTATACCTTGCAATAAAAAAAACTATGCATTTGCATAAATAATATAATCAAACATCTAAATGTTTTTCAAAGCAATAATAAAATTCTGGAAACAATTAAAATATATTAAATCGTATATATTTCCGGGAGTTAGCAAAACAGTATTCTTTGTTTTGGGTGCATAAGGATTACTCATGACCCTGTCCTCAGTGATCACTCCCTTGTGGCTCAGGAGAACACATCCAGTGGGTAAGGACTGAAACAGTGTTGGCAGAGATAGAGAACTCTCTTATGCCCTTTATATCTCTTCAGATCCACAGTGTCTTTTTAATATCAATAGAATATGTGAAAGCAAAAAACAACTAAGTTTCTGAGAGGAAATCCAATAAAAAGTATCAACAGTTATGACAGGCAATTTAATAGGACTTTTATAATACTGGATACTCAAGATGCCATTTAAATTGGTGTTATTTCTCAAATATATTTTCATATCTTAGGTGTCAACTCATATGAGTCAACGAATATTTCTAAAGGTACCAGAAAGCATAATTAAAGAAAAAAACTTGGTTATGATAAAATACAGGTTTACTTTGCAGCTGTAGATCCACATATAAAACCTTTGGACTGTGTTCAAGGCTATTTCTAAAGTGATTAGAATGTAATATGAGATAATACTGCAGCCGAGACAATAAATATTCCTGGTCTTCACAGTTGCATACAATGAAAACTTCTTGAACAGTTACTGGATTAACATAATTTTGTTTCTTGAGGGAGTTTTACTATATAGAGAGCTTTTACTATAACACTAATCCAATATTTGCATGGCTCAAGGATATTTATGTGCCATCTATATATTCAGGCATATTATTCCCATTATGTGTATTACATTATTGGTATTAGGATATAAACAGGGTCACTAGCTAAGGATATGCTAGATAATAAATATATTTCTTATGCACTGTAGCATTAACAATAAACAAAAATTAAAATACCTACATGCTAATTGCTTTGCCTAAAGCAACCTCCCACAGACATTTTCATTCCAAGTATGACCTCATCATGCTTTTTAAGGGACAGAATTATACTCTGATAAAAAAAAAGTATCAGAAATTTCAGAAATCTCTTAAAGATCATTTGACATAAATGAATGTATTGTATATTTTTAACTTTAACAGTTAACCAGCTTTAACACTTACAGAAACATGTAGGCTTAAAATATATTTACGTATATTTAAATATTCCATATTTAAGTTTAAGCTTATTAGTTTTATAGTTTAATTTTAAAACGTTTTTTTCTAGCATACAATACATAATTTAATAAATAATGAAACATCTCTAGAAGGAAGTAAAAAAGAGAATAAAGCATAAAATGAGAAAGAAAGAGAAAAATGTAAAAACCATTTTTTTACATCTCAGTTCACTTTAGTTCAGAGTCAGGAAACACTCCTATTTTTTCAAACACTGAGAGAGCAGAGGAGCTGGTACAGGTGGTAAGTCACTAATTTTCTGTATATGTACAAATATTGTATCACAGGTAACACATAAGAAACAGAGAGGGAAATGTAGGCAGAGAACTCCATGATATTGAAGTTTAAAGGCATCTTCAAAAAAGCAATATCACTCCAAGCAAGTGGAAGCAAAGATAATTAAAGGGAATTATATTAAAATGAGATGCTTATGTACCTCAAAGGTTACTAGGATACAATGACAGGATGAGAAAAACTCTTCACCCAGTTCCTAGTTAGATAAGGAGTTGATATCTAACATAGACAAGGCTCTGGTAGAACTCAGCAGAAAAAGAATTCTAACCCCACCCCAATGAAGGTCCCCTAGTCAGTAGCAATTTCTGAGCACAGAGCCAGCAGTAACCACTGAGCACTGCCAGGAGTGGCCCTACCCCCCTCCCCAAATCTATTTGAAATTTGGAGAGAAGAAGTAAAGCATAAAACTAAAAAAAAAAAAAAGAGAAAACACTGAACTTAAAAAATACCATTATAGTCTATATTTTTCCATAGTTGTTTAAATATCAAACTGAACTGGGATACAAATTCATTATAGAATTAAATTCATGCATAAGAGAAAACCCTTTATACTAGTTGAAAATAAGTCCGTTCAATAAAAAATTTCAAAATCAATTCATCTCTTTTCTACTATCAAATATTTCATACACTCTAATAAGCATACTCTTTGTGTTATGTGGCTACTAATTCCTGAAAAACCTGCACTGCATAAAAATAACAATGCTAAGATGAAACTAGGTATTGCCCCTTTTCAATTATGTAGGTAAATATTGAACAAAACAGGTGACATCTGTGTTGGGAACAAAATTCAAAAAAATATGTTGGAACATTGTACACCTGAAATTCAAGCATTTGTAACTTTGTGTTTAATTCATAGACATTCAGGTAAAAATTATGAATTCCAAATGTCCATAACTTTTATATTAGTAGCACAGGATACAAAATAAAAACTAATATAATGTCTTCTTCTATGTGACAGTATAATTGAAAGAGCATTAGGGGCCTACCTGTCCTCAAGTCATCAAGAGAAGATATTTTCAGCATCCAGATATTCAATCATAATTACCAGAGAAACCACCCAGAGCATGCAGAAGTCTATATTTCTTCACTCATAAATTATATATATATATAGAGAAGTGACAGAGATGATAAAAATTTCTGGTTGATAGTGTAGATTCTGAAAACGCTAGCTTCATGCTCCTCTTTTATATAATGCTGCCAATTTATTCTTATTTATGACTGTTTTATATGTATGCAGGGATAAAAACAGTTCTCTGCATCATTTGACGACACATTTCATTATATATATGAAGCCATTAAAATAGTGCCTATAACCCACTCAATCACAGGAGTCTCTGTGAGTGTATGAGAGGAACAAATTGGTTAAAAACATAGATGAGAAGAAGGAACTTTATGATTATAAATGAATGATTATTAGGATATTCCTATTCTTGATATAGTAAAGCATGTCATTTAGTGATTATTGAGGGTTTTTGAATGAGGTGCAATGACATGCAATTGAATCAATCAGCATTAACTCAAAAGACTGATTTTTAGATAAACAAAATGTATCTTGAAGCATGCAGTCTGTTAACAGCTAGAAATTACTCTTCCATATGATAATTTAGTTTGATTTACTTAACAAATTGTACACCTCATTTAACAAAATAAAAATATTTTAAACAAAAAAAACTATAAATTACAGCAATGTATTTATTTTATGTATTCTTAGGCGTAAGGTTCCAGAGACAGTATAGGGATTAAGGTGCATGCCTTCCATGTAACTGAAGTAGGTTTTATCCCAACAGCACATATGTTCCCTCAGTCATCACCATCCGTGATCTCTGAACACTGCCAGTGGTGTTTAAGCCTTGAACTAAAGACCCAAAATAATAAAAAATAAAGCAAAATGGTAATATAAGTAGAAAATATATATACTCAGTAGCTCAGTGAATTACATTAAAACTGGTTAAAATAAGAGAGCCAATACAAATGTTCAATGCTTGATTGCGAGGAAAAAGAAACCATTAACATTATGAATATTTGATATTTAATCATCACAAAAGTTGTATGACTCAATTTCCACAAAAAAAGCCCACTAAGCTTGAGGAGAGTTTCACAACCTGGTCAATAATGTTACCACTGGGAGAAGTAACAATATCCCATTGCATGGTGGGGAACGGGAGAAAATAGGGGGAGCTGCACAAAGAAAAGCATAAAAATGGAGGCCATGGAAAGGAACTAGAGGATGCAGTAGTGTACAGGGTGTGTGGGAGGAAGCAAAGGAAGTAAATAAAGTCTGCAGGAGACAATATTGAAAAAGCACTGAGAAATATTCAGATTAATAATGTGTCCTTTTAAAGACCTAATGAACGATCATTTCAAAAATAAATGTTTTGTGAAAATAACTGTTATCTCCATATCGCTTTCCATAAAGGTTGAACTAGACGGCATTCCCACCAGCAGTGCATAAGAGTTCCTTTCTCTCCACATCCCCGCCAACACTGTTTATTCTCATTCTTTGTGATGTGTGCCATTCTCTGTGGTGTGAGGTGGTACCTCATCATTGTTTTGATTTGCATCTCCCTGATGATTAGTGATGTGGAGCATTTTTTCATATGTCTTTTGGCCATGTGTATTTCTTCTTTGTCAAAGTGTCTGTTCATTTCTTCTCCCCATTTTTTGATGGGGTTAGATGTTTTTTTCTTATAAAGTTCTGTCAGTGCCTTGTATATTTTGGAGATTAGCCCCTTATCAGATGGATATTGGGTGAATAGTTTCTCCCACTCAGTGGGTGGCTCTTGTATCCTGGGCACTATTTCCTTTGAGGTGCAGAAGCTTCTCAGCTTAATATATTCCCATCTGTTAATCTCTGCTTTCACTTGCTTGGAGAGTGCAGTTTCCTCCTTGAAGATGCCTGTAATGTCCTGAAGTGTTTTGCCTATATATCTATCTTATGGTTTTGGGGCTGATATCAAGGTCTTTAATCCATTTGGATTTTACCTTCATACATGATGTTAGCTGGGGGTCTAAGTTCAATTTTTTGCAAGTGACTATTCAATTGTGCCAACACCACTTGTTGAAGAGGCTTTCCCTGCTCCATTTAGGATTTCCTGCGATATGGAGATTCCTCCAAAAATTGGAAATCGAGCTCCCATATGATCCAGCTATACCACTCCTAGGAATATACCCTAGGAACACAAAAATACAATACAAAAACCCCTATTTACCATAGCAAGACTCTGGAAACAACCAAGGTGCCCTTCAACAGACGAATGGCTAAAGAAACTGTGGTACATATACACAATGGCATATTATGCAGCTGTCAGGAGAGATGAAGTCATGAAATTTTCCTATACATGGATGTACACGGAATCTATTATGCTGAGTGAAATAAGTCAGAGAGAGAGAGAGAAAAATGCAGAATGGTCTCACTCATCTATGGGTTTTAAGAAAAATGAAAGACACTCTTGTAATAATAATTTTTAGACACAAAAGAGAAAAGAGCTGGAAGTTCCAGCTGACCCCAGGAAGCTCACCACAAAGAGTGATGAGTTTAGTTAGAGAAATAACTACAGTTTGAACTGTCCTAATAATGAGAATGTATGAGGAAAATGGAGAGCCTGTCTAGAGTACAGGCGGGGGTCGGGTGGGGAGGAGGGAGACTTGGGACTTTGGTGATGGGAATGTTGCACTGGTGATGGGTGGTGTTCTTTATATGACTGAAACCCAAACACAATCATGTATGTAATCAAGGTGTTTAAATAAAAAAAAGAAAATAACTGTTATGAAACAAATAGAGGACTGAAGATGTAGGACGATGCCACATCAAGTGGCACCCAGGGGTAACTCCTGGCTCTATGCTCAGAAATTACTCCTAGAAAATGGGCTTCCTTATGATCCAACAATATCATTCCTAGGAGTATACTCTAGGAACACAAAAACACATTTCAAAAATGCCCTCTGACTCCTATGTTCATCACAGCACTATTTACAATAGCCAGAATCTAGAAGTAACCCAGGTGCCCGACAATAGATGAGTGGCTGAAGAAGCTGTGGTATAAATACACAATGGGATATTATGCAGCCTTTAAAAGAAATGAAGCCATTAAATGTACTTATGCATGGATAGACATGGAGAGTAGTATGCTGAGTGAAATGAGTCAGAGGGAGAGGTATAAACATAGAATAATATTACTCATTTGTGATATATAAGGACACTAAAAGACAGTGTTGGTATGATATACAGAGACAATAGAGATCAAGATTAGAACCAGTCCATGGTAGAAAGCTTGCCACAAAGAGCAGAGAGTGCAGTTAGAGTAGCGAGGGTCTAATATGAAAGGGACATTCATATTACCTTTTCATTAGCAATAGTGCAAACCACAATAACAAAAATGAAAAGAGAGAGAGCATTAGTGAGAGTGAAGTAAAATACCTGCCTCAGAGGCAGGCAGAGGAGGGTGTTTGGAAGAGAAGGCATCAGGAAGGGCGTGAGGGCAATTGCTGACATTGTTATTGGGAAATGCACACTGACAAAGTTGTTAGACATTTGTAAAAAATAAACTGTAGTATGAACAACTTTGTAACCATTGTGTGTAAATTTTAAAAAAAATTAGTCCTGGCAAGTCTTAGGGGACCATATTGAATCAAACCTACTTTGGTCACATGCAAAGCAAATGCCTTATCCACTGTGCTATTGTTCTGGTCCAGACTTAATAGCTTTTCACATAAGATCATTTTCTGTTTGGCACTTTTGCCTACCACCCACCATAACTCTTTCTTCTCCAAAGCAGTAAGTAGCAGATTAGATGTGTAGATTTCTATATTTATAGCGATCACTGAAAATAATATGTAAGTCCCATCTGTTGAATACATAAAAGTTTGTTAAATACCTATAAGAGATGAGTGAAGTAATCACGAAAGATTTTTCAACCTTTTCTCTAACAGTAGGCAATTTTAAATGTAATAGGACAAAAAATAGGATGGCTGGAGACAACATGTTCTAATAACATTAATATAGAATTGTTCAACTTTACCAAAACCACACATTATTTTTATGTTTTAATCATGAAAATTTGATTTATAAACTTATTATTTTAAATTTGTTTTAAATTTTATTTTAATAGATATAAATATTTGACTCCTATAAGTAAAAAATAATAAATATAAACTTTTAGGTCAGTGGAATAATGCAGGACTTGCTTGCACTCAGCTGATTCAAGTTCAATTGCTGGCTACACATATGGTCCCCTTGAGAATTCCAAGATGATCCCTGATTACAGATTCATAATATTTAGTGATAAAGTTTTATGTATTCAATATATGGATCATATTTTATTTACATGATCCCTCTGGTCTACCTATAGATATACACATCTAATCTGCCACTGGCTGCTTTGGAAAGAAAAGAGTGATGGTAGGTAGTAAGCAAAATTGACAAACAGATATAAAATGATCTGATGTGAAAAGCTATTAAGCTTGAACATCATCCTGGTGTCATCCCCTTAAAAATAGTTATATAAACATTTTGTTTTCTTCTCACTTCTATAAGGATATATTATCATACATTCCCACCTTGTTAAAATAATGCTACAGATAACTTAGAAAAGTGCAACTTATGTGAACCAAACTCCAAACAATTAAGTATTTACCTGGACCCACACCATAGTTATGGTTTTGATACTGGACATTTGAAGAGAACTTGAATATTAAAATAATATAAATTACTGATAATATATAAATACATATCTTAGTCATTTACTTAAAAAGTATTTTTAGGGTTTAGAGAGGTAGTACAGGAGTTACAGTGCTTTCCTTCCATGAGGCCAACTTTAACTTTATTCTCCAGTAACATAAAGGCCCCTGAATCCAAGAGCACTGACCTCTAAGAACAGAGTTAGGAGTAGACCTTAAGCTCTGTTAAGTGTGGCCACACACACACACTCTCACAAATAAATCTAGCTGGTATCAAAATTTTAAACTAATGTAAAATAAATATTGGTGGAATATTTTTTAAAATAAGAAGCATGGAATATGAATTTACCCTCAAAAGTTCTGGTAAGCATTTTTCAGAGTAATTTCCCTTTGAATAATAGGAATATTCAAACAATCAAGTGAAGACATAAAAAGTATACGCTTGAAAGCAAACAAAAAGGTAGAAAAATTTTACGATGGGTATGGCTCTTGTCTTGCACATAGCCAATTCAGGTTCAATCCTGGAACCACATATGGTAACCCTAGTTTCACCAGGAGTGTTTCCCACTTGATGAGTTAACATTAAGCCCTATCACTACTAGTGTGTCCCATCCCCCGAAAATTAAAAAAAAAAAAGAAAAGAAAAGAAAACAAGAAAACTAAGAAAAAACCTAGCTGGTTTGGGGACTAGCAAGGTATTTCAGAGGTTGAGTCAAATGCTTCCACACAGCTGACCCCAGTTCAATCTACAACACAACATGGTCCCCTGAACATTGCAATATATAGCTCTGGAGACTCCTAAGAACCACAAGATACAGCCCTGGAAGTCCCTTAGTCAGCCAGAATGCTGCAGATCATTTTTAGCCTTTAGAGTTTAAGCAGCACCTTGTCCTCGGGCCCTGGCAATGAATTCCAAGCCTGCTTGACAGAATCACACTGAAGGGCAACTAAGTCTCCTGAATGCTACTTAAAGGTGCTCCCAAGCTCAAATTAGTTTATAGAAATAAGATATATTATTCATTTGTTTGTTTTTGAATGGTTAAATATCCCTGGTACAATGTCAGGAGAAAGCCCTGAGCACTGCCCAGGTGTGGACCAATATCAAAACAACAAAATATCTCAGCCAAGGATTAGAAGCCTAAAGTGTCTCTGTTAAGAGTTCACGCAGAATGTTCTCACTCATCTATGGGTTTTAAGAAAAATGAAAGACACTCTTGCAAGAATCTTCAGAGACAAAAGAGAGAAGGGCTGGAAGTTACAGCCCACTTCATGAACCTCACCACAAAGAGTAATTGATGAGTTTAGTTAGAGAAATAACTACATTGCAAACTATCCTAACAATGAAAACATATGAGGGAAATAGAAAGACTAAAGTGCAGGAGGGGCTGAGCTGGGGAGGAGGGATATTTGGGACATTGGTGGTGGTAATGTTGCACTGGTAATGAGGGGTGTCCTCTTCTATGACTGAAACCCAACCATAATCATATTTTTAACTATGGTGTTTAAATAAAAAATATTAAAAATAAAAAGAAAAATCATTACAAACACAATATCCTGGTATATATTGCTACTTTTCGACTATACCTACATTGTCTGTTTCTGATGAAATACTCCTATCTCCGATTTAATTTTTTCCATGGGTACCATGGAAAAATCATTATTAGAAAGGACAGGAACTACTGTGAGAATGAATAGTCTAATAAATAAACATATATGAGAACACATAAACCTATGTACAATATACAAAGTTGAATGTATAAGATATAGTATAAAATAAGAAATAAACATTGTGAAACAGAATTCATTATAAAACTAATTATAGAAATATATTAGCATACAGCCAGCAAATGTCAAATTCAAAATTAAAACAAGGCCTATCAATTTGTAATTTACTATTCCAAGCTATTTTGACTTGACTACTGAATTTAGGGTAAGAAAACTAACAAACAACTTGAAATGTTTCTTTCCTTACCTGACATGATCAGAAAAGAGAAAAATATCAGCTACAGATTCAAGGATGAGGAGACAATCTAGAGGATATCTGAGCACTGAGGCAGAAGACTGAGAATGTCCAGTACAGACTACTGGTCACTGGTCATTTCTCATTGGTGATGATCCAAATTTGTTTACAGACAAATCCATGGGAACCCCAAGATTCTACCAGATGGTGGTTGGTTTGGTGGGAGAACGATGTCATAGTAGGCAGTGTAGAGATAGGGGCTAGCCAGTATGGAGGTTAAATTCTCAATGAGATGACCAGGTAGGGTAGAGAGACAGATCCAATGAGAGCTAGGGTGATGTAATTATACAAAACCGATGTAAGCATACCACTTTCCTTGAGCTTTTCTTTTAGGAAAATTCTTCTATTAATTAAATGAATGAGCTTACGTGTTTATTTTTTCTTTTTTTGAGCTCATATGTTGATGAATTAAATAAACTGTTATTAATTACTTATACAATTACTCAAAAAAGAGGTCACCCAGAACTAAATTCTTCAGAACAGGTGTAGCATTTCACCTAAATCACCACATGAGTGTTCAGCAATCCTAAAAGGCCATGCAGTAAATAAATTCAAACTCTGGGCCTCCTAAATGCCAGGCATTTTCTCCATTTCTTGAATGAAATTCCAAGTGAAGTTGCAAAACTAATACTACAAGAAATAAAAGAGGGCACAAGAAAATGAAAACAGATCTTCACTCACAAATGATACTTCACTAAATTAAGAAACTTCTGAACCTCAAAGGAAAGGATGGCCAGGATACAAAGACTACACATGGTTTGGGAGGAATTATTCATCTAAAACCCATTCAATAAAGATTAATATTTAATATATAAGGCACTAGTAGGGTTTTACAAGATAAAAAATGTCAAATCCCATC
This sequence comes from Suncus etruscus, assembly GCF_024139225.1. Taxonomy (NCBI): domain Eukaryota; kingdom Metazoa; phylum Chordata; class Mammalia; order Eulipotyphla; family Soricidae; genus Suncus; species Suncus etruscus. Next base: position 80,909,320 of record NC_064863.1, on the reverse strand, counting down.
CAAAAATGGGGTGTAGAGATGAACAGAGAAATTTCTTCAAAGAAGAAATACAGCAGGTTGAAAGGCACAAGAAAAAATGCTCCACATCATTTATTCATGCAATTCAAAGCAATAATGAAATATTACCACACACCACAGATTCTGACAAATATCAAGAAGATCATGAGTTCTGAAGAGGATGCATGAAAAGGGGACTCTCATTCATTGTTGGTGGTAATGTTGACTGGTCCATCCTTTTTGGAAAACAATTTGGACTGTCGTCAAATAATAGAGATTGAGCTTCCATTTGGTTCAGCAGTGCTGCTCCTGGAAATATTCTTTGGGGCCCAAAACCATTGCATAAAAGGTACCTGAACTCCTATTCACAATATCCAGAAACTAGAACTACCCAAGTGCCCAGGAACAACTGAGTAAATTAAAAACTATGGTACATATACACAATGAAATGCTAATTCCTATTATGAAAAATGAAGTCATTATATTTGGTTATACATCAATAAACATGGAGAGTATCTCACTGGGTGTATAGAGTCAGAGGGAAAGACAATGATCACACTCAACCTTGTATATTAAAAGTATTATGAGAGTAATACCCAAAGAAAATAGAAATGTTTAGTGGGAAGTACTGTTGAGATAGAGGGAAAAAAAAAACACGATAATAGTAATAGTTGGAAATAATCAATCTGAGCAAAATTGGGAATGAAAGGAAGTAAAGTGATATGCATAATACCCCCTCAATAACAATATTGCAAAAACACTATACCTAAAAGTAGAAAAGGAGAAAGAGAGAGGGGAAGACAGAAAGACAGATAAACAGAAAAAGAAAACTGCCAAAGGGGAAGGAAGATTTAGGGTGGAGTTGAGGGTGGTATAAAACACATCTTTGTGTTGTTGGCACAATCTATGAACAAAATTCAACTATCAAAAACTAACTCTATCATAAAATGTTTTAATATGTTAATATTAATTATAAAAAACATGTTCCTTGATGTCATACAGTGAAGAAGATAAAGGTCTCATGCTTGTACATAAAATTAATATTCCAAATACAAGTCCATATAATGCAGTATGCCTTTTCAAGTACTCCCTGTAAAAGAAACCTATGATTTCTCATTTGTTAGTCTCTATTATACACACAATCAACTCAAAATGGTGGAATCAAGATATATTTCTGCTAGTGATTTTTGTTTTATATTTTTCTATAAGATAAGTAATTCAGGCATAAAACATCTTACTTTATAGTTGAAATTTACTGCATATCAGTTATCATATAATTTCTCAATCTGTTGATTTCTCAGTCTATAAATTAACTTTTTTCTTCCTTTTATAAAAAGATAAAATGCTTAACAGGTAAAAATAGGAATTTATTTTGTTTATTATTTAACTAAAATATTTATTATTAAAGCTTGGTTATTGCTCAATTATTATCCACTGACTAAAAATTGCACAAACACATTTTATTGTGATAAATACAAGTAAGTTTTATGGTAAATATATGTGTGTGATAAAATACTTTCTATTAGAAAAAGGAAATAGATGTATTCCTCTCTTAGTGGAAGAATATTGGTCTTATTTATAAATCAAGGATGCTTGTGCCACTTTTCCCAAGATTGTTCAACTCACCAAAAAGTCATTTTATAAGAATCTAACTGTACCCAAACATCTGAAAATCTATTCAACATTTGTTAGACCATATGTTCTGAATAAATTATTGGCTAAGTAGAGACAGAGCTTTGTTAGTAATGAGATATAAGGATATTTATGAATATCATCTGCAGCTAATTCATGGAACAGTGCCAGAGTTCAATATACAGTCTTTAAAGTATCCTATGTACATATATAATATAATAATATAATAATTTATAAAATATATATTTTAATAATACACCATGAAGTCAAATATATGGAAATGAATAAAAGGTTAGACAGTTAAAAAGTTGATAGCTAGTATTTATTTTGTGATAATATACAATTGGTTTTAATCACTTTTTTATATTCTTCACAGAAACTACATCATCAGATAATAAGGTCATTAGTTAATTAAATAAGGTCATTAGTTAATAGTTCAAAAGTATCTCTAAACAGATCACTAGAGTGTTCATTCTTTACATTAATGAAAAGCATATCATCAGTTCTTTAGTCAACAGAGATAATTCTGCATCTGTAAGATAATTGTATTTTGATACTGTTTGCTACATTTTCCAAGGCATGACACTTCTTTATTGTAATTAATAAAAATCTACTTTTTGTACACTGGATCCTAATGTTTTTTATTTTAAGATATATTCATTCTGCTAAAATATGTTTGAAACTACCAAAACAATACGAATACTTATATTGAATAAATAAAATTAAAATTAAAATTGTTCATGCTTTATGTATCTTTATCATAGTTCTTGATTTCTCTTTAAAAACCTTCATTTTCTTGCCTAATCTTTATTTTAAACGTAGCAATAATCATACCATAGATTCTAGGGTGAGATCATAAAAGTCATCTAATTAAATCTCTAATGAATCCTGTTATACAATGCATCTCCATAATTTTAGGATTTTGTTATTTATGCTTAAAGTGATTTTAGGTACTATAGAAACATAAAACAAATATTAACTCAATAAATAGCATCCCTATAATTTATAGAAATTCAATAGAATCAGAAAATACCAGTGAATAAGTAACATTAGATTTTTTTGTGATGGATGCCAGTCTCTGTAGTGTCAGATGGCACCTCATTGTAGTTTTGATTGGCATCTCCCTGATGATTAGTGATGTTAACCTTTTTCCATGTGTCTTTTGGCCATTTGTATTTATTATTTTATTTTTTGAGGAAGTGTCTGTTCATTTCTTCTCCCCATTTTTTTGGTCACACCCGGCAGTGCTCAGGGATTACTCCTGGCTCTACACTCAGAAATCGCTCCTGGCATGTTCAGGGGACCATATGGGATGCCAGGATTCGAACCATCGTCCTTCTGCATGCAAGGCAAACACCCTGCCTCCATGTTATCTCTCTGGCTTCTTCTCCCCATTTTTTGATGGGGCTATATGTTTTTTCTTATTAATTTCTGTCAGTACCTTGTATATTTTGCATTTAGCCCATTGTCTGATGGTTATTGGGTGAATAGTTTCTCCCATTTTGTGGGTGGCTTTTGTATCTTAGGCACTATTTCCTTTGAGGTGCAGAAGCTTCTCAGCTTAAGATAGTCCCATCTGTTTATTTCTGCTTCCACTTGTTTGGAGAGTTCTTTTTCCTCCTTGAAGATGCCTTTTGTCTCAATGTCATATAGTCTTTTGCCTATGTGTTGTTCTATATATCTTATGGATTCAGGCCTGATATCAAGGTCTTTTATCTATTTGGATTTGATCTTTGTGCATGGTGTTAGATGGGTGTCTGAGTTCACTTATTTGCAAGTGGCTAACCAGTTGTGCCAGCACCACTTGTTGAAGAGGCTTTCCATTTTGGATCCATTTTGGATTTCTTGCCCCTTTATCAAAGATTAGAACAAGTTAAATAAAAAGATTTACATCAAAGAGGATGTAAAAATTTTCTATTCAATTTTTTAATTCTTAATAATTTAAGTATACTTATATGAGGTTGGACCAATTACAGCAGCCATATTAGAGCATGAGACCATTAACAATCACAGGCAGTCTTCAAAACATGGGATCAGAATATTTAGAAAGCACTAACCTTAATTTTTTTCCATAGATTATGCTTGTACCATCTGTCCCAATGCAGATTTTTATCTAAGTAGATATGATCCACAATTTTTCAGCCTTAAAAGATCATACTATATTTCTCCATCTCAATTATATAAATAATTTCAAATAATATTAATAGCACCATTCATCAATTTGCCATGATTTGCATTTTGTTACTTAATTATATTGTTTACTTCATCTTAAGTATATTCAGTTGACAGAAATAAATTACTCCTGTTGATGCATGTAACACATAGGTGAAGCTGAAGACTAAATCCATGGTCAATTAAAATATGTAAAGCAAATTTCCTTATCTGCTGTAATATCACTCCAGTACTGAGGTATTATAAATTATACACAATAGAACCCTTCTTTTAAAAAATGTTTACATAGGCATTGGTTTCAGAGGAGATGCAAAACCTGTTCTGTTGATGAGCATAAGTATCATGGATTCTTTTTCCTTCAGAAAAACTCCTCTCGTTACAGTCACTCATTCTGCATTTTGACTTTTGTCAACATAGTTAAGAAAACTACAAAAAAATCTTACCTTGCAGTAAAGAAATATAAATTTATAATTTATTTGTACTCTATTATGGTTTGTGTGTAGATATTTACAATATATTTTATATTAAGGTCATTCATTTAAATGTATATATGTCTATAAGTACAAGCTTATATTCAAAATTAATACTAAACATGCTACATACAGCTGTTATCAATCATTTTCAGTAGAGCAAAATCAGACACCTCAAAAAATGATGACAGAACATAAAGAGCAATCCTTTGATCCTATCCCTGAGAAGATCTACCCCATCAACACAATAGTGTACAAATGCAAGCATGCATGCACAAAGCACACACACACACACATACACACACACACACACACCAAAAACAAAGACTCATCCAAAAAGACATTTGTATATACATGCTCCACACATAAGTATTTAAAATAGCCAAAATCTGGAAATAACCCAAGTGTCTAAGAACAGATGTATGGGATAAAATAAGTGTGTTACATGCACACAAAGAAATACTATTTCAGTGTGAAAAAAACACAGAATTTTACAACTTGCAGAATCTTGAACTGAAGGATATAATAGTTAAGTCAGAAAACAATGAGATTAGATGATACCTAATTGAAACAAAACCTGAGACTCAGTCAATAGAATCTGAACCTGAAAGGATTGGGAATAGGATAACAATAGATTATTTGGTGTAGTTTACTGAAACTATAAATTATAACTCATTGTAAAATATGATAAATAAATAATTTTTATTCTAAAATAAAAAATAAATAGACCAAAGATCTGGTCTTAAAAGCATCATGGTATATACTGGTTCTAAAATCTTAATGCAAAACAATGAATGCTGTTTCTAATTTTTTTTAGTTTTTTTTGGGTCACACCTGGCAGCCCTCAGGGGTTACTCCTGGCCCTAAGTTCAGAAATCGCTACTGGCAGGCTCTGGGGACTATATGGGATGCCAGGATTCGAACCACCATCCTTCTGCATGGAAGGCAAACGCCTTACCTCCATGCTATCTCTCTGGCCCCCTGTTTCTAATTTTTTTATCTGAAAGACAGCCAATGGTAACAGCTTTGAATGAGTGTTAAATTTGTTAATACTTAAAACATGTAGGATGGTGTTAGATCATATTATATGTATATATTACTTCTGTCTTATTCTTTCTTTATTGTTCCCTTCTATATTCTTTCTTTGCTCTTTCCAGAATTTACTGTTAAGGCTATTCTGCACTAAAAGAAAGGGAAGTAAAAGAATATAAAGTTCCTGAAGTAGAAATTTCAACTAAATAACAGATACCACAATGTCACATCATACACATCACTAATCATCAAGGAGATGCAAATCAAAATAACAATGAGATAACATCTTATACAGATATCACAAAGAACAATAACAATCAGTAGTAGTGCTAGTGGATATGGGGAGATAGGGATTCTCTTTCACTGCTGCTGGGAATGTTGTCTAGTCCAGCCTTTCTGGAAAGTGATATAAATATTCCTTTAAATATTGGACTCTGATGGGGTTGGATTGATGGCACAGTAGTAAAGTGTTTGCCTTGCATGTGGCTGACCCAGGTTGAACCGTGGTTTGATCCTCTGGCGTCCATTATGGTCCCTCAAGCCAGGAGCAATTTCTGAGCTCATAGCAAGAGTAACCCCAGAGTGTCTCAAAAATACAAAAAAAAAATAAAAATTAAGAAATAAAAATAAAAACTGGACATTAAACTCCCATATGATCCAGCAACACCACTTTTAGAGATATACTTTAGGACCACAAAACAAAATACAATAATGCTCACTGCACTCTTATGTTCATTTCAGGGCTATTTACAATAGCTAGAATCTGGAAACAACCTAGATACCCTACAACAAATGAGTGGCAATACTATGTAGTGGAATACTATGTAGCTGCTAAAAGAAATGAATTCACTAAATGTGCCTATATATGGATGGATATGGAGATAATGTTATTCTATTGATTGAAATAAGTCAAAGGGAGAAAGATAAACACAGAATAGTTTCATTCATATGTTGGATTTAAGAAAAATAAAAGACATTATAATAATAATACCCAGAGACAATAGAGATGAGGACCAGAAGGACCAACCCATGATATGAAGCTTACCCCAAAGAGTGATAAGTACAGTTAGAATAATATCTATGACTAAAAATAACTATGACTAACATGACAATGATAGAGATAAATACAATGCCTGTCTCAAAGACAGGCAAGGATGGGTGAGGAAAATGGAGAACAATGAAGGTGGAAAAGTTGCACTGGTGAAGGGGGTGGGCAAATAAATAAAAGATACTTAGAAAAACATCTTCCTTATCTTTAAATAGCCCATGTGAGGCCTTTAAACTGTTTAAAGCAGTTTAAACAACATGTATAATCAAAGGTTTTAGAGCAGCAATCTCTAATTTCACCCATTTGTTATTACAGAATAAAATATACTCTATATAAGCTAAAATATAAATGACACAAATGAGAACTTAAGAGACAGTTCTGTTAAAAAATAGAAGATTGTGAGTGGGGACGGAGTGGTGGTGCAAGTGGTAAGGCATCTGCCTTGCCCGCGACAGACTGCATAGCCAGGAGTAACACCTGAGCATCACTGGGTGTGGTCCAAAAACCAAAACACAAAAACAAAAACAAAAAGAAAGAGCATGAGTACAGTTCCAAGGATGGAACAATAATTAGTAAACTTAAGTAAATGAAATCTTTGTTATTCAGGTTCAAGAGAATAGGGGGAAAAAATGCATGTCCATATGTGTGATTGGAAGTAGCTCAGAATTATATAAGGACAAATGAGATAAGACAGAGAAATGCAGGATATCTCAGAGTAAAGTAGTCTGCAGTAGGGTAAAATGAGTGAGGGATAAAATCACAAACAGCCATGGAGGTCTAGCTGAAGAGCTACACAGTACAAAAATTACAGTTAAAGTATCTAATAGTAAGAAAAAATTCTGGTAACAGTTTGTAGTGGAGCCGTGGGCAACTAAAGTTTGTCTACCATTTCTACAAGTGACAACTCAAACTAGAAAAAAATAAATGAATAAATAAATTAATGAAGAATATTTATACTCCTTAATTGTGGTTTAGGTTTTGGAGATAAAACTTATGCCTTGAAATCTGGCTTCCCTATTTTGGTGATAGAATTTTTTGTTCCTCATCCCCTTTCTCCTAATAGAAGCTCTGTATTCCTGGGCAATCATCAAATACACCCATACGCCTTTGCTTGCTAGGCTATACAACTCAGCTCTGCAGTTTATATCCTTGGCCGATACTTGCAAACATAAGCAGATTCTTCTGTCTTTTCAAAGGCTATTTAATAGGTTTATGTAACACTAATTTAACTAAAAGTATTAGTATCTTGATATTATAGACTCATTCTTTTCTCAAAAGTGATATAAACTAGCCTATGAAACATTATGGCTTGAAAGCTTATATCAGGAGAGGGCAGGCCACGCTCCCCCTTGTCAAAGCCATGCTTGTTTCTTGCATAATGCAGTATCCCTAATGGCCCTCTGCATTCTGTTTCAGATACACCAGTTTGACCACACATCAGGTACACCAGTTTTTTTGGCTGATATCTCCAGGCTTTAGGACCAAGTGTGTCCAACTCCTTATCTTTCTTCTTCTGGGAGAGCAGGTAGCTGAGTACATGCCCCTAAAAGCCATAGTATCAGTAATAAGTGTTTTGAATTTCTGGACTTCATTTGTTTCATACTGTCATCCCTAGAGAAACACACCAAATGTAACAGAATGGATAGCTAACAAGTACTTACTAAAACTTCTTCAATTGTGTCATCACTTCATTGTATATACTATAATTTTCATACATGTACCTGAGACTACTTTTTGTATTTTCTTTTTTTCTGCTAGTTTAGTTGTTTCTTCCTTTTTCCAATAACTTTGCTTTAACTTATATAGAAAAAATGTATTATGATCAGCTATGTCAACTATATGATGAGCTTTAATATAATAACCTTGGGGATCAGGACTCCAGCTCATAGTGTTGACATGTATACTTGAAGAAACAGGCTCCAGGTTTGATCTCCAGCCCCATGTGATACCCTTTTCCCTCGTTCAGAGGTAGTGGGTAGCTTTTCTACTTCACTGTAAGTACTTCCACCCCTCAGATTACCTGTAATGCTAGAGAGACCAAAACTATGTAGCAACCATAATAATAATAAATTAAATATAACAGTACTATTCACAAAATACTGGTCCATCTCTTCACCATTATTATCTCACATCTCTTCTCTAAACAATACTAAATGCATTTAGTTATTTTTGTTATCATTTAAACTTTTTCTGGTCTCTAGAAAGTCCTCTTCTTCTGAAAATACTGCAACTGTTTGAAGTAGACTTGAATGGTAAAGTTTTAAATTTTTCTATATGAGAAGTTGTAAAATATCTCCACACATACCTGAACAACAAAATCCAAAGTTGTTGCTTGTGAGCAAAAAATATTATTAACATATTCCTTGGCTCCTATGAAATTTTCTGTGAAATAAGCATCATTCATGCCAGTAAGGAATTTGTCTATATCGTCCAAGCAACCTCATTTTCTAAGTGTATTACCTCAGATGGTTTTCAAGCAGATGGCAGTGGGATGTGAAAAGAAAAATATTATGGGTTTCTATTTTATTACAAAGGAAGAGTGTCAACCAACATCATCCTATAGCACGTGCAAACATTTTAATCCCTACCTCTCCACAAAAGTGATGGAAAAAATGCTATCAAGAAATAATTCCAGGGGCCGGAGAGATAGCATGGAGGAAAGGCATTTGCCTTGCATGCAGATGGTCGGTGGTTCAAATCCTTGCATCTCATATAGTGTCCTGAGCCTGCCAAGAGCAATTTCTGAGCATAGAGCCAGGAGTAACCCCTGAGCTCTTCCAGGTGTGACCCCAAAACAAACAAACAAAAATAAAAAACAATTCCAATTTTCTTTTAAACTTTGTGCTATTTATTTACCTAATCTCTAAAAAATAAAAAGGACTCATTGAGAGTAAGAAATTAATGATAGGGCCGGCGAGGTGGTGCTAGAGGTAAGGTGTATGCCTTGCAAGTGCTAGCCAAGGATCAGAACCACAGTTCGATCCCCTGGTGTCCCATATGGTCTCCCCAAGCCAGGGGTAATTTCTGATGCTTAGCCAGGAGTAACCCCTGACATCAAACGAGTGTGGCCTGAAAAAACCAAAAAAATAATTAATTAATTAATTAATTAATTAATGATAGACCAATCCAGGAGTGTCATTTAAATAATGTCTTTGGAAGAATTCTCCTTACTATATTCTTCTGGCCTTGTCTGAATCAAGAAAGAGAATCATAGTTATTTATGCAGATAATAATGGTTACTGGAGACTGTGATAGAGCTCTCTTGCATCATTACCATTCAAAACCAAAATACTCCTGCCATTTTATACATGTGTCCACTGTATGTTCCTTAAGCATGCCAGCCCACCTTTCCCCTCATAAATGTGTTTTTTCATAAAAAAAAAAAAACTACTACATATATACTGCTACATTTAATCTGGCATAGAAATAGGCTCCAAGGAAGATCGCTTGAAATGTTGGAGCACATCTCTGCATGCTGTAGTCTGGGTTTAATCCCTGCTACCTCATGCTCCCACACCCCAATATCACTGGGAATCAACTACCAAAGCATCAGAATAGGAATAATTATGAACACCACTGAGTGTAGCACAATCCACCCCAAAATTGAAGAAAAAGACACCTCTCACTTTTTTAGAGAGGCTGCTATACACCTTATGCCAATTAGACATTTTTCCTAATTTAAACTGTTTTCTTATCAATAAAGGTTCTCATTTTTATTAATTTTTTTCTCATAAGTTATTGAAAGAATCAGTTCTCATAGTACTATTGTATATTTAGAAGCACATAAGTCAGGCAGGAACCAAGATAACAGAAAACACGAATTAAGCATGTTCACTGACTGAAACCAGGACACTGGGCATAGGAAAAAAATTACTGAGAACTGGAAAAATTTCTTTTTTCTAGAATTTTTTTTAAATGACTGCTCTGACAACTGCTTTTTAATCCTTATTCCATTACACTTTTTCTTTTGGGATTTTCCAAGTACATTGAGCTAAAAATTCTGTTTTGTCCAAAATGACCGTGCCAGATGACATTTTCAGAATATGAATGCCTGTATCCTAAAAATTATTAACAGATTACAAGGTTGCTAAATAATCTTAAAACATACTGTATGGCTCCAAATTATAAAGAGCTTTCCAAAACCATTTCCTTCATTTACAATATATGTTTTCATACACATACACACAGATTTTCTTCCACATCTGTTTATATTCAGGGCTCAGTGTTCAAAGATCACTCCTGGCATGCTCAAGAGATCGTACAAGATATCAAGTATGAAAACTAGGTAAGCCACATGTATGGTAGCAACTTATCCACTGTATAATCTCTCTGACCCTACAATTATACAATTTTTTTCATTTATTCAAATGATGTGAGTCAATTTTTAATTTTTAAAATGGTTTTATTTATTTAGATATGTGGTATGATTTTGTGTAGACAGGATAATTATGAAATAATTATGAATTATTTGAAGTTATAGCTCTTATTTTATACATGTATATTTGTTGAGTTACATTTTACATAGTGTGCCAATAGCTAAATTTCATGAATTTGAAAACAGTAATGAGAAAATATTAAAAGTAAAATTCTAATTTACTAGTATTAGAGATAAATATTACTCTACTGATTGTCTTGGATCAAATGAACTCTTGATTTGAAGCTTTTGCTTGTAGAGTTCCTTCTTGTCTACCAATATATGAGTGCATCACAAATTCCAAACAATTAAGAATAAGGTAATACTAAGGCCAGAGCGATGGAACAGCAGTAGGGTGTTTGTCTTGGACGTGCTGTCCAGCTCGGATCTGAGTTCGACCCCCACATCCCATATGATCCCCCGAGCCGTGAGCGATTTCTGAGTGCATAGGCAAAAGTAATTCCTAAGTGTCAAAATAAATAAATAAATAAATAAATAAATAAATAAATAAATAAATAGGAGAAGGTAATACAGTATTGACAAGGATTCTTGAACTGGATCTGAATTGAGGTGATTTGTTGCCTAATCCTGTTTTGAACTACTGGCTGGAAAATGTTCCTGTTTCATTGTTTTCATAATTGTAGTAATAATCTGAAGTTTTATCCACAGTGATTTGTAAGAAATTTTCTGGAACTGATATTTGTTCCAGAGCTTCAAAATGTGACTGCAATAAATTAGATGACATGAAATGGCCTTTTCTTTTGCATAAACATTCAGCAATAATCTCAGATGACCCCCAAGATATAACAGAGGACACCACATCATCTGGCTCTTTATTCTTCCCAGATTCAGCACACTTCTTAGAAGAATTATCTTTTCCTCTGATTAAGATGTCAATGCATATTTTCTTCAAAGCTGAACATTGCTTGAACTACATGTTGTCCTGAAGTTACATTACTTTTTTTTTAAAATAATTTCTTTTTTTAAACACCATGACTATAAACATGATCAGAGTTGGGTTTCAGTCTTAAAGAACACCCCCTTCACCAGTGCAACTTTCCCATCACCAATGTCCCATCTCCTCCCTCCCCCAACCCTGCCTGTGTTTGAGACATGCTTTCGACATCCATCACTCACTGACATTGTTATGATAGTTCTCAACATAGTTACCTCTCTAACTGCACTCACCATTCTTTGTGGCGAGCTTTATATACAGAGCCACTCTTTTCAGCCCTCATCTCTAAGAATTATTTTAATATCTTTTATTTTTTTTAAACCCATAGATGAGTGAACCTATTCTGTGTCCTTTTCTCTCCCTCTGACTTAATTCACTCAGCATAATAGATTTCATGTTCCATTAATGTATAGGAAAATTTCATGACTTCATCTCTCCTGATGGCTACAAATTATTCCATTGTGTATATGTAATACAGTTTTTTTTAGCCATTCATCTATTGAAGGTGGTTGTTTTCAGAGCCTGGCTATTGTAAATAGTGCTGCAATGAATATAGGTGTGAGGAAGGGATTTTTGTATTACGTTTTTGAGTTCCTAGAGTATATACCTAGAATGTGGTATATCTGGATCAAATGGGAGTTCAATTTCCAGTTTTTTGAGAAGTATTCATAATGTTTTCTATAAGGGTTGGACTAGACGACATTCCCACCAGCAGTGAATGAGAGTTCCTTTTTTCCCCAAATCTCCACCAGCACTGATTGTTCTTGTTTTTTGTTTTTTGTTTTTTTTTTTTTTTTTGTGTGTGTGTGATGTGTGCCAGTCTTTGTAGTGTGAGATAGTACCACATTGTTGTTTTGATTTGCATCTCCCTGATGATTAGTGATGTGGAGCATTTTATCATGTGCCTTTTTAGGGCATGTATATTTCTTCTTTGAGAAATTATCTGTTCATTTCCTTTCCCCATTTTTTGAGGGGATTAGGTTTATTTCTTGTTATGTCAGTACCTTCTATATCTTAGATATTAGCTCCCTATCTTCAAAGTAAAATGTCATTTATATTGCAGAGCCATAGATTTTTCAGGTCATCCTAGGGTATGTCTATGCTCAAATTCATTTGACTTTTCTCTGAGTGATAATTATCCATATCAGAGAATTTTACAAGCTCAGATGTTAGCATGGGGCCAATGCTCAATCTAGTTTCCAAATAAATTAATTTCATCACATAAAGTATGATGGGTGCTGTCATATCCCCTAGCTCAGTTTAAATTTTTTTGAAAATAATTTGCTCCCATAATCACTGCATTATTTTTTTGGAAAATTTTTATTTGAATAAAATGAATCACATAGTAGACACAACTGATCATAATACATTTGTTTCAAAATAAGGTAAGGCAAAGATATTTAAGAAAATAGAAAAAAATAAAAAAAATAAAATGGGAGAAAAGAAAAAAGAAAGAAGAAAAAGTTCAGTATCAATTGTATTTGTGAAAATTATTGTTTCTCCAATAAAGTCATTAATACAATAGCAGAGGTTTAGTAGGTTCTTTTTTAAGATAAAAGACAAAACATACAATTAAAAAAGTGTGTGTGTGGCAGTTGTTGTTGTTTGCATAAGTACAGCAAAATAGGGGGAAAATAGAAAAAAAAATCCTTTAGCCTAAAAACAGGGAGACCTTACCCAGGAAGCATCCTAGCTTAGGACCAATTCTAGATTCCAGGCATACTAAGTGGTCTAACCCCAAAGTCTTTCCCTCTGTGATCCCAGTAAAAACTCTTCACAGTCACAGTTGTTGCTGTAAGGTTTCTGTGGTCAGAGACCCTGGTTTCTGTGCACATCTTATATTAAATCCAGGGTAACAGGGTGTATTTTGTGGGTTCATATTACCATTAGGTGGCAACGCAGAGAACCGTGCCCTGAAAGCAGGTTGTAGCTGTTACTAAGTCCTCAGGGTGTCATATAAACCCACTCTGGAGCAAGGTGATCTCAGGACAGCAGTAAAAGGTCACATGAACCCACTCTGGAGAAGTCAATGTCAGGCAGCAGTAGATCCTTCCCTGGTAGAAGAAGAATTTCTGGAGCTGATGTAGACAACCTTGCTGTTTCCATAGATGGGATCCACGATTCAGGGGTGAATGGTCAATGCTGATCTTCTGAAACCTATGCCAAGTCACTATGACAAGTTTTCAGGGCTTCAAGCCCCACTGCAGTATAAAATGGATATGTTTCTATCTCTATTATATAAAAACTGTTTTCATACATAAGAATTCCCATTTTAACGTGCATTTTCTAAAAGGAATAATGCCACAAGCTATTATTGATGCATATGGGGGCAAAGATAATAAGCTAAACAATCTCAGAACATAAACTCAGAACACTATTGAAACTTATTTTCTAGAGTTTTCTACTAAATAGGGAATCAATGCATTATTTAGCTACTTTTAGATATAATAATAATTTTATAAGTAAATCTGGGGAACATGATACACAAATACTTATTTCTAAGACTAGATACTAGTACTTAGTGAAATAGGTATTTTTTAAAAGCTCATTTACAGGTATTCCAAAGAACAAATGAAGTAGGAAAGATGGAATCCTTAGCTTTAAGAGATCAATACTCAAAAAATATCTAACCAAGCTAAAAATAGAATATATTTTAAAACAATATGTGTGAAGCTGAAACGTTAGTATAGTAGGCAAGGTGCTTTCCTTGTAGGTGGTCAACTTGTGTTTGAGCACCATACATCATACCCAGAGTTTATCAAGATTGATCACTGAGCACTGCCTGGTGTAGCCCAAACTATAAACATTTAATAAATAAGACTATGTGTGACATAAAAAGTAAATTAAAACCACAAACAATTACAGCAGAGGTGACTTTATGAATCAGGATTGTTAAAAGTGAAATGTCAAAATCCAGGTTCTAAAACACAGAGGGTTCCACAAATTCAACATAGACATCCATGGATCTCTCTTCCATCTCCCTACTCTAAACCCCAGAATCATCTTCCACTGTCTTCCTGTAAAAAGTCCTTTGAATTTATTCAGGACCATTTAATCATCACTAGTATTACTTACGGAATCTCCATGACATAGCCATGCACTGCTGTAGTTCTTGACTACAGCTTTCTCCTCAGATTCTCCCACTGCATTAAATGCATATTCATTCATGCAGTTATAAACTTTATCAAAAAATGATGGAAGAATGTGTAATCTACTAGTTTGTGACCAGAATCTGGAAAATAGGCCTTATTGTTGTTTATGTACATTTTAATTTGAACTAATGAACATAAAAATGTGTGAAGATCACACATTTTGTAAACTTAGAAGAATTTGGTGAAATGGGATGAATTTTATCTGACAAAAAAACAGAAGAATAATACAGCATATTTACCTATAGAAAGTTTTCTAGGCTCAGTGCAAGACTCAAACAAGAAGCTGAGGATAGAATAAAAAATTGTCCAACAGCATAAGTTTACATGTAAAGGCTATTAGTTGTTTATAAATAACAGTAGAGAAAAACAGGTAAGTTTCTGTGTTTAATTAAATCTTTCTCCTTTTCCCCTTTTAGTCTTAAAATACTTGCTGTGTTCATACAATTTCTTATCTCCAGAGGGAGATTAGGCTGCCCAACTAAACCGTTAAAGGTAGTTTGCAAAGAAATACAATAAAGATAGATGAGAATTTTCTGCTCAACAAGGGCTTTAAAATCACAGGGTTGTTGCCTCTGGTACTCCTCAATAAAGATTTTCTTCCCAAAAAAGTAGTCAATATCAAAGGTCACATTTTAAAAGTCACTTGGAATTAGAAGGCTGAAGGAAAAATGCCTTGAAGAAAATGTTTGGAAACCTTTAAAGCCTTTCATTGAATTGGCATTGATACAGAACATGTCTGACTCTTAAGAACAGATGTGGCAGATGTGTCATGTTAGAAAGAGTAGGTCACAAAGGTATCCAGACCTCAAACATCAGCCAGATTTATTATTTTTCAAGAGATGTAATACATTCCTTAGTGTTAAGGGCCTAGATTTTCCAAAAAGCACAATTTGTTTTAAAATGGGATTAAAAAATAGCACTTAGTTTTTTATTACTAGCTACTGGAATGCTGGAGTTTTCTTTTGTTTTATTTTGTTTTGGGGCCACATCTGGTGGCAGTCAGAAGATTACTCCTGGCTCTGTGCTCAGAAATTGTTCCTAGCGGTCTTGGTGGACCATGTAGGATGCATGGGATTGAACCCAGGTTTGTCCTAGGTCAGCAGCTTGCAAGGCAAATGTTCTACTGCTGTACTATTGCTCCAGCTCAGGAATGCTGGAATTTCTATGTACATTTTCTAAAAATCCTATTTCAATATAGAAAGATATTCAATTTTAGCAAAGTTAAGTAATAGGAATTCTTCATTTGACAATCTGAAAAATACTGAGTTTCTTCGAATTTCTTTTATTCTCCTACCAAGTGAACTCATCCTTTTTAGGACAACTAACATACGTGAATATTACTTAACTCTCCTCTAGTTTTTGCATATCTGATCTTTCTATTAATTTTCCATAATTGCTACATATTCAGTGAAACTATATTGTTTGTCTACAATCATACTAACAGTACAAATAACATTACTGATCCTATATTTTCCATACATTCATCAGTAATAGTATCTTCAGTGAAACGATTTTTGGCTCCCTGATTTAATTTGTGCAGGTGCCTTAGCCTGTTTTCTATTTTGAGAATCCCTCCCCCACAAAAAAAATCATAAAATGGCCAATTTTATATCTTCATATGTATACTTTATCTAATTATACTAAGACAACATATGTCATTTGTTATCTTAAGAATGGAAAACAATTAGCAAGTAAATTCAATTTAAATATTATTAATAAAATGATCATTATAAACATGATATGTATGACTGAGAACAAAATAATGTATAGTCATTTCATTGACAAGAGTAACAACACTTTTGAATTTAAACCTAATTTATCTAGTAAAATTAATAGCTGCAAAATTTACAGTCTTTTTGGGGGAAGGCACACCTACTTGTGCTCAAGCTGAGTCCTACTTCTGAGATAAAAAATCACTCTGGGTGGGCTCAGGTTGTATGATTTGTTTCAGATTGAAACTGCGTCAGCGTCATGCAAGGTAACTTCCCTATTCACTTACCTATTTTGCCAGTCCAAACCTTCTATTGTTATAAAATTTCAAAAGTACTTATTTTTTATAAATGATTGTTTGAATCATTTATCAATGAATTATGACTAAAAGTTTAGTCATAAACATTCTAACTAGGAAACAGATACATGCTCTAAAAGCTAAGTACATGTATTGCATGCGGGAGGCACAGGTCTGAACTCTGTCACCATGTGCTTCCAGCATTGCTGATAGTAAGCCCTGATATAAGAATAGAATAGTTGAAGACATGGCTACTGAACATGACTCCAAATTAAATAAAACAAAAAAAAAATTCCTTCTGACAATTGGTAAAATTCAAGATTGAAATGAATATTAACGTAAAATATGAATAGTTTCAAATATTTGTTCTATATTTTGTTTTAAATTTTCAGAATTGAAATTATAACAATGTTTGTAAATTGACATCTATGTTAGATACAATTAAATTTAAAATTTTACAGAGATGCCTTTTTCAAAAATAGAATGATAGGAACACCCAAAGACAATAGAATGGAGGGCTCAGGAGCACTGGCCCATAGTAAAAAGTGTGTCACAAACAGCAGGGTAAAGAACAGTAAAGAACAGTAACTGTTGTAAACAACAGTTAGGGTAAAGAAAGGGACACTGACAATGATAATTAGGAATAATCACTTTGAACAAGAAATAGATGCTCAAAGTAGGTAAATTGATATGCGTGAACCCCTTCAGTAACCATATTGCAAACCAGTGTTAAGAAGGGAAAAAAGAAAATAAAGAGAGAATAAAAACTGCACTGGAAGGCCTTTCTAATAGAGAAACAGCAGCTGAGGACCAAATTAGTGGGCTGGAAGATGCAGGACAACTCCATACAACAAAAGAGATTGGAAAAGAGCCTTAGAACAAATAATCAAACAATGGGAAAAAGATCTTCTCAAAGAATATGAACAGAAGATAATAGAAGTGTTTGATGAACTCAACAGAAACAGCATAAGAATCACTGGAGCTCCAAAAATCCAGGAGGAAAATCCTCAGGAAGAATCAACAGTCAAGGACATCATTGCAGATAAATATTTAGCTTCTAGAGCTAAATTCTGCACGCACCCACATCCTGCATGTCCAAAGAGATGCATAAAAGAGAACCAAGGAATAGCACCCAAAGACACATCCTAGTCACAATGATGAATCCCACAGATAAGGACAGAATACTGAAAGGAGCAAGATCAAAAAGAAAAATTACATTTTACAGCAGATGTGTCACAAGGCTATTTTGTGTCTCAAGGCTATTTTGACGAACATTTGATCCGAAAGTTCCATCTAAGAAATCCATCCATTTCTGAGCACTCATAAAGGTTTCATAATCTCAACATTATCTAAAAATTAACATTATGCATCATTGGCAAATACAGAATTCTATCACCTACATAAAATCAAAGAATACATTATTTGAAATTAATGCTCTATCAAAATAATAACATTTGACTAAATTTTCTAGTTATGAAATGAACATCTATGTATTTTAATTTGAAATAAAACACTTATTAAATGACTTTCTGTAATAAAAAATTTCAAAAATCATTCTTATTCATAATTTTAAATAGTATGGAAAAATTTACAATTGCTTGCTATTATGCTCATTGAATGAGAAATACTTCAAATGGCCAGTTGAGTATTCAAAATTTTTCCTATAAAACTATTATTTTTTTATCTAATATTTTATTTAAAATCATAAAGTATGTGAAGCTAAAACTGTAAGTATTCATACCATCACAATGAAAAATAATGTTTCTTAGTACATAAAATAAAGGGGACATCAACCAAAGGGAAATAAAAAACAACACAAGATAAATTGACAAACCTACCTTTGTGTATTTGATTTAATCTTGGTAAGATTTAAATCAAATCAAAAACAGCATACATCTTGTTCCAGATGACAGTTTAACAAATTTGGGAGGAGATTAAAAACAATAAAACACTTACGAATTGTTTCTGCTTACTTAGGTCAAAGTGAAATAAGGCAATAGTCAAAGATGTTTTTCCCAAATTTGCTCAGATATAAGAAGACCAAATGAAGAGTTTAACAGCAGCAAAGTTGGTTTATTTTTATAACTATTTATAACTATTTTTTATAATTTTTAAACTCCATAGTTTTCATATTTACCCAAAAAGAACAACAATTAAATTACCACATTATAAAAGTATGCTATTTTGAAAAACAACACAGAAGGTGGAATATGTTTCATTCTACCAACTATGTTTTCTGTATTTTGGTTTTAATGCTTTTAATTGTAATTTAGATAATATCTTATTGACAGTAGTGATAACATTTATGAAAATAATGTACAAAGTTACTGTAGCTTACCACCACCCAAGTACTCACTACCCTCAACATGTTACCTTTAGTCAAGTTCCTCAATTTCTTGTATGATCAAGAATTTTCTAAAATGTAATAAATAAATAATAAAAAATATGAGTTTTGTAATCCAAGGAAAGGGGCTTGACAGTGCTACAAATTGTTTACTATTTGAATTTTCTAATACTAACTTTTTGAAAATGTTGCCTAGGAGAGCAAGAATACAACAAAAATGGTGCATGCATTTCACGCAACCTATTCCTGGGACCACACACAGTTCAATACCAGGCACACTATATGGTGTCTTGAGCCTGTCAGAAATGATCTCTGAATGCAAAAGCAAAAGTAAAACGTAAGCACTACCAGGTGTATCCTTACAACAAAAATACATTTAAATAAACAATTCTTTTATAAAACATAATAAATTACATTAACTCTTTCTAAAATACAGATATTTTTGATCCAATCTATAGACTTTTTTTCAACTTTACTTCCTTACAATTTTTAACTTCCCTCCAGTCAAGGGTCGTACCTGATGGTTCTGAATGTTCATTCCTGGCTGGGCACTCAGGAATTATTTCTGGAGTGGGGGTCAGGGTACCAAAAGGGATGCCAGTGATTAAACCTGCTTGGCTGCATGTATAACAATGCCGGACCCACTGTACTGTATCTCTAGCCCCATCCATGTTACTTAATCTTCCCGAATTTTTTATTTTCCAATTTTAATTCTATTACTATTATATTCCCAATTTCTGGTTTCATATAATTAAGCTCTAAAAATCAGACCTCGTAGGATCACCACACTTTTAATTAGAATAAATTGAGTTTCAGGACTCAGAATGTGGTTTGTGTAAGTACATATATTATGTTTGTTTGAGAAAAACATTTTCTCCTGTTGCTAAATACATAAATCGTGTAATCCAACTGATCAAACATATCTTTTGAGTTCAATATTTCCTTACTGATTTATTGAAAGCTTGATTTTGTACACTTCTGAGAAAGACATTGCTTATATTTTAAAGTAGTTTAGTAAGTTTATTCTATATTAGCTTTATTCCCACATAGTTTGAGCTTCTGCAGGAAGATTTATGTATGTTATGAATTATTATATTTTATTGTACCATTTGACCCTTCAAGATTATGCTATGCATTCTTTATTCTTGATAATTTTCAGTGCCTTGAAGTCTGCTCTGCCTAAAATTAATATACTACTATGTATTACTACCCTGGAAAATGAATCATTTCACAAAACTCTCATATATGAAATGATTGAACTGTGTGCTTTAAATTCATAACACTATATTTGCAAATTATACTTGAAAAGCCCTAGATGGGAAAGGTGGCAAAGATTCCAGTTTTCAGCATTTCAGCTGTCCAGATTATGCTTTTTAAAAAGAGATAGAATGTCCTACTAAATCCTGTCCAAAACATAAACTCAGAAAAATTGTTTTTCCTTGGGATTACAAGAAATATATGAATTTTGTAGCAGTAGAAAATAGAAAATAAAAGACAATTTTTATGTATTGAAAAATTAAAGAAAAAGTATTTATCTTATATACCAAAAAAATGGGGACAGAAAACTATAAAACTTGTCACTCTTTTCATAGTTGTACACAATTAATTTTATGTTAAAATATTTTCCTCTACACACACTGGGATCGAAACAGCTTCATTTATTTTCTCCTGTAAAAACAAACAAAAAAACATAAAAACAAGAGTATGAAAAAGGAAACTTAGAAGATACACATACCTAAAAAAAAGCAAATTCTTTTTGTTGTTGTTTTTTGTTTTAGTTTTGTTTTGTTTTTGGGCCACAGCCATTTGACACTCAGGGGTTACTCCTCTCTATGTGCTCAGAAATCGCCCCTGGCTTGGGGGGACCATATGGAGGATCGAACTGAAGTCCGTCCTACTCTAGCACTTGCAAGGCAGACACCTTACCTCTAGCGCCACCTTCCCAGCCCCAAGAAAGCAAATTCTATCTCAAATTAATAACTATCTGGTATGACTTTATTTGTAGGGTTACAATAAATTTATAAATATGACAGGACTATATAATAAATAGCTGTCTCTATGCATTCACAGTCCAATCAACCATGAATCAAAATAGATATTTTAATAGGCATACACGACTGTATTAAGAATACATGTTTATAAATACAAATTTCAAGGAGAATCTTCTTTGAAATGTTATTATTTTCTTTTTTGAAGTTGATCGTTATCATTTGTTTTGTTTGAGTGGTGTTTTGAGTGGTGCTCAGGGGTTACTCTAGTTCTATGCTCAAAAATGGATCAAACACTCCTGAAAGTCATTTGGAGCAATAAACACTCATGAATAGCTAAAGAACGCTTAGGAGAAAAAAAGATGGGAGTCACTACTTTCCCCAACTTAAATTGTATTACAAGATAATAGTTGTTCAAACAGCATGATATTGGAATAAAGATAGACACTCAGATCAATGGAATAGACTTGAGTAGAGAATGTGCCCTATACGTACAATCAATTAATCTTTGATAAAAGGGCAAGAAACACACAGTGGAGCAAGAAAAGCTACTTCAACAATTGTTATTGGGATAACTGGTCATCTCCATGCAAATAGGCGAACTCAGATCTCCATCTAACATCATGCACAAAGGTCAAATCAAATGGATTTAACACCTTGATATCATACATAATACCATAAGGTGTAAAGAAGAACAAGTAGGTAAAACAATCCATGACATTGAAAATAAAGGCATCTTTAATGAGAAAACATCCCTTCCAAACAATAGGAAGTGGAAATATTCTGATGGGACTATGTAAAGCTGAGAAGCTTATGCACCTCAAAGGAAATAGTGACAAGAATACAAAAGCCACCCACAGAATGAAAGAAACTATTCACCCAATAACCATTCAGATAAGGGGCTAATATCTAAGATATACAAGGTGATAATAATATCTAAGATAATAATATCTAAGATATACAAAATGACAAAACTTAACAAGAATAAAATATCTAAGCCCATCAAAAAATGAAAAGAAATGAAAAGACACTTTCTCAAAGAATAAATACAAATAGCCAAAAGGCACATGAAAAATTGCTTCACATCACTAATTCTCACAGAGATGCAAATCAAAAAAGCAATGAGTTACCATCTCATGTCACAGAGACTGGCAATGCATCAAAAATAACAAGTACAATAGTGCTGGTGGGGATGTGGAGAGAAAGGAACTCTCATTCCCTGCTAGCCGGCCTTTACAGAAAAGAATATGGAGATTCCTCAACAAACTGGAAATCGAGTTCACATATGATCCAGCTATTTCGCTCTTAGGGATATACCCTAGGAACACAAAAATGCAATACAAAAAATGCAGTCTGCTCAGCTATATTCATTGCAGCACTATTTATAATAGCCAGAAACTGGAAACAACCGAGATGCCTTTCAACAGACATTATTATAATAATACTTACTAGAGAAAATAGAGATGAGGACTGGAAGACCTTAAGATATGTAGCTCACCATAAGGTGTGGTGAGTGCGCCTACAAGAAACACACCTGAATACTCAGAACAAACATAGACTCGAAATCAAAGACTGGAGGAAAAGCATCCAAGCAAACAATACCCTTAAGAAAGCTGGGATGGCCACAGTAATAATAGATGACACAACTTTAGACTCAGAAAAGTTGTAAGGAACAAAGATGGACACCTTGTACTAATCAAAATATATATGCAAGAGGAAGAAATCACACTACTAAATATATATATATACCTATGAGAGACCAGAAAAAAATAAAATTATTTACAAATTTGAAAGAGGATATCAATAATAACACAATAATTGTGGGAGATCTCAACACTGCCCTGTCAACACTAGATAAGTCAACGAAACTGAAACCCAACAAAAATATACTAGCTCTGAAAAAAGAAATGGAATAGATGGGCCTAGTAGATATATATATAGGATACTCCATCCTCAGAAACCTAGATGCACATTCTTCTACAATAAACATGGGTCATTCTCCAGGATAGACCAAATGTTGGCACATAAAACATATCTCCATAAAATCAAGAGGATAGAAATTTTGCAGTCTACCTTAGCTGACTATAAGGCTCTGAAATTAAAAGTGTAATACAAAAGGACACAGAAGAACTTTAATAACTGGAAATTAAACAGCCTGCTACTGAACAACCAGGGGGTCAGAGATGAAGTCTAAGAGGAAATCAAAACTTTCCTGGAAACAAATGATAATGAAGACACAAAGTATCAGAAACTATGGGACACAGAAAAAGCAGTACTGAGAGGAAAATGTATAGCTTTGCAAGCACACATCAGGAAGGAGTAGAGGGAATACCTGAAGAGCTTAATGACACAGCTTAAAAAATTAGATAATGATCAACAAAAGGAACGAAAAATAGGGAGACAGAAGGAAATAATAAAGCTTAGGTAGAAATCAATAAAGTAGAAATCCAAAAACAATTCAAAAGATCAAAGAAAACAGAAGTTGGTTCTTTGAAATAAATAAACAAGATTGATAGGCCATTGGCAACACTCACAAAGAAAGAGAGAAAAAAACTTGATAATCTGTATTAGAAATGAAAAGGGGGAGATTACTACATACATTGCAGACACTCAAAGGGTAATCAGAGACTACTTTGAGAAACTATACCACCAAATATGAGAAACTGGAAGAAATGAATAAATTCTTGGAATCTTATAACCCTCTACAGTTAAATAAGAAGGTTGTAGCACATCTAAACATCCCCATTACTATTGAGGAAATTAAAACGGTAATAAAATGACTTTTCAAAAACAAAGACCCTAGCCCGGATGGTTTCACTAATAAATTCTTTCAAATCTTTCAGGAAGAATTACTATCAATTCTGGTCAAGCTCTTTCATAAAATTGAAAAAATGGGTACACTTCCAAATAGCTTTTATGAAGCCAAATCACCTTGATACAAAAACCAGACAGAGATGCTGCCAAAAAAGAAAAATTACAGACCAATATGCCTGATGAACACAGATGCAAAGATCCTCAAGAAAATCCTTGCAAATAGGATACAATGCCTCATCAAGAATACCATTAACTACGATTGAATAGGTTTAATCTCAGGAATGAAAGGATGGTTTAACATCCACAAATCTATCAATATAATGCACAACATCAACAAAAAGAAAAATAAAAATCACATGATCATATCAATAGACGCAGAGAAAGCATTTGATAGTCAAAAAATTCTCAGCAAGATGAGAATAAAAGGAAACATTCTTAATGTAGTTAAGGATATCTACCACAAACCAATGGCAAATATTATCCTCAATATCCACATTGGAGAAAAACTAAGAGCCAACCCTCTAAATTCCTTCTAAATTACAAGACAAGGTTGTCATCTCTCACCATTTCTATTCAACATAGTACTGGAAGTATTTGCTATAGCAATTAGGCAAGAAAACTATATCAAGGGAATTCAGATAGGAAAAGAAGAAGTCAAGCTTGCACTGTTTGCAGATGACATGATACTCTACTTAGAAAACCCTAGAGACTCTACCAAAAAGCTTTTAGAAACAATAGATTCATATAGCTATGTGGCAAGCCACAAAAATACCAATGTCCTTTTTATGCACAAATAATGATAGGGAAAAATGGACATTAAGTAAACAACCTTATTCACATCAGTGCACACAAATTCAAATATCTTGGAGTCAACTTGAATAAAGATATGAAGGACCTATTCAAAGAAAACTATAAAACCATGCTCCAAGAAATAAGAGAGGATTGCAGAAATGGAAACACATACTTTGTTCATGGATTGGCAGGATTAATATAATTAAAATGGAAATACTCCCCAAAGCATTGTTATCCTTCTAAAGATGATATTTAATGCTATCCCTCTAAAGTGACATTCTTCATGACATCCCATGACTTTCTTCAAAGAAGTGGATCAAAAACTTCTGAAATTCATTTGGAATAAACACCCTTGAATAGCTAAAGCAATTGTAGAAAAAAAGGATATGGGAGGCATTATTTTTCTCCAACTGTAAACTGTATTACAAAGCAATAGTTATCAAAACAGCAGACCCTCAGTTCAGTGGAATAGGCATGAGTACTAGGACTCATCCCCAGACATACCATCACCTAAGTTTTGATAAAGGAGCAATACATCCAAAATGGAACAAGGAAAGCCTCTTCAACATGTGGTGTTGGCACAACTGGTTAGCCACTTGCAGAAAAGCGAATTCAGACCCCCAGCTGATACCATGTACGAAATGTAAAATCCAAATGGATTAAAGACCTTGATACCAGACCTGAAACCATAAGTCATATAGAACAACATATATGTAAACACCCCATTACATTGAGATTAAATTTATCTTTAAGGAGGAAACAGCACTCTCCAAACAAGTGGAAGCAGTGATAAAAAAAGATAGCAATATATTAAGCTGAGAAGCTTTTGCACCTCAAAGAAAATAGTGCCCAGAATACAAGCCACCACTGACTGGGAGAAACTATTCACCCAATACCCATCAGATAATGGGCTAATATTCAAAATATACAAGACACTGGCAGAACTTTACAAGAAAAAGAAAACATCTAATCCCATCAAAAAATGGAGAGAAGAATGAACACATTGACTAAGAAGAAATACAAATGGCCAAAAGGCACTTGGAAAAAATGCTCACATCACCAATCATCAGGGAGATGCAAATCAAAACAATGATGAGGTACCATCTCATGACACAGAGATTGGTGCACATCACAAAGAATGAGAACAATCAGTGCTGGCAGAGATGTGGAGAGAAAGAAACTCTTATTCACTTCTGGTGGGAATACCGTCTAGTCCTACCTTTATGGAAAGCGATATGGAGATTCCTCCAAAAACTAGAAACTGAGCTCCCATAAGATCCAGCTATACCAATCCTAAGACTATACCCTAGGAACACAAAAATACAATACAAAAATCCCTTCCTCACAGACTCTGGAAACAACCAAGATTCCCTTTAACAGATGAATTGCTAAAGAAACTGTGGTACATATATGCAATGAATATTATGCAGCCATCAGGAGAGATGAAGTCATAAAATTTTCCTATACATGAATGGTCATGGAATCTATTATGCTGAGTGAAATAAGCTAGAGGGAGAGAGATAGATGCAGAATAGTGTCCCTCATTTATAGGTTTTAAGAAAAATAAAAGGTGGGCCCGGAGAGATAGCACAGCGGTGTTTGTCTTGCAAACAGCTGATCCAGGACCAAAGGTGATTGGTTCAAATCCCGGTGTCCCATATGGTCCCCCATGCCTGCCAGGAGCTATTTCTGAGCAGACAGCCAGGAGTAACCCCTGAGCAACGCCGGGTGTGCCCCCCCCCCAAAAAAAAAAGAAAAAAAAGAAAAGTAAAAGGTATTTTTGCAATAATTCTCAGAGACAAAAAGAGGAGGGCTAGAATGTCCAGCTCATGACATGAAGCTCACCACAAAAAGTGGTGAATGATATTAGAGAAATAACTACACTGACAACTATCATAACAATGTGAATGAATGAGGGAAGTGGAAAGCCTATATAGAGTACAGATGGGGGTGGGTTGGGCAGGAGGGAGATTTGGGACATTGGTGATGAAAATGTTGCACTGGTGGAGTGGGTTGTTCTTTTTTTGTTTTTTTTTTTTTTTTTTTTTTTGGTTTTTGAGCCATACCTGGCGGTGCTCAGGGTTTACTCCTGGCTATCTGCTCAGAAATAGCTCCTGGCAGGCACGGGGGACCATATGGGACACAGGGATTCAAACAAACCACCTTGGGTCCTGGATCTTCTGCTTACAAGGCAAACACCACTGTGCTATCTCTCCAGCCCCAGGGGATTGTTCTTTACATGACTGAAACCCAGCTACAATCATATTTGTAATCAAGGTGTTTAAATAAAGATATTAAACACACACACAAAGAGTGGTGAGTTCACTTAGAGAAATAACTACACTACTACATTAACAACTATCATGACAATGCTCATGAGTGAGCGAAGTAAAATGCTTGTCTCGAATACAGGCAGGGTGTTGGGGAGGACGAGATGGGGGTACTGGTTTTAGAAATGTTGCACTGATGAATGGGAGTGTTCTTTGTATGACTGAAACCTAACTACAAACATGTTTGTAATCAATGCGCTTAAATAAGTATGTTGTTTTAAAAATAAGTTAAATTAAATTTAAAACATTGCTCCTGGCTGGCTCTGGGGACCAAAAAAGATGCTGGGGATCAAACCTGGATCTGTCTTGGATTGGTTACACACAAGGCATATGCCCCAGTGTTGTGTTATCACTCTAGCTCCAGAAATGTTATTTTTTTTAATTGGAAAAATCACTTCTTGTGGGGCCGGGCGGTGGCGCTCGAGGTAAGGTGCCTGCCTTACCTGCGCTAGCCTAGGAGACGGACCGCGGTTCGATCCCCCGGCGTCCCATATGTTCCCCCAAGCCAGGAGTGACTTCTGAGCGCATAGCCAGGAGTAACCCCTGAGCGTCACCGGGTGTGGTCCAAAAACAAAAAAAAAAAAATCACTTCTTGTACAAAATAAAACTTACAGAAAAGATGAACAAAAATTTATTAAAAAATAAATAAAACATTTTTCACAACTATGTTCCTTGAAACACTATATACAATATCCAAAATCTGCAAACAACCCAAGTGTGTAATAATAGATCACTAGATAAATATATAGAACATATATACATTGTTATACTACTCAGCCTTAAGAAAATATAAATGATTTAATCTGCTCCTACATGGATAAATCTGGGGAGTATCCGATTTTGTATAGATAATCCAAGGGAGAACATCACAGAATAATCGTTCTGATATGCAGAATAGATATAAACAATATGTATGCCAAAGGCAATGGAAACAAAGAAATGGAAACATTAAGAACTGGTCTGCAGGATGAGACATGCACTTGGGGGAACATGATAGGACAGGGAATGGGAAGCAACTTTGGTGAAAGGAAGTGTCTATCTGGAAGGAATGTGGATATAGAAAGTCAATGTCTCATATATAAAACAGTATTATCAGTGACATTACTGTAACCCACAATAGCAAAAATTAACCCATAAAAAAAATCCACCCTCAGAGAGAGGCCAACTGATTGGAGGGAGGCAAACAGAGTCGCAGAGTGTCAACAGGTGGAAGAAAGTAGACATTGATGAAGGGACTTGTGTTGAAACACTGTATGATGAAAGCCTAGTCATAAACTACTTCATAGTGATTAAGTAAAATAAAATTTGAAAAAGGGAAACAAAAGCCAGGGACATAATATCTTTCATGAGGATGATCTTGATTAGATCTCAGCATTACAGATAGTTACCCAAGCACCACCAGTAGTGATTCCTGAGCACAAAGCCAGGAGTTAGTCTGGAGAATGTCACATATGACTCCAATTTCATCAAAAGGAGAAATAGTACAAAGCATAATAAATGGGAAAAGGAGAAAAATTTAAAATACAACAAAGAAAAGAAACAGGCGGTGGCACAAGTTGTAAGGCATC
The DNA here is from genome assembly GCF_024139225.1 of Suncus etruscus. Lineage (NCBI taxonomy): Eukaryota > Metazoa > Chordata > Mammalia > Eulipotyphla > Soricidae > Suncus > Suncus etruscus. The sequence continues at coordinate 80,880,604 of NC_064863.1, read as the reverse complement.
TGCCTTGCGTGCACTACCCTAGGATGGGCCTCGGCTCAATCCCCTGGCATCTCATAAGGTCCCCCAAGCCAGGAGCGATTTCTGAGCGTACAGCCAGGAGAAACCCCTGAGTGTCACTGGGTGTGGCCTAAAAAACAAAACAAAACAAAAAAAAACAAATAAAAGCTACCATTTATAAAAGCATTTAAACATCTTTCATTATAATATAGAAGACTCCTACACCAATAGTGTTTGTGAAGAAAAGCTATAAATTTTCTGTCTTGATTTTTAATTGATGTAACTAATTTTCTTCAATTAATATCCTTTCAAGACCCCTTTTCTAGATGTTTACTGATTATGAATAAATAAAATAAATCTAGAGTGCTAAATTTAATACTGTTAGACTTCTAGGCACATTAACTCAAATGAACTATTAATAAAATCATAGACCATATTAATATACAAAAATTTTGGCCTCAATGCCTACTTTCTTCAATAAGCCTTTCAATTTAGAGTAATCATATGTTCTGAATTCATATTCTCACATACATAAATAGTGGTTCAATATGATCTCACTGCATTTTATTTCAATGTATATTTTTTCATTTATTTTTATTATTCTATTTTACAATCATTTTTTCTAACTTTGTATTCCACATATTTTATTTTATTTTTTGTTGGTTTGGGGGCCACACTCATCAATCCTAATGGCTTACTCCTGATTACACACTCCTAGAAGACTTGAGGAACCATATAAAGAGCCGGGATTGAACCTGGTTATATCATTTGCAAGGTAAGTGCCCCCCCCCCCAACTGTACTTACCATTCCAATCCCTAAAGCTGTAAGATGTTTCTTTAAAAGAATAATTAGTTTGTACCTTACTGAGCCATTGCATGTGAAGACTTTCATAATGAAAGTTTGTTCTTTCATCCTAACCAGTCATTACTTGTGTTGCATATTCCCTGGGTGTTCAGACATTTCCTGACCTATCATACTCTCCAGGTCACAGCTCTGGTCCCAGGAAAGTCATTTTAATAGCTATGATATTAGAATCTTCAGGAAGACTCAGTCATAACTAAATAAGCTTCTAAAATAAATTTCTGAGCTCACATTTTCCAAATAGCATAGTTGCTATGATTCTCAAATATGAAAGTTTGGATATTGTCAATTACTATCTCAGAGAAAAATTTTACTTCACTGTGAAATTAAGTTTTTAGTTATTTTGGAAATAGTTTGAATAAAATAGTATCTTATTGACTCTAGATTGAAAGTTTCTAGATAAATCTGAGAGATCAACATGAAGTAATAAATTGCCAGTAGTGTGATTATAACTGGGGGATACCCACTGCATTGGCACAGAACAGAACAGATTTCCAGTAGCCTGACAAGTCTATCACTCAGCCAAATCTTGGAATATGTAGGTACAGTTTGACAGGGCTAAGGATTCTCTTCAGGGGAAAGGATGGTGAGGCAGATAATTTGGGAGCGTTGCTAAGCTGAACCTTTTCTAATATAAATAAGTGAGTTTCTGAGCTGTCTGCAGATGGCAAGGGGCTTAGATAAAAGTCAGTCACTGAGAGGTGAGAGGAAGCCATTGGGAAGCAGGTTGCAGGCCAGGTTTTTGAATGGGTGTAGAAGCATTTCTAAACTTATTAGTGTCATCATTTCCCAGAGAAATAGCTGAGCATATGAATGTAAAAATAAAAATGAAGCTTTAGGAATCAACTGTGAACTGTCATCTCTGCCTGAACAGAAATCCAAACTAGCAAGTGAGACACAGCAGACAGAACACAGTGGACCATATGTGGTTCATTTGAGCTGTGACACGGCACTGACAGAGAAATTGGATCTGGAAATTGAGGTGTGCGGTACACCCATGAGCCTTTCCAATCTAAGTGTATAAAAGGAATCCAAGAAATGTGCAACATAAACATACCAAGGAAAGAAAGAAAAGAGAGGCTTTCTAATTAATTGCCTTGGCACTCTGACAATAATTTATCATAATAGTTCATTCACTTATTTATTTGTCAATTTAATATTTACCTATCACAGACATATGACTTAAACAACCCCCATCGCAGCTTACATGTAAAGTTTAAAGCTACTGTTCTGTGGCTTAATCAATAGACAAACCCAAGGATATGGCTCCCTGCTAGCAATTCTGTCTTGCATACATGAGGCCTGGTGTTACATTCCCAGCAGGGCCCATATCATTGAGTGTGATCAACAGCTTTCATCACCGCCTTTGTGATCCTCCATGTGGCAAAACATAATTGTGATATATAAAGCATGATAATCACATTTGCAAGCACCACTGCTAACTGTGTAATATCCCAACGACATTGAAAGGGAAAGTTTAAGGGTTGATAGGAAGACAATTCCCAGTTTAAAATTTTTGCACATTACTCTGCACTGTGCCAGTCTAATAAACAAGACCAGCTGAGACAAAGTACCAACTTTAAGTGATTGATAATATAATGGAACTATGCTGGTAAATAAATGCAAATGCCACAGACCAAATAAACATTGCAAGGCAATACTGTATAGTAAATATTACATTCTATGTTGAACTAACTAATTAGCTAACTATATGTCAATACATTGGCCATATTATATTATTTTACAACCCTAACAAACTGTTTTCTTTCTTCAGAATTTTGGAAACAATATTGAAAGTCTGTATATATATATATATATATATATATATACACATATATAATACAATGTCTCAGCCTTTAAAATATTCTTTATATTTGTTATATTAATAAATATACAATGTAAAATATTAAAACACTGAATAAAAATAAATATACATTCTTAAAATACTTGGCACATGTTAATGAGCACAGATTTATAATAGCTCCCCTAATGTTATGCTGTTTCATATAACAATTGTGCCAGGTAATTTCAGAGGAAGTTATAAATCTCCAATAATATCCCCGTGGCTATGGGAAGTAATTAGAGTATTTCATAGTTAAAGATTAATATTTTGAATTTATATTATACCTTTCATGTATAGGTCTTTAAAAGTCTCCATCAACATCCATTTATTAATTTTTAATTGCCAATCTCTGTAAACATTAGAAAGTATCAAACAGCATTTCTCAAATGAGGACAATTTTGCACAATTAGACAAAATAGTATATTCATGATTTAGCAATTATGACATACTGTAAGAATTTCTTTAAGATTTAATTAATGTTGCAGGACTAAAATTTTTCTACTTGAGGTCCGGGAGAAAACATGCATTCCATATGGGGGTCCCAGATCAACACCCAAGGGCCTTGCAGGTAACTTAGCATCATCATGTATGGCCTGGAGGCACTTAATCCCATACTGCCCACATGCTCAGATCTTCTATCTTATAATTTAACTCACTCTGAAACTTGGCCAGTTCCACCAGAAGTAACACCCTTAGCTGTACTTTCCCGAGTATTCCTGAGTTTTGCAGAGGAAGAATTAAAAAGGTTATATATACATAAATCAAAAACTTAAAGGTTTTACTACAGAACATTATTACATTTCATGAAAGTAGAAAAAGCTTTTCAATTATTTTTATGGAATCTAAAATCATAAAGATATGATGTTGAAGAACCACATTTAATGGTAATGGTGCATTTAATGCTTGTAAAACTGAGAAAGGCAGAAAATTTTTATGTGCATATTTATATGCTAGTTTTTTTTTTTTAGCTACTTTGCCTTTTGTTTGGGGACTACACCAGCAGTGCTCAGGACTTATTCTTGGTTCAGTATTCAGGAATCACTTCTGGCAGGCACACAGGGTACCATGCAGCTAATTGAACCCAATAGACGGCCATTAAGACAATCTGCCCACTGTACTAGCTCTCTGATTCTTTTATTTTCATTTTCATATGTTGTAAGAATCTTATATAAAGCACAGTAACTAATATTTACGTGCTCAGAAAACTAATTTAACTTTCAGAAATAACGTAGGAGAAAGTAATAATTCAATCAGAAGAAAATGTATTATTTTAATATGTTAGGATTTTTTTTTTTGTGGTTTTTGGGTCACACCCGGCAGTGCTCAGGGGTTTTTCCTGGCTCTGTGCTCAGAAACTGCTCCTGGCAGGCACGGGGGACCATATGGGATGCCAGGATTCGAACCGATGACCTTCTGCATGAAAGGTAAACGCCTTACCTCCATGCCACCTCTCTGGCCCCTATGTTAGGATTTTTTAAATTGTACTAATATATATCTGTGGGGCCAGAGTGATGGTGCAGTGGTAGGGCAGTTGCCTTGCATGCAGCTGACCTAGGACAGACCACGGTTCGATTCCCTGACATCCTATATAATTCTCCAAGCAAACCCTGAGCATCACCGGGTGTGGCCCATAAAAACAAACAAAAAAAACATTTAAAAAAAAAACCAATATATATCTTGGACTCTTTTTGAATGATGCATACATTGTTCACACAAATCTTAGAAGTTAGGAAGTATTTTGATACTTGTACCTGTGCCTTTTTATAATCTGACTTCATATATTCACACCTCACTTCACTGTTATTCAATTGAGAAATTTCCTCCCAAAAGAGTGTAGTCAAGACATTCCTTATTTCCCTCTCCTCTTTGTTTATCTCCCCTACTAAAGGTTAAATATCCAAATTCTATACAATCATGGAGGAGACATCTTCAGTTAAAAATCGTTGGATATTTCATTAGAGGGATTTATTGGTTCTTTGCTAATATCCCTATACTTCTAGTTCAGCACTAGAGATTTAAGTTCCATTCCACTCCTCCCACCCAAGCTATATGTTCCTGCAGACATTTCTCACTTTTGATTCTCAGAAGCAAAATCTTTATAGTGTAACTGTAATTTTATGGCTTCCCTCCCAAGGGCAGAAGACAGACACTGGCAGCCATTTCTCTGACTCACATTTACACTCTCCTGTTCTACTCAGTCTTTTCTCTGGCTTTTGGGAACACCTCCCTAATAAGTTACTTAGACAGAAAGCCATCCACCAAGTACTCTTCCACGAAACTATATATACCTGCCAAAAATGTCAATCAATTCTTGAATTAATTATAACGTTATTTTCTTCTTTTTGGGCCACACCCAGTGATGTTCAGAGGTTACTCCTGGCTATGTGCTCAGAAATTGCTCCTGGCTTGGGAAACTATATGGGACACTGAGGGATCCAACCGCGGTACGTCCTAGGTTAGTGTGTACAAGGCAAATGCCCTACCACTTGCACCACTGCTCCAGCCCCAATAACGTTATTTATAATCACAAACAACATAAGTAATTCAGGGGCCAGAGTGGTAGCACAGTGATAGAGCATTTGCCTTGCATGTGGCTAACTCAGGATGGACACGAGTTCAATCCTGGCTTACCATATGGTTCACCATGCCAGGAGCGATTTCTGAGTGCAGAGCCTAGAGTAACCCCTAAGCATAGCTGAGTGTGAGACCAATAAAACAAAAACAAAGAAAACTAACATAAGTAATTCAAAACCCTTCTTGCTAGTTTTTTAGTATAATACCCCATATATAATAAAACATTTCTGTAAATACTTGACATAACTTATGATATATTAAAGGTACAAAATATTAGGGCTGGAGCAGTGGCGCAGCAGTAGGGCATTTGTCTTGCAAGTGACTGACCTAGGACAGACCACTGTTTGATCCCCTGGCATCCTGTATGATCCCCCAAACCAGGAGCGATTTCTGAATTCAGAGCCAGGAGTAATCCCTGAGCATCACTGGGTATGGCCCCAAAACAAAGAAACTAACTTAAAGATAAAAAAGAACAACAACAACAACAAAAAAAAAACATTCTGTAGAGTTATATACAATGTTTCTATCCAAAGAGATAGTACATAATAGTAAGTTGCTTTTCTTGCAAATGGATGACTTCAGTTTATTATTTAGCATGTCATTTGGTCCCCCAAATTCTGCCAGGTGTAATCACTGAGCACAGTTCCAGGAGTAAGAGATGATAATAGTCCTATTTGTCCCCAAAGCACACAACCCACCACTCTCATCCCCAAAAAGTCTATGTTTCACAATGGAGTAAAAAAATCTAATGGGATATAGTTAGATACTACTCTTTTGAAGTATGTAGTTGTATAAGGCACATTTCATATATCCTGTTACATAATCCTATCTTTTACTTTCTACTAGGATAAATGACACAAAGGATAAAATGGTTCATGACCAGGCCAACCTGGCCAATGGCCAAGACTTCAACGAAGAAACAGCATTTAATTAAGAAGTTAAGACATGTTGTTCCATAGATTGGAAAAACTTATCTTGTTACAAAAAGCAACAAATCTAATGGACCTAAGGAGTAATTGTCACAACACTTTGAGTAACTTAAAACTTCATGTAATTGATGGCAGGCATTGATGAGCTGGTAGAAATCTGAAAACCAGTTTTTAAGTCCCAGAAAAGATTTTAGACTTTACTAAATAAGCTGACTTATTAGAAAACAATGCTCATCTGAAATAAATAAAACAATAATAATAATAATAAATAAGATAAATATGAATTCTTGTATTGTACGACCAATCATCAGCTTCAAAATGAAAATGGCATATGGGGATTTAGGGTAAGTTAATTGGGTACAAATAGTCAAACGTAGTTTAGTGGCGATTGTAAATGTAGATGACCTGAGACTTCCATGATATTAACAGACAATAGTAATTCCAGGGAGATATATGAGTGCAACAAGAAGGGTACTTGCCTTTGAAGCCAGTACTGCTTATCTTAGGATCACTGAGCACGAGGAATAAGCCCAGAAAATAGCCAAGTACATATGGATCCAAAACAAAAGAATTACAACAAAAATGTTTAAAAATGCAGTTGGTGATGGGAATTCCCCTGATTCAATGTTAATATGTACTTAAAATACTACTGTGAAAGATATGTAAGCCAATATGTTCAAAATAGAAATTTTTAGAAAATGCAGTAATAACATTTTTACGTTTAAAAATGTTCAATTAAAGTTTAAATTAAAAGGTTTTATAAAAATTAAGAGGCATAAGACTAATAGAGAAGGAGCCAGGAAGATAGTACAGAGGGTACTACAGGACATTTGCCTTGCATAAAATTGACTAAGGCTCAATTGTGATATCAAATATGGTCTCCTGAAGATGACCAGGATTAAGCCCTGAGCACAGTCATGTGTGACCTCTCACAACTTACCCCCCAATAAAGGCTCATGGATAAAGGGTTGGATAGATAGTATAGAGCTTAATTGTATTTAGTCAACCTTTGTTCAATCCCTTGCACCTCAGTTGGTCCTCAGCATAGCTCATAGGGCAGAAGTCTCAAACTCGCGGCCCGCGGACCATTTGCAGCCCTCCATACAACATTTTGTGGCTCGCGGCCAGCCATCAAATATCGCAGAATTCGCGATTATCCGCTTACCGAATAATCGCAATAAAAATCACATTCGTGGTGTTGATTGCAATTTTGAATTGACAGAGGAACTGCTCACAATAATTTCAATGCATGGCCAGACCACTGCTAATGAGATATTTTGGCATCTGTGTGATGCCATTGAGAATGCAGGTTTGCCATGGAAGAGGTTTGTTGGAATAATAACCAATGGAGCACCATCTATGACAAGGAGGAAAAATAGACTGGTGGCACTTGTTCAAAAAACTTGAAGAGGAGGGTGTAGAGAAGGTCATTGTTCTTTACTGCATTATCCATCAGCAGGCCCGTTGCAGTAAATGCCTGCCATGTGACAATGTGATGTATGTTGTTGTGAAATGCATCAACCAAATCAGATCCAGGGGCTTAAAGCACAGGAGGTTCCATGCTTTTTTAGAGGAAATGGAGTCAGAATATAGAGATGTGCTCTATTTCACTGAGGTACGTTGGCTCAGCAGGGGAAATGTCCTGAAAAGATTTTTTGAGTTGAGAGAAGAAGTGAAAGCCTTCGTGGAGAAGGATGGGAATGCTGTTTCTGAGTTGAGTAATCACAAATGGCTCAAGGACTTAGCTTTTCTTGTTGACATCACACATAAGCTGAATGTACTAAACAAGATGTTACAAGTTCGGGGGCAGCTTATCAGTGCTGCCTATGACAACGTGAGAGCATTCTTCACAAAACTTGTGTTATGGAAATCCCAGCTCTCTCAGACAAACCTTTGCCATTTCCCACCATGCAAGGAACTTGTGGATGCAGGCATACCATTCAGTGGTGAGAAATATATTGATGCTATTTTTAAGCTAGAGAAGGAAATTGATCACGATTTGCAGACTTCAAAAAGCACAAAGCCACTTTCCAAATTTTTGTGGACCCCTTTTCCTTTGATGTGCAAGATGCCCCTCCTGTGCTTCAAATGGAACTCATAGACCTGCAATGCAATTCTGATCTCAAAGCGAAGTTCAGGGAGATTAGTGGAAAAGCAGACATGCATGGGCAATTTTTGTGAGAATTGCCCCCCAGCTTCCTTGAGCTTTCCTGAATGTTCAAGCGCACCATGTGCCTTTTTGGGAGCACATATTTGTGTGAAAAGTTATTCTCCACATTGAACTTCAATAAGTCAATGTACAGGTCTAGACATTTTTTTTTTGTGGGGTCAACACGTTTCTGGCAGGAGTGCGACAAGTTTAATTTTTTGAGCAGGGGAATTTATAGGGGTAAAACTAGCCACAGGTGAAGAATAATTGTAATCACAAAGCCTAGTATAACAGTAACAATACCTAAACTATGGGTGTGGCTATAAAATTGTAAGTTACAAGAGAGAAGGTCACAGCTCAAGGTAACAGCAAGCTTGCTTTTAATGCAAAATCAGGATTATGAGAAAATAGGAAATATCTAGAAACTTGGTCTTTCTAGGCTGGACTCTATTGTTTTAGAGGTTAAATAGGGAAGCTCATTCCTGGGGATTTAGTACAGGTCTAGACTTAATGATGATCATCTTCAAGCCATACTAAGGTTCTCAACTGCTTCCTCTCTAAAGTCAAATGTGGTTCAAATTTGTGAGAAGAAGCACTGTCAAGTCTCTGGCAGCAAGGAATAGGCAAAAGATGCCATGTTCAGAAGAACTGTTCATGATCTTCACTCAATGTCTATTCATGTTCAGAAGAAATAATTAAAACTGTTAATAATGACATTTGAGGACTTTTGTTTTGTAAAATCTTTTATTGGCCCTGCTTCACCCCGATTTGCCTCCTGCGGCCCCTGGGTAAATTGAGTTTGAGACCCCTGTCCTAGGGACTCCTAAGAATAGAGCCGGTAGTGAACCTGAAGCATCACTGGATATGATGTAAAACTATAGTAAATAAATAATACTTATTCTCTCTCACATTTGGCCCAGTTTTCCGTTATAATCTGCAGCATAAAAAAGTAGCCAGCATAATTAGACGTATGTGTTGTTAAACCAATTACTCAAAATACATACTAAAATTATACAGGGGCATGTTAGATAGTATAGAAGTCAAAGTAAACTTGAAAATAAATAGTAATTAACAATCACCAAGCATTTATTATGTTTAAGTAAAGTATATTTGCTCAGTAAGAATTATCTTCTTTAATATTATGTCTCTGGTAAAGTGAATAAAAAACAGATTTATCAATAATTATGTTGGCCCATGGGGCTATGATTCTGAGTCAACTTTACATAGGCTTTATATAAAATTCATAAAAATACAACTCTTACTCTGAAAATATTGTGATTTGGCATTAAATCTGAAACAAATATTTGAGAGATATTTTCCTAGACTATAATTTATTCAAGTAAAATATAAAAATTATTAGGAAATGGGAACTTTCCCAACAAGTTAAAACAATTGCGAAGGAGATCATGAAGCTCTGAGACATGTATTATCTCTCTATCATCCATTCATCTATCTGCATATATATGTGTGTATATAAATAATTAGTCATCAAAAAAAGGAATATTCATGCACATTGTCATATAGAAAAATTAGGACTGGTGTTCACCTGTCTATATCCATTACAGAATTTTGGAATAAAACATCCCTATATTCATTGTTTTGTCAGCTTTAAGATAATAAGTTTTTAATATTTAAAAATAGCAAGGACAAAGCACTTTAAATAAACAAAATGTATTCATTAATAAAATTTTTAAATTTTAAAGATTCCCTTATTAAAGTAATAAGGGGCTCATCCAACATATTAGCCAGAGCAGTAAATGAAGCTGCTTAAAGATCGTCTTCCAATAATGCACTATACAATATCTCAAGCATCATATGATTTATGACAAGGGATGAACTTAAAATTCAATTTTATGAATCATCTGTATAGTGAGCAATATAGGGTTTTTAATAGAATAACTATTGAGTAAGATCTGTAAAATAGCTATTGAAGGGTAAAAGAAGTTACAGTATATATTGTTAAAGTAGACTTCATTTTTATAGAAATATAAATATTCAAAATGACATACATGTCCATATATATTTTCCAAGCTCATCTTTTAAAATTATATACATATATGGGGCCAGAGCAATAGCACTGTGGTACAGCATTTGCCTTGTACGCAGCTGATCCAAAACATACCTCAGTTCAATTCTCAGCATTCCATATGGTCCACCAAGCCAGGAGTGATTTCTGTGTGCATTTCCAGGAGTAACCCCTAAGTGTCACTGGATGTGGCCCAAAAAACAATATATATATACATATTTATGTATCTATAAGTAAATACACATTTTATGAATCATATTGTATTAAATGTATTGTATGTATATATACATACATTTATTCATGTATATATATTTGAAAAATATGAGCTTGGAAAAATATATTTGTACTTAACTGTCATTTTGACATATATATGTATATGAATATACATATATATGTATCTATTTGAAAAGATGAGCCTGAAAAATGTCTTGATTTTTCATATTTTCATTTCTCTTAATTTTAGTAGCTAAAATTATTTTGCAAGATGTATAACTCTGGGGTAAATGCAAAATTTCTGACAGTTTCAAAGTAGTTTTCTTTTTCAGCCGCCCACACTTTTGAGCTATAACAACTTGTAATCAGCTCTACTGAAATGTGATCATCTTGGTACCATCTTGGTGCCAATCTTTACTAACACTCATTTCAACACTCAACATCACCAGATACGTAACTTTCCATTCTTCAAAACCTAGTATTAGCAAGCTTCCCATTAGGAATTACTAGAATTCGCTTTATACTCAAATTTATACTGGAAAATTGGCATGCTCAGAGTGTCACAACTGGCAGTGTTCAAAGCTTGTTCCTGGTCTTGTGCTCAATGATCAATCACACCTAACCTTACATGGGTTACCAAATGCAGTCCAAGGTGGTTACATGCAAGGCTAAAAATTAATCTCCCATATTTAGCTTTTGTCCCTCAAAGTTATAGTTTTCATGAAAATTATTAAACAGTATAAGCATACTTTGTTCATAAACATTACAAGAAAAATTGAGGGTGCTACTTCAAAATAATAAAGCTTTTCCAAATATTGTCCAGTAATAAAATGTTACCTGAGAACATTCCTAGAGAGAGAGAGAGGAATTGTGCTCATTTCCCTCAGTCCTTGGCTTCACAACCCCGAAATTAGTGCCAGACAATCCAAACATCCTTCTTGGTCATGTTCTTCCCTGCAAAATCTGATCTTGCTTAGCCCCTGAAAAATATGATTTCCTTCAGATTCCTAACTCACAAAGTTTAAAGACTTTGGTGCATATTTTTGGCATAAAGAAGACACTGAAGAGGATGCCACAACAGCAAAATCTACCATCATGAACGGGGCTAGGGAGCAGCTGTGTCTTGATATTCAGAAGTTTCTGAAAACAAAATGACACTGATGCTGATTTTTTCAATAAAAAAAATCAGGGGGACTGGAATGATAGTACAGCGGTAGGGCATTTGCTTTGCAATGGTCCAAAACAAGACAGACCCTGGGTCTGTTCCCGGCATCCCTTATATCCCCCCCGAGCCTGACAGGGGAGATTTCTGAGCTCAGCACCAGGAATAATCCCTGAGTGCCACCCGGTATGACCCCCAAAAATAAAAAAATAAAAACAAAAAAACTAAGTTGTAAGATTCTACAGAGAACCCTTATAATAAAGCAACAAAATAAGACTTAAATTTGATTCTTTCCCTCTCCCACACTTTATACCATTTTCAAGAATAGCCATCCCAGACAATCACATTTTCTGGATTTTGTTTTTTGTGGTGGGTCATATTCAGCTGTGTCCTTGGCTTACACCAGGCTCTGTACTTAGTGTATCCCTATAGTAGAGCTCCGGAAACCGTAACTGATGTCCAGAATTGAATTCAAGTTTTTGTTGGCAAAGAATGCACCCTATCATTTGAACTACTGCTCCAGTCCCCAACGTAGTAATTTTTCAACACTAATCTTACCTCAGAAATGAAGTCCCTAAACTACCACCTAATTTATCTACTTATCACCCCTGATGCATTTGAATATTATATAAAAATGTTTTCAATGTAAAATATGTAAAATGTAAATATTCATGGTAATTTGCAATATTTAATTATTTTTGATTCCATGAACTATAAATTATTTATTAGCTTTAATTAGATAACATAGGATTTGGGTATTCTAATCATTGAGTTATGGACACTCTTGAAACTTGGATCATAAATAAATAAGGGCATGAGATAATATGTTTATCTGCAAGTATGTTTCATGAGAGCTTAAAAGAAACTCATATGGCACAATTCTGTACTATCAGTGTCGCAAACAACTTGAGTCTTTGGGAAACAAAGTATTTGAGACATTATATTCTACTTCACCTTTAATAATAAATCATTTATATTTATTTAAAAATAACTATATTTTATAAAATAATTATTTAGAAAATATATAGTTAACAGTGTTAGATGGTTCTACTAGGTAAACCTCTACAAAGGATATTTTATTATCATAAGAATGAATTCTACTAGGGATAAGAGCCCTTATATTTTATAGGGACCCCTGCCACCCTGAACATGTGTCATGAGGACCCAACTCCATATGATCAGACAGAGATGGTCCATCCCCAAACCCCAGATTCCATACAAAGTTCTGACACAGCTCCCTATAACAGCATCAGGAACCAAACTCTCTCTGGGGAATCCCTAATACCGCTCTGGCACCAACTTGCAACACATTGATACAACAACCTAACAATGAGGAAACAGAAAAAACTAGATCCAAGAGGGGTTGCCCTATCTCATCACCTAAAGATAAGTTGAAATTAGAAGACACGCCATCCTTTGATCTGTGCAAAAACCAAGATAACTATTTACAGACGATGGACATTGACAAACACGACTAGGCAGACATTTCCTGAGACCAATAAGAAAGATTCTAGCCCAGGGTTTGGCCTAGGTTTGTACAAAAACCAAGACCTCTAATCCCAGAGCACTGACTTTGAAAAACATGACTGTGAAGAACTTCTGGATCCTTAAGGAAAGACTCTATCCTAGGCTTCAACCTAGGATCTGTGCAAAAACCAAGATCACTAATTACAGAAGTCTAATAACAACAAATATGATGAAACAGATCTTCTAGAACCAGAATGAAAGACTATCTCAGACTTTGTCCTATGATGCATTAAAATTCCAAGATCTCTAAGCTACAGAGGACTGATTTTGTCATCTACAACTGATCAGAGTTTTCTGGCAGCATGACCTTGCAGTTTGATAATGAGTATGTATGGAGCCTGTAGTTGTTCCCATGACAGTATGCTTCAAGGGTGGAAAAGCTCTGTATCTCCTAGGTCAAGAGAATTCCCTTTTTAACTTCCCCAATACTTCATTCTGTCCATACACAAAACAAAAGAAAACAAACAAATAAACACAACGCTTTGCCACACCACCTTCATTTTCTTTCTTGTGGTTGTTTTGGTGATGAGGTTTTTTTGTTGCTACTGTTGTGTTTTTGTCATTACTTGTTTTTCTTCTTTTGTTTGATTTTTTGTTTTTTTTTTCTTTTTTCCTTCTGTTTTTTGAATTGATATTTATCGCCTATCAATTGACTCTTCCCAGATTTTTTTCTTCTTTCTTTACCTCTTCCAACAGAAACACAGGACTTGAACATCTTGTTCTCCTGCATAAATTGAAGGGAAAAAATGGATGGTACCAGGAACAACCAGTCATATTAACATTAAGTGGAAAGAAAAAATGATCAGACTGAAGCAGAAAACCCAAAGTCAATGACACCAGAATCAATACCCAATCTATGACAAGCTATACACAAAGGTGACCTCTCAAACTAACAATCCAAGGGGCAAAGGGAGGGGTGGTATGGAATGCATGCTGGGAAAAGGGTGGAAGGAGGACAACACTGGTGTTGGAAATGGCTCTAATTCATTGCCACTATGTACCTTAAAATTACTGTGGGAGACTTATAATTCACTTTGATCACAATAAAATTATTTAAAAAAATGAATTCTGTAAAATTACTGTAAAAAGAGTTTGGGTATTTATGGGGAGGGTGTTTTAGATCTTACTCAGTTATGCTAATGGCTCTCTCCATTCAGAGATTTTGGGACCATTTGTGGTGCTGGGCATTAAGACACAGGTTGATAGTTTGCCTTAACCCTTGTTCTATTTCTCTAATCATAAAAGAGCCTTGGTGAGTTTCAAGCTCAAGAAAAATATGAAAATATAAATTAATTTTAAAAGAACATTTTTATTAGGTAAATACTAATATTTGACCTATTTCAGTTAATAATTGCAAGTTAAATAATTATTGTCTTAAATGATCCCTTTTTATTTTTATTTTTAACAAAGTGGATTACAAATCTTTCACAGTAATATTTTAGGTACATAGCAATATTGAATCAGGGCATTCCCACCACCAATGTTGTCCTCCCTCTACCCCTGTTCCCTACATGCATCCCATATACCCCTCCTTTACCCACAGGGATGCTGGTCTAAGTGGTTCCATCTGTGTCTAGCTTGTTCTATAGTGAATATCAATACTGCTGTCATTGGCTTTGGGTTAGGTGTTTAAGTCTGATCATTTTTTTAAATTTCTATTTAATGTTCATATGACTGTTTTGTCTTGGTACCCTCCATTATTAACCCCTCAGTTTGTGAGGCAGAACAATATGGTTCAATTTATGTGGTTCTGTTGGAAGGAAAGAAGAAAAAAATAAAATGGGCAAAAATTAAACAAGCAAAAAATGAGAGAAGTCCTTCTAGAGGCTATAAATATCAATTTAAGAAAAGAAAGGGAAAAAGGAAGAAAAACATAACAAAAATAAATAAAAAATAAATGAAACAAAAACTCAAAAAGCACCACAGCAATAAAGACAACAACAAAAACCACAGTCCTGAAATAAAAATAAAACAAAGTACATACAAAAAAACCCATGGAGACTAAACAAAACAAACAACAACAATAACAAAACCAAAAACAATTAATTTGTGCTTCTTTTTATTTTTATTTTTTGCATAGGCACAGTAAATATTGGGGAGATTAGAAAGGGAATTCAGGGTTTCTCCGCCCTTGAAATATACTATCATGGGAATAACTACAGGCTCGGTACCTGTTCTTTTACTCTCCCCTAGGTCCTTTTGTGGTGTCTGGAAATTTTCTGCTCCATCCTAGATAAAAAATATCAGGCCTCTGTGCTAGAGATCTTGGATTTTGCACAGGTCAAAGATTGGAGCCTAAAATGGAGTCTTTCTTTACAGTTCTAGAAGTTCTATTCCATCACTATTGTTTTAATCAGTCTTCTGTAATTGGTGGTCTTGGTTTTTACATCAATCCTAGGAAGAAGCCTAGGATAGAGTCTTTCATTATGTTTCCAGAAGATCTGCTCAGTTGCAGGTCTCTCATTCAGACCTCTGGAGTTAGAGATCTAGGTTGTTGTACAGTTCATAATCCAAGGCCTAGACTAGAGTCTTTTTATTGGCCCCAAAATAAGTTCTGCCCAGTCATGATGATCACAATCAGTCTTCTGTAGATTGTGAACTTGGCTTTTGTACTATTCAATGAATGCTATGTCTTCTGATTTCATCTTATCATTAGGAGGTGAGATAAGACAACCTGCTCTTAGACCATGTTGTTGCCATTTCTTCATTGTCAAGATGTCATGTCAAAACTGACACATGTTGGTGTCAGAGCAGTATTAAAAATATTCCAGAGGGAGATTGATTCCTGGAGCTGTTGTGGAGAACTGTGTTGGTTCTATGTCTGGGAATCTAGGGTTTGAGTTTGAATGGTCGCTGTCTAATCACCTGGAATCTAAATTGGGCCCACATGGCATATGTTCAAGGTGGGAGGTGCCCCTGTATTGTAAAATGTTTGAGTTCTTATCCCTAGTATATAAGAGCTTGTTTCTATATGTAAAATTTGCCCCTTTTTAGTATGCCTTTGCAAAAAGAAATGGTGCTATATTATATTGCTGGTGCATTTGGTGGTGAGAGTGTGAGGCTCCATCATCTCTGTGCCCTGGTTTTGACCTGAACTATTATCCCAGGCAAGACTTTTCTTGTAGGTTTTTATATCATGCAGAACCAAAACAGGTGGAGTTAAGGAAGAAAAGAAAACAGAAACAAGACATATATATATATATGGGAAAATATATAAAAATAAGTTTAAAAATTGATGGAACAAAGTAATGCAGGAGACTACCTTACATTTGGAGTTAAACAGGTTAAGAGGTAGTATTATATAGTTTTAAACTTATAAAGGAAATATAAGCTTTCCCATTGCCCTTTGAGATATTCTTGAGGGGGGGTGGGATACAGGGCACATTTTCATCACACACCCTGGTCTTGTTGAGATTGAGAAATGATTTGCAGCAGACAGGGCTCGGGTAGAGTTGTTGCACTGGGGATCCTTCTGGAGCTGAGTCTGGTATCAAACAACAGTCCACATTTGGGAGGGGGTGAGAAGGAGGCCCAGAGAGCATGAGTCAGCAAGGATGTTGGTTGTAGTTTCTTGCTTGGGCACGAGATGTGGGCTGAGTGGGTTTCCCATGGCTTGGGAGCTGGGTAATGGCTTATTGAGGCAATGAAATGATTCCTTTTAACACTTGTTTTGTGATCTTACCCAATACTTCTCTGGTTACCTTTGGCTCTGTGCTCAGAGGTCACTCCTGGCTGTGCTTGAAAGATGATCAGGGAATATAAAATTAAACCCATTCCTCCAAATACAAAGCATGTGTTCCTGCTTTAGAGATTTATCTCTGTGTCCCAAAATCTATTTTTACATGGACTTGTGCTCCTTAAAATTTTTGCATGTCCAGCCAAAAATTATTACTTTTAATGCTTAAACAGTTTTCTCGGGTTACATTGAATTCTGTTATTTGTGACTATTTTCTTAAAACTACCATTCAATACCAGAAAAAAATAAGTTCAAATAAAGCAAAAGTACAAGTTGAATGTTAAAGTTAATTTTGCGTGCAACACATCCTTTCCAGTAAAAGAGAGATTGTTCTTTGCATGCATACTTACTTGGGAAAAAAAGAGCAAATTTAGTACAAATACAGTAGGAGGACAGCAAAATAGAACAGAAATGAATTATTATCATATTTCTAATGAACACAAATGGAGTCTGCAGTGTTTTCTTTTGAATGTTTACTTTCAACCCTCTGGTTGCATTTCACTAAGTTCTATCTAGCTATCTCTACCACAGTGACAGCCACGTAGCTGGCTGACAGTAGGTGATGGACCCACCAACCATCTCCTTAACTCCCCTTTTTTTCTGCAGCTGTTTTCCTGCAAGAGTGTTAATTATGTCACAGAATGCAGTCCTTCTACAATTCCAGCAAAAACGTGGACCACAGGCAGCTACAAGCATTCCAGAAAGTTATTCTCCCCCTAAAGTGTTGTGTGATTATTTGGCTCTTATTTTTGCATTTGACACTTTCCTTGGTCTCTCTTTCTTTGTATAGTTCATTATCAAGTGGAGAGGCTATTATCCCTTAATATATTTAACAAGTGAGAATCAGATTTGAAGTGTATTGGTGAAGGACATCTTGTTTTGGGTTTTCCATTTTAGCTTTTCTGATAATTCCTTCTAGAACACAGTGCAATATTCTACCAGATGTTACAACAACCTATTGAAAAATGAGCTGTATCTTCATTTTCACTTGTAGTGATTAAGCGTGATTTTCTTGTGATCCTCACTAGTCCATTTATGTTATGGGCATATCTAATGAGAAAAAAAATATATGCTGGACCAGAAAAAAAGGAGCATTGCAGTTAAATTTTACATTAAAACATAATCTAAAACTTTTTATTCTTTATCTTAGTTTAACTGGGTTTGGTACTGACTGGCCATAGTGGCGATGTGCAGAAATTACTCCTGGCTTTGTATGTCAAATCGTATTTTGTGCTGGCTGTTAAAAATTTCACTTTCTATAAAAATAAAACTAAGTATGCATGAAGAAAATGAGAACTGATTTGAACATTAAATTTTGTAAATAATAAAGAATGTGGCTTTTATTAAGAGAGATATTTCACAAAATGAAATTACTTTATGTAGGATGGGGCTAACTAGCTTGAGAATCCATGGCTGACCACTCATACACTTTGTGGGAAGAAAATATAAAAATAATCTCTAAGACTACAGCCTGTCCCCATTCTAGCATTTGATTCACTATAATTCAGGGTCTGAGAATGTTTATCCCATTGGGAATCAAAGACTGAGAGCATAAAATACATTATCTAGAATTATAAGGAAGAACACTGCTAAGCACACTCAATTTTTTCAGAATGAAGAACTTATGCACTGACAGTCAATTATAGGAAATTGTACATATACTTAAAGATGTATACATTCAGTCGTTAAGTGTTATTTTTAATTTATCAATGACAATCTGTGAATAGGGCATTGGGGCCACAATAATAGCTATTTATAAAGCACCAACTAAACTAGAATTGTTTTTTATTTCTTTGGGTTGTATCAAATACGGTAGTGTTCAGAGAATACTCGGGGGTTAGTCCAGATGGACTCAGAGAAACATGCAAAATGGAGATCAAAACTAGCTGGATACAAAGAATGCAAGCATCCTAGATGTTGTATTTTCACTTTGGCCCAGAATTAATTTTTTAATGACAACACAAGGCAAAAAATAATTCACTTTTTTTCCTTTCATAAGAAAAATAAAATGTAAGGCTACAAGAAAACCAAAGATGAGAAATGAAGACGTCATAAAAGCTGACAAAAAAAATCTATGAGGGTTTGAAGAGGCAATTGGATTTCTTATCAGCAAAGAAGGAAAGGGCACTGGATACAAAATAGATAAAAACTAAAAATCTTATTGAAAGTCTGTGCTTACAAAATATAAAATAGTAATGTGGTCTACAAACAAAAAAAAATATGAGTACAGGTGCCCTACCCTATTGGTTACATTCTATGAATGAAAAAATTAGGGCAAATTGAACAGCACAACATTTCTCTTGTCTCATCTATAAAATTACAGCAATGATAATCACAATTTAATGGCCAGAGACGAGCAATATTTGGTTTATTATAAAAATTTTATCAAAGAACATATTTAAATGTTTGTGGCATTGACTGACCTACTGTAATTACTCAATAAATTATTTATAATTATTGGTTCTAAAATACTGTTAGGGGTTATATGTTATATACAGATAACAAATTTGTTATTCACAGTATTATCTTGTAATCTTCTAAGGATATCCTCTGGATACTTAAACAAGAAAATAAAGTAAGATAAAAAAGAAAAAACCTACTTATTACATTTATGATAATAGTGCTTAAAATTGGACAAACCAGTTGAATGGTTCATTTATCTTTTAACATGGAGCAGCCAAACATTTGTACTGAAATAAGTCTACAAATATGTGAATGGCAAGAGAGAAACAGTGAGAGAACAAAGGCTAATAATTCCTTTCTACAATATGAAGTATTTTTGTCATAATCTCATGAAAAATAAACATTATTATACATATGTAATGAAAGGGTGTTTTGTTTTGTTTTTCTTTGTTTTCTTTTGTTTTGGTTTGGTTTTGGGGCCACATCCAGTGATGCTCAGGAGTTTACTCCTGGCTATGCGCTCAGAAATCCCTCTTACTTGGGGGCCATATGGGACAGGAGGATATTGAATTACAGTCCTTCCTAGGTCAGCGCATATAAGCAAATGCCCTATTGCTTGCACTACCACTTGGGTCCCAGTAATGAAAGTTATTTTAACTTAAATTATAAATATGAAATATTAAAATTTAATAGTAAAATTTATAACCAATGTTCCATACAGATGAATTGGTTTACTTTTAAATGCCCCAATCATTTTCTTACCACTATCAATAATAAAAGCCTTTTCATTTGGATCCACTAATTAAAGTTAAATTAACAGCTTAATTGAAATGAAGCTCATTTAATAAGTTAGATGCTTATAAGTAAAAAATAACATTAAAATGTTTACATGCTACCATTGTGATTTCTTTCTATTTTTATTTTCTCATAAAAATACAACTTTCCATGACTAGAGTGATAGTACAGAAGTCAGGTATTTTCCTTGCACATGGCCTATCCGTGTTCAATCCGTGACATCCCGAATGGTCCCCAAGTCTGTCAGGATTGATTTCTGAGAGCATAGCCAGGTGTAACCACTGAACACCACCAGATGTGGCTTAAAAAGGACAAATAAAAATACCTCACAACTTTCCTACTCAGAATTTTATTATTCCTTCTCTTCTTTCTCTTTTTTTTTTAAGTAAAAGTCAAAGATCATAAAATCAAGGTGTCATGACCACTTCTTAATATAGTAAGCTTAGAAGAGAAAAAATAGATAAATAAATACAATTAAACTGTATCAACTACTATGGAAAACTTTATGGGGTGCTCTCAGTAAACTCAAATTGAGCTGCCATAGGATACACCAATCTCATTTATGGGTGTCCCTCCCCAGGACAAAAGTATTCATACAAAACATGTATGCACACCGCTGTTCACTGCAGTTCTCAGCATAATATCTAAGAGTTGGAATCAACTTATATGTCCAACAACAAATGAGTGGATCATGAAGACAGGTACACATATATGATGGGATATTACATAGATATAAGGAATGTTGAAATCATGCAATTTGCTGCAACATAGGTAAAATTGAATGATATTTTGGTAAATGAAGCCCAAAGAAGGAAGATAAACCAGAATATCAATGGTTTACATGGGAGTTGTCTCAAACACCTTGGCCCCATGTACAGTAAAGATAAGGTAAGAAATTGAGTAGAGGAGGTTAAAAAAACATTTGAAAGATTGGAGGCCAGGGGCCAAGCGGTCTCAGGTGCCTTGGAATTGTGGAAAAAAAAGGACAGAACTAAATATCCAGCCAATGTCAGCAACAATGGAATCAAGAGACGCAAACTTTAACAATCTAAACTTAAAATGGACCTGTTATACTAGCAAGCTGGGGGTCAGAGGGATGGGATGGTATGCACTCAAGGAACATTGGTGGAGGGAGATCTACACTGGTGGTGGGATTGGTCCTGATTCATTGTATATGTGCAACCCAACTTCGAAGAATCTTGTAATTAACAATGTTTTCTATAAAATAAAATCTTAAAAAATATGTATCAGTGGGGATCATACCAAATAAACAGCACTTTTCTGGAAGAGAAAGTTATAGGTTTGTAAAAGATGAAACAATAAATTATATCATAAGAGTCATAGTAGAATTAGTTTAAAAATCCAAAATGATATTTTGTGTTACTTATAAAGAAAATCGAGAACTATTGCGCTGGGTGAGAGTCACAGTGGCCAAGTTCCCAAAGCATAAGGCTAAGAGTATAATTACTAGCACTGCCTCGTATGCCCTGCCGGAGGTCCTTGCATTCTGATGTTCAGGATTCCCCTTATACAGAAGCAACTTAGTACTATCCAGAACACCCAACTTGCAGTGTGCAAGCACCCCAACTTAAGAAAAGCCCAGGGAAACAGCAATACCCAGAGAATGGTCAGCACAATCAAATGTGTGTGTGTGTGACATCTTACCACTGAAACAAAGGTTAAACAAGCATATGAAGAGGATTTTGCAAAGCAGGAAAAAATAAAGACCTATTTTAAAATATATCTATGACACTTCAACAAAGAAATCTTCCCAGATGAAGTGACTGCCACTCTATCACATCTCCACCAAAAATAAAAACCAAAATAGGTTCATTTTAGCTGTAAGGACTAAATAAATTGAATAATCATTTGAACTTCCAATCAATGCTAAATTTTAAATTTATATTTTATCGTTTTCGGCTAACAATACTATTAGTGAAAGCTGCTTATGAACATGATTCAACACCACACCCATAACTAATAACCCGTCTCCATCACTGTAGGGCTACAAGTTGAGTTTAAGTGATGTTTATTCGTTTTTAAATGTAGAAATTAAGGTATGGGCTCTAAAACAAATGGAACCATAGCTCTAAATAAAACTTTCTAGATAACACTTCAGGTCTAATAGTAACAAATTATGTGACAGGAAATGAAATGTTTTTCACTTGATCATTTGAAGACGAAATATAGAAAACATAACTTTTTTGGGGAAATATTTTGGCAATACTTTGAGGAATCCTGCCATGTGTGAATCCATATCTTTCTTTGAGTACCAGAAGGAAAGCATGTGAAGATAGAGGAAAGTTAAATAATGACAAATTACCAATCATTTTTTGAAGAACAGAAGTCAAACAATACAGCCTAATATTGTAACAAAAAGTGTGTAAAGGAAAAAAAAGGAAATGATTATAGACATGGATTTCAAACTTTTTCTAAATTAACCATCTTTGAACAAAAATCATCAAGCTGTGTTTTCCATTTTATGCTTCCTAAAATAAATAATACTTTCTTTAAGAAATTAAGCACACGATATAAAAATGAAAAACAATTCTGATGAAAGAAACAAGCTGTCATGTATATAGAAAAAGTGGATACTAAAATAGAATAAGCCTATACTGGAGCTCTGTGGGATGACCACAATAAAGAGAAATACTTGAATACTACAAGTAGGAGTGAGACCAACAGGCTGTCTTCTCTTTCTGTGCCTCCCTGGTGTCGAGTCCATCCCTTGCCAAAACAAAAACTCAGACCTCCATCTAAAACCCTGCACAAAGGTCAAATGCAAATGAATTAAAGACCTTGATAACAGACCTAAAACCACAAGGTATATAGAACAACATGTAGGAAAAAAAAACTCTAGGACATTGGAACTAAAGGCATCTTCAAGGAAGAAACAACACTTTCCAAAAAATTTGAAGTAGATATACACAACTGGAACTATATTAAGCTGAGAATCTTCTGCACCTCAAAGGAAATAATGCCTAGGATACAAAAGCCACCTCAGAATGGGAGAAACTATTCACCCAATACCATCAGATAAGGGCCTAACATCTAAGAAATGCAAGAAATTGACAGAATTGAACAAGAAAAAAACATCTAACCCCATCAAAAATGGGAAGAAGAAATGATCAATTTCTCAAAGAAAAAATATGAATGGTCAAAGGTACATGAAAAAAATGCCCCACATCACTAATCATCAGGAAGATGCAAGTCAAACAACAATGAGGTACAATCTCACACCACAGAGACTGGCACACATCACAAAGAACATGGACAATTAGTGCTGACTGGGAAATGGGGAGAAAGAAACTCTCATATACTGTTGATGGTAATGCCGTCTAGTCCAGCCCTTATGGAAAACAATATGGAGATTCTCAAAACACTGGAAATTGATCTCCCATTTGATCCAGCTATACCACTGTTATGGATATACCCTAAGAATTAAAAAACACAATACAAAAACCCCTTCCTCACACCTATGTTCATGCAGCACTATTTACAATAGCCAAAGTATGGAGACAACCAAGATGCCCTTTAATGGAGAAATGGCTAAAGAAACTGTGGTACATGTACACAATGGAATATTATGCAGCTGTCAGGAGAGATGAATTCATGAAATTTTCCTATACATAGATGTACATGGAATCCATTATGCTGAGTGAAATAAACACATAGGGAGAGAGACACAGAATAGGCTCACTCATCTATGGGTTTTAAGAAAAAGTAGACATTGAAATAATTTCAGAGATTAGGGCTGGAAAGACCAGTTCAAGATATGAAGCTCACCACAAAGAGTGGTGAGTGCAGTTAAAGAAATAACCTTGCTGAGAACTATCATAACAATGTCATTGAGTGAGCGATGGAAAAAGACTGTCTCAAATACAGGCTGGGGGTGGAGAAGAAAGAATATGGGGGTATTGGTGGTGGGAACATTACACTGGTGAAGCGGGGTGTTCATCTTATGACTGAAACCCAACTAAAATTCTGTTTGTGATCACGGTGTTTAAATAAAGTACTATTAAAAATATTAATATTGTCATTGGTAATTCCAAAATCTCTGGACAATATCATTTTATTACAATATCATTCTAATTCCAATCAAAAGGAATAGACACGAAGTGCAATCTTAATGCTACAGTGATAAAATATTTCTTATTTAATATAAATGTAGTATAAGCTTTCATCAGTTCCTTCCATACTGACCTTTAGTCTTGTTTATATATTATTAAAAAGCAGCATCTATAAACCTTACTGGCATTTCTCACATCAGATGGAAGAGAGAGAGAGTGGGTGTGATCTTTATCTTAGCCTTGACTTTAGCTTTTTTCTTTTTCCTTTCTTTTCTTTTTTCTTTTCCTTCCTTCCTTCCTTCCTTCCTTCCTTCCTTCCTTCCTTCCTTCCTTCCTTCCTTCCTTCCTTCCTTCCTTCCTTCCTTCCTTCCTTCCTTCCTTCCTTCCTTCCTTCCTTCCTTCCTTCCTTCCTTCCTTCCTTCCTTCCTTCCTTCTTTCTTTCTTTCTTTCTTTCTTTCTTTCTTTCTTTCTTTCTTTCTTTCTTTCTCTTTCCTTCTTTTATTTTTATTAATAGGGCCACATCCAGCTGCACTCAGGGGTCACCTGGCTCTGCAGTCAGAAATCACTTCTGCTTAGGGGACCATATGGGATGCCAGGGATCGAATCCAGGTATGTCCTGGGTCAATAGCATGCAAGGAAAATGCCCTACTGCTGGGCTACCACTCTGGTCCTTGACTTTAGCTTTTATAATAGCTGTGAGGGAGGACACTAATCCCAATAAGTTTAACTAGAGCTATAATCACCTGCTGTATGGATGTGGACACATTACCACAGTCAAAAGGTCATATATTTTGTGAATCGCTAGCATTACAATATGGGTAGAGAAGGCAGGCATATGCACATTTGAGATTTTCAAGTCACACTAGGAATTCAGGCTTTATCACCATCAGTGGTAATGTGACAAGGGTAAAATCAAAAGGTTTTTATGACACTAAATTCACTGCTTCTATTTTTTATATAGATTCCATTCCCAGGGTCCAAACTTCCTAATCATCACAGTATTTGACGAGTAACTCAAAGATATATTCACAAATTCTATAGTTATTTTTCAATTTACTCTAAAATCAATGAAAAAGCCTAAAAGATAGAACATTGTTCCATCGGAACACTCAACTTTTCATCCATCGGCCACTGTCAGTGTTTCAATGTAGTAAGATCCAAAAAGAACAATATGGCAATAATGAGGTTCAAATTGTATCCTAAGGACACTAATATTTAATACTGGATCAACACGATGCATTATAAAAGAAAAATTTCAGGCTAAAAAGGCAAGATTCTTAACAAAGATACACAGATGCAAAACGAAAGTGTTTTATCTTGATACACTCTATGCATTCTCAGTGCAACTAGTGTTTTGGTCCACGAACAGCCACACTGCCTCTGCCATCACTTTCTTCTTACTGCAGACCAGTGTATGCAAACATTGGTCATAGAAACAGACCGTTAACGATGCAGTAGAGTTTCTGAAGACAAATGAGGCCTGATTGCCAAACAAAACCCTTTTTATCTTGTTCTAAATAGTACTGTGTCCCGTCTGCGGCTTTGCTTTTACCGTCCCTGTGGTATTACTTCCGAACTAATTATTTTGCATATAAAGCAGGCCTAAGGAGTGAAAAAAAAATGGACTAATTTTATCCTTTAATTTAATTTTATTAGTTTGCAATTCTACCTACAAGAATACTATTGCATGCATAACATTATTTGATTACTGATAACCTAAGGCTTTGTCAAAAATAACTCTGTTTATAAATGGCATTTAACATATGTTAAAGAAATGAATATTGATACAAAACTATACATGCTCATAAGAAGAAACCATTGCAAAATATTCACTTAAAACAGTAACAGGAGGGATATTTCTCAGCACCAGTGGAGCATATAGTTTGAATGTATGAGACTTTGGGTAGATACCTGGCCTCACATACATTAAACTCAGTGACAAAGGTGACATGTTAGAACGAATAATTCTAAACTAATAAGTATACTTAGACTCTACTATCAGACTCTATCATATAATTGCTATTTTCTGGAATATATAAATACATATGTTTTGATGTATATGTATTTTTTTAAATATGAACACTTCACGAATTTATGTGTCATCATTGCACAGGGGCCATGGTAATCTTCTCTGCATTGTTCCAATATTAGTATATGTGTGCTGCCGAAGCGAGCACATAATGTATCTGTATTTTTTAAATTTTTTTAAAAGGCTAACATTTTTATTTATTTATTGGTTTTGTGGCCACACCCTGTGGCAGTCAGGGGTTACTCCTGGCTCTTTACTCAGAACTCACTTCTGGGAGGCTAGCAGGATCATATGGAATGCCGAGGATCAAACTGCGCTCTGTCCAGGGTCAGTGCAGTGCAAGACAAATGTCCTCTCTACCTGCTGTCCTACCATTCAGGCACAAGGCTGATATTTTCAAATAGAATTTTTCAACACTAAACCAGAAGGAAAAAAAGAGGATCCATAAAGATAGTTTTCTTCGCAAATCACAATGGTGACATACTTGGGGCTATAAAGAGGCCAAAGAGAAGTAGGATGCCCTTTATGAACAGGAAATCTGTGTTTAAGTCCCATCACCTAAGCTCTACTGGGAAAAAATTCTGAGTAGTGAATTGGGAGTAGTCCCTAAACAATGCCAAATGTGTTCTAGGGAACAAAGAAGAGGAGAATATAAGGAAGGAAAGAAAAGGGGAGAAGGAGAAAGAAGAAATCTTTACTCTACCTTGGGCAAAATTAGTAGGAAGCTGTTGTCAAGGTATAGTAGCTCTAGGGAAAATCTTTTGGATATCAAATCAAATTCAAGATTCACTCCTGCAAAAAGGATGCTCTTTTTGTGCTCAAGTCAACAATGTCCACCAGCATTCAGTAGCACAATAGTTTTAAAGAAGGATATTAGACTTTTTATTTTTTACTTCCAAAAACAATTTTAAAATTATTCCTTAGGTTTACTCCTATAAATTCTACTTTCCATTACCATATTGCATAACTTCACTTATCCAGGAACTGCCAAGGGCTTCTACCTGGTATCCCCATTATACAGTTATAGGAATCATAGTATCTTTGTAATTTCTAGTCTCATCTTTTGTCACAAACCTTGTGATAGTGTATGTTTCTTCCAAATAAAATCACTTGATCTTCCCTGCATTTCCAAGCTATTTCACAACTCCTGGTGAGGGCCTATGGTTTCCCTGAGAGATACTCTCCTGATTTCTTTATATATCAAGTTTCTTATTTCCATTAAATTCCATTTTTTAAAAAGTATACTTATACTAGTCAAATTTTTGCATTCCAAATAAAAATAGCAAAGTATGATGAATTCTTTTAGACTTAATTGATTAAACTCACTATATATTAACTAAAACTTAAGTGCTTTCTAAATTCCTAAAATTAATTTTAAAATTAGCAACTGAGAGTCAAAAGTCCAATTCTTTATATTTTATATTAACAACATATTTTAGAATCCAATAATCATACTTATAAGCATATGGGCTTTTAATACTCAAGAAAACAGTCATGGTGAAAAGTTTTGTTGTTGAGTCCAACTAAACCTAATAAATTAAGCTTTTAATGGAGGTCCAGGTTGAAGTCTATCAAAGTAACATTCTTAAATTTTCTATAGTCTTTCAATACTGTGCTAATTATTACAACTAAAAGAAATAAAATACTATCTTTTTGTTCCTCAACATGAAATTTTCTTGCAAATTAATTTTATTCATTCTGTGCTTTGCCAAAGCAGTGATTCCACAATATAGAATTTAAACAGTACCAAAAATTAAAGGTAATCTAGCTCAACTCAATTTTTATGTAATTTTGCTGCCTCAATCTGATAGTTAACCTGAAAAAGTGCTTTCATGAAGTAAAATGATATGCAAAAAAACTGTATTTAGGAGCTAGGAACATATGGTCAAAACAATAAGGATCAGATATGAGCAAAACCACCTTTACATCTATCTACATTGAATGCTGAAAGGTCAAAAGTTTTTTTTCATAAAGGTCAGGAACAATATTTTCAACACACCTGTTCAATATATCAATATAAGGAAGTTTAAGAAAACTGTTACCCATAGTAAAAGAATGAAATGAAATGCCTATTTTATGCCACTCATAAAAGTGACTCCAAACCTAAAAACATAAACATACAATGTGAATAATAAATCTCCTAGAAGAAAACACAGGAAAAATATCCTCAGCACTAATCTTGTTAATGATTTATTTAATTTGATGCTACAATCACAAGGAATAAAAGTAAAAATTTAACTGCCTTACCCCTGTGATGGTCTATCAAGCTAAACACTTTTTACATGGTCAAATAATCAACAAAATGTAAAGTTGACTATAGAATAGAGAGAATATATGTAAATTATACACCTGATAAAGTGCTAATATATAAATTGTCATTAAGACTTAATAAATATAACAAATAATAAAGAATAAACAAATGAAACTTAATAAATAAAACAAGTCCATGAAACTGGCAGAGTAATCAGAGGGACACTTTCAAAGAAAATATTAAAAATCCAATAGCTACATGAAAATGTGCTTGACATCGGATACTCAGAAAAGTATAATTAAATGTCTTGAGTTCTATCAACTTCATGAGTTACAATGGTCAAAATACAAAAAGGCAATGGTAGGTTGTAAGAACAGATAACCCTTAACATTCTGGTGGAAATTTTAAACTAGAGCACATAAACCTGAAGATAGGATGAAGGCTCCTTAAAATAAAAAAATCATTGTCATGAGATCCAGCAATATGACTACTGTGTATTCTAGATTTGGAGTATTTACGAGTATTCTAGAATTCTGGGATTTCCAGTGTACTGGAAAGAAATATTGAAATAGTCTCAAAAGTATTCCAGATTGAAATGCTTAGTCACATGTTCAACACATTATTACAAAAGCCATGATACAAAACAACTAACGTCTTAAGAGTAGCTCAGTAAATAAAGGGATTAAATTTTGCACACCCACTATAAAAGACAAATATCATTTACTATTGAGAAACAAGATAATTCATCTTTTTGCATAACTTAAGAAACAAGAGAATTTTACTTAGTAAAATCAAATAGAAAAATATATATATATAGTATATAGTATACTTGTGCTGACTATAAATGTCCAAATCAAAATCACAGAGCAGGCAATGACTTCTAGGGAATAAAACTGAGTCAATAACAAAATAGATATTTTGTTAGAAAATGTAGAATTTTCTTTTTATAAAATGTTCTTCTATATTTTGTACTTAAATCTGCTGAAAAGTGGATCATAATTATTCTATCAATAAGAAAAGAAAATATGTGACAATATAAAAATGTTAGCTAATGCAATATAGTTGAGTATAAAACATATTGAAATAATACACTGATTAGATCTTAAACTTAGATGTTATATGTCAATTTCATTTCAATAATCGAAGTAAAAATATGCATATCTGGGTTTTGGATTCTTTTTTTGAAACCTAAACTTAACCTCATCCCTTATGAGTTGGTGGTTATAAGGAATCAGCCAGAAATTATCAGGACTTACTCCTCAGGACTTACTCAGGAACAGGGATCACTCCCCATGGATGCTTGTGGAGCTATCTAGGGTACTCTGGACCAAAGCAGGGTTGACTGTATGTGAGGCAAGTGCCTTACTTAATCCCTGCACAATTTTTTCCCCTGCCTCCCGATGTTTATGAGCTAAAATTAACTTTTCAATTTGCAATGCAATCATTAACCACATAATAAAGTTCGAATGGTAGCAGGAAACTATTATTTCTGCTCAGAATTGTAAAGCATGGCTTAGTTTCTGTTATAGGTAAAGAATATTAATATTAAATTAAGCAAAATGAAAATTAGATTGCTTCATTACCAATTACCAATCTGTAAATAATATTTAATGAGTTGCAAAAATTGCACTTCTTAGGAAATTTATAAGGATATTCAATTGTTAACTAAATTATTTTTTCTTACCCAACTGTAAACACTAAAGATAGTATATTAATTACAAACGAGTACACATTATATTTTAACATATGTGTCATAAAAAAGTGAAAGACAATGAATATTCTCAGCAAAATTTTGTAACACCTATCTGTTTTCTCTATATATCTCCATCCATTCCTTCTGTCTGAACTCAGCATTTAAGACCATAATCATCTGCTAATACCAGTTGGAAAACAAAGTTTGAAAGACAA
The DNA here is from genome assembly GCF_024139225.1 of Suncus etruscus. Lineage (NCBI taxonomy): Eukaryota > Metazoa > Chordata > Mammalia > Eulipotyphla > Soricidae > Suncus > Suncus etruscus. Next base: position 80,850,130 of record NC_064863.1, on the reverse strand, counting down.
TATTCAATTTGACAACACTACCAAGCTTGGAATCTTGCAAATATCATCATGTATGAATATGAAATTATTCTTTGTGTTGCCATTAATAAACTTTGCATGATATATGTCCTCCTCTGGCTTCAAAGGGTATTGGATTCCTTCACAGGAAAAGGGGTCTAAAAGTCAAAACACTAATGAAGTAGGAAAAGCTAGTACATTTATCTATGAAGAGGGAACTGCAGACACATCATTGCATATGATGAATTCTATTTACACTTATCCACACATAAATGAAATCAATACATCTGGAATAACCATTCAGTTTATTTTTTAATAAAAGGCATTTTGGAGACATGCACTACTCTTACCCCTTCTCCCATGTTAATCACTAACTAGAATTTTTTTAAGTTTTTGGGGCCACACCCAGTGATGCTCAGAGATAACTCCTAGCTTTGTGCTCACTGTGGTCCCTCCAGGGTCAGCTGTGTGCAAGGCAAACACTCTACTGCTGAGCCATCACTCCTGCCCCCTAACTAGAAATTTTAATTTCTCATTGTCATTTGTTTCACAGTTTCTTTTAAAAGTTTCATATTTAAATCTTCTTCATGAAGAAGTTAACTTAGAATATGAAGTTTGTAGATCAACACAACATATATTGACAAAAATATCAATCCAGCTCATTTTATACTTAGTCAAGTTTTTAGTCAGTATTGCTGGTTAATATACTTTTATTGAAAATATACTGACACAGGGATCACATATTTTATTGAACTAATCCCAGGGATTCTCGTTGTCAGCAGCATCTCCAATAAAGAAAATTTCTCCCACTTATCATCTTTATTCTGCTTTCAGCCTGGTCCATTGAACATTTTCCTCTTTGGTGGCATGGAAGTGTCTCTCCTCTAATACACTCAGCAGCCAAGAGCTAGTTCTATCTTCAAAATGTGGGCAATATTTTGAGAAAATAAAACTATTCCTTCTCAGCAAATCTGCATACAAGCATTCAGAGTCTGATTTTACGGCTTATGGATTATCTAAAATCCTTTTCTCCTTTTTCCCTTGCTTTTTGGCCATTTCTCTGCTCATTAGCATTGCCACTGAAGGGTGGACTGAAAAGGAGAAAGAAGCAGAGCAGCTGGTTTTACTATTTATTAACAATTTATCAACCATAAGAAGAACTCTCAAGGGAAAATATTTAACTATTTACCAGTTGGTCAGTGAGTTTCTGAACCTTTACAGCTGACATTTTGCATGTTTACACCTTTCCTATTCCTATGCATGATATAATAATAATTTTGTGGAAATATGCTTTCCCAACAATAATTAGTTACATGGAAAGGTAAAATGTGATTTTAATAATTTCATGGGTCATTTGCTTCTTTTGTTTGCTGAAGTACAACTGTCATTGATGTGTAAATACACTGATAATAAATATTAGAATTATAAGTGAGACATGAGAGATAGAACAGGGAGTAAAGGACTTGCCTTGCACAAAGCTGACCTTGGCTCAATCCACAGAGCATCGCCAGAAGTGATCCCTGAGCACAGCCAGGGGTCAGATGTGGCCCAAGCCAAACCCCAAAATAAAAATAAGTAAAAAACAATAACAACATACAATTTGCTTCAAAGTATGATGAACAAAATTAATTTGCATTTCTTTATATCTAAGAAACATATGTAAGGACATGATATTATATGGCATTAAGTTTAGAATTGATTGTATTTTCTATTAATGTCTAATAACTAAATCCTTAAATCAGTTCCTTTTATTTGAATTTATTACATAATTATTGTAGCTATGAAGTAGTGGGTTTGCTAAAAGAGAGATAAAATGGTACATGATTAAAACAAACCCTTAGTCCTTATTTTATCATGAAGTCATAATTTTATAACCAAAAGCCATAACAGATTTTGATTTTCCATCTGTAACAGGTTTCTGGTTATACACCAAAAGTCAAGTAAGAAAATATATTAAAAGCCTTCTTAGAGGGCCCGGAGAGATAGCACAGCGGCGTTTGCCTTGCAAGCAGCCAATCCAGGACCAAAGGTGGTTGGTTCAAATCCCGGTGTCCCATATGGTCCCCCATTGCTTGCCAGGAGATATTTCTGAGCAGACAGCCAGGAGTAACCCCTGAGCACTGCCGGGTGTGGCCCAAAAAACAAAACAAACAAACAAACAAACAAAAAGCCTTCTTAGAGCGCCAGAATAAATAGCACAGCGGTAGGGTCTTTGCCTTGCATGCGGCTGGCCCAGGACAGACCTGGATTCTATTCGGTATTCCACATGGTTTGAAGCCAGGAGCAATTTCTGAGCCTATAGCCAGCAGTAAGCCCTGAGCATCACTGGATGTGACTCAAAAACAAAACAAACAAACAACAAAAAGCCTTCTTTGCTATTAAACTCCTCTTTCCATAAAGAAATAGATATATTGGTTTTTAGGCTACACCCAGCAGTGCTTAGGACTCTGAGCTCAGGGATAACTCCTAGTGAAGCACAGATCCTATGTGATCTCAAACCAGAAACCAAACCCAGCTTGGATCACATGAAAGGAAAGCACTTGGCCTCGTGTATTGTCTCTTCTGTTTTCCATATATTATTTTATCTAAAGTAACACTTTGTTTATAGCATTAGAAGACACATACACCTGTACATTTTTAAAATGAGGTAACTAGTCACATGGATAATTCTGTACTCAATCTGGCATTTAATAAGCATTCAAGATGTAATTGATGAACTTCTCTTCATCACATGTAATGCTTTCCAAGTCTACTCACAGTAATGTTTTGCTCTAAATACATAAAGCATGATTTCTCATTTTGAAAATGAGGAATTATGTAAATTCACCAAAACTTACTAAAGCTCCAAAGAGGAGTAATATCTTGTATACCTGTGCATGAACCCCTATCCTCCCCAAATTTAGGAGGGTAGGTGTGAAATGTTCTTAAATAATTTTAATAAAAACAGGTTTTTATTTTTAATAAAAAAATTCTGCCACCTTTAGGCTATACTGACAGGATCTGGCATTTTCAAAAAGAAAATTAACTCATTTTCTGTTATTACCATTCTTACAAACAGCAAAGGCCTGAACATGAATAAACAAGATAGTAATTGGTCCGACATCACTAACAAATTTGGTCTGTTGTCAGACTGCAAAGATTATAAGAAGGAAGAATTATTCTTTGGAATTTCAATTTATTTTAATCTGCATGCTGCAGAAAAAAAAATAAGACCAACCCATTTTAGCTCATAATAGTGTTGTGTTTGGTTATAAATGTCTAGAACATGCTGTTTCTGGGAAGTAGGCATGCCACTACACACGACATTTAGATATGTCAAGGTTAAAGTACACTAAGTTCTGCACTTTTGGTTGCAAATTTCAACTTAAATTTATATCTAAATTTACTTAGCAAGCATAGTACTTTTTAACTAATTAAATTTCACTATTCCAGGAAGCTATAAACTCTTAGCTTAAAATATCAATAAATACTACAGTTAATAGACCAGAGTTTACTTTTTAAATAAGTCATTGTTGCAGTCAAATGACAAAACAGTATCTTGAACACTCATTTTTCAGGTCCACCATGTTTATACTGCAACTAATAAAGGCAAGTAAATAGAAGCAACCTGTCCACTTCATAAGACTAAGTTTTCATTAAGAGAAAATGGTAGTATAGGAGAGACAACATTAAAAATGAAAGCATTGAAAAAATATATCATATCTGCTATTAGTATTCTTATTTGAAGTCTTATTTTAGCTGTAAATTTAACATAATATACATAGCATATGTGTGTTAATTAAAAATCAATGAAAGTACTATGCTTCATTGCAAAAGGCTGAGTTCTAAAGTTAGAAAACTTAGAACATTCCTAATTTTCACCAATGACTAAAGATCTGTCATCTATGGTACAGCACAAATAGAAGCAAAGATTCCTTAATAGGAAATATTGTAAAGCGCCACTGAAAATTAATCATGCATTTTCTCATCTAGTAAAATTTACACTGCAATGATAGGCACATCTTTATGAAAGTGCTACATGCATTTTTCCATCCATAAAGTTAACTGCTAATGACAGTTTGACTGAAGTAACTTATACTATCTGCTGGTACATTTCTTCATCCAGAAAACTGGATGAAGTGGCCATATCCAGACTCAACTTCATATTAATAATTGCTTGATGAGGAGCAGTAGGAGTGAATTTGGATCAGAAAAAAAAAACATGAAAAATGTGTCTGGGATTTTTCTCTGTTTTACATTTCTAAGAGACACCAAACAGATGCTAATATTTCTGGGGCACTTCTAGTTGGTAAATTATCCAGGCTCCTGTAGTCAGTATTGGCTAATTATAATATGAGACTACTCATTCCTCCAGACAGACTTAATGAGCACTTGTATTTTGCTATGGAGTTAGAGTAGCCCTGTTTATAACACCATATTATTAACACTAAATAAAACACACATAAAATTCAAAACAAAGAGAACACACACACACACACACACTTATCAGGCACCCTCAATCTGTTATTGGAGTTCCCATGAATATCTAATGAACCATACATTATGTATGATGTATAATTCTTGTTCTATTCACAAACCATCTTCATTTTTAAGAGTCCTTAATTTGTGTGATTGCAAATTTATTCTGGGCCAGAAAGACAGCTTAGATGGTCTGCGCATGTGCTTTACATGCAGGAGACCCAGTTTTTGTCCCCAGAACCATATAGTTGTGGGAACATAGAGTATAAAATACAGTTCCTGGACAGAATAAAGTATAGACCCCTAAAAAAATGTATGTTTCACTAATTTCCACTAATTTCCTTTTTCTAGATCACTCTCTGCCCCTGAATGAAACTTCTCATAATTCCTCAAAAAAATAGAATTTTTGAAATTTAATGATAGTCAAACATTTGTTTAAGGGATGCTATAAGTGAAAGCTCGGGGCTGGAGTATTAGCACAGAGGTAGAGTGTTTCCTTTGCACTAGGCCAATCTGGGATGAACCCGGGTTTTATGCCTGGCATCCCATATGGTTCCCTGAGCCTGCCAGGAGCAATTTCTGAGTGCAGAGCCAGGAATAACCCCTGAGCGCTGCTGTGTGTGGGCCAAAACCAAAAAGCAAAAACTAACACCAAAAAAAAGCGAGAAATTATCAATATTTTTCCTCTTAGGTACTAATAAAATAAATACTTTCGAGCCTTAAACATTTAACCCAAAATGTCCTCTTTATTGTTTTAGACATACCCTAATATTTTTCACATTATATAAAATTTGCATTTACACTCAAATGACAAAATTCACAAAATGTAAACTGAAACCTCAGATGTCCTTTTCATCAATTCCCAAATTAATTTTGTATGTTTTCCTTTATCTTTTAGATAAACCACCTCATCATCCTCTTATTCAGTAATAACTTACTAAAATTTATGTATTAACTAATTTGCCAATTTAAGGGCAAGTTGAACATACAAAAACTTCATTAATTTAAACTATTATTCTTAATTATGTGTTTTTACCAATGTTAAAACAAATTTATTTTATTAAATTTAACCTTCATTTAATTCCTTTGAGAAATCTTATATTCTTATAAGCTACAGACTTTGCCTCTTTAAATGATCACTAATTATTACAGTTGTTTTGTAATTTCTACACAAACCAATGTGTAAATTGTAAATCATAAAATTTAATGTTTATTAAGTTTACATCATTGGAAAACACAGATAATGAATGATTCACAAACTCCACAGTTGACATTTTCTAAAATATTTATATTAATGTCATTGTGTATTTCTTGTAATTCTGTACATGTGTCTTTAAAATCACAAATCTCATTATATGTCTTCTAATTATTTCACTGGAAAGCAGAATATCCACACTTTGTAATGAACACTATTCACTAATGTCTGTTAAGACCATTTCTACAAAGAATATTCGTATATTGAAGCCTCATCCCCCCAATTTTTCCTAGGTAACTTGACCTTACCTGCAAGACCCCACCCATTTCCTGGGAGGGGTCTTGGAAAGGGTAGATAAGGCTTTGACCAGAGGGGACTAGGCCCTTTTTGGTCTTTTGCCAGCATGGAGGTCAAAGAGAAGATGGCTGAAAGGAGTTAAGATACTGGGCTAGCTAAGAATGGCTGAATGCTTAAAAGGTTATGATATAGGCCACACATGTGGTGGATAGGGCATGAATAAAGTTGATGCTTCGTGAAGCCTGTCTGTGAGTGAGTTCAATACCGGACGCTTTCCTGGACCCCAGACCCGCCAGTTGATGGGGGATGAAGCCACGTGGCCATAGCCTAAGAATAAAGCCTCCATCCACCTCCATCCCAGCCCATCGTTAATTATTTAATTCTACAGTATATGATCTTAGGACCCTTTTACCATTGAAAGGTATACGACTAATCCACCTGTCTTGCATGCAGCCTACAAGAATTCAATCTCTGTCACCACAAGGTCCTCCAAGCACCTCCAGAAGTTACCCTCAAGCAAAGCTGTGTGGCCTAGATTCATAGATCCACCACCCTAAAGATACACACACACACACACACACACACACGCATACCCAGAAATAAGTCATTTATTTCTATAGCATTTTAAATTTGTTGGAAAAATACATGATTCGATTTAGCAATCAAATAATTTATCAGATAATTAAAGGGTTAAATATGACCTAGATTTAAATTTTAAGAATAAGAGGGAAGAACGACATTTTTATTTCTGGCTGTAAAATGAAAGCCATCCATATCTTGTAGGAACATGGACCTCATTAAATGTTTTTTTGCGCTGATTATATATCTGTATATACATACATATATGTATTGCATGTGGTTTTCAAGGACTACATAAAACAACTCAGTGACACCTAATGACAAAACTATCTTTATAGGTCAGAAAATATTTTGTAATAAATAATATGCTTGTACTAAAAATAGGTGTTAATGTCCATAGGGCATCTATCCTATGAATTAACATAAAGAGCATAGGGCAATGTTGAATATTTTATTTTACAAACAATGCACTCAATAAATAAATAGTAAATAAATATAAATAAATGGTAAATAAAACTTCTGGGTTAAAATAAAAGTCACTTTAAATTACACTTTAAGTTATTTTAGAGGTAAAATTACAGTATGATAAAATTAGCCTTTAAAAATTTGAATTTAATATGATGTATCTTTTGTTAAATCTAGTAATCTCAATGTTGTTAAATAGTAGAAAGTTAATCATCTTGATTTTAATTATATTAAAATTAATAATTATAGCAAATATTTATTGGATGTACATTTCACTTTGAAAAAATGGCCCTTAGTTTAATGGCTTATTAGTCATGTCATAATTAATATCCCTGATAAATAGCACTGCCTAGATTAATATATATCTTGACTGTTATTCAGAGAACTGTATGAATGACAAAATTGTCAAGTTTGCCATTATTTTAAAATCATAAATTATGCCTTAACACTGTGCAGATTATACAAGATAGCATATATAACTTTGAATGCAGAAATTGTAAATAATTAAAATACCAATAAAATAGTTGGTATGGCTAATATAGTTTGTTATTTCTTATTAATTATTTATTATTTATATGGTTTATTCTTATTGTATGGCTTATATGTAGATTGTATGGTTTATTTCCCCTTATATTTGAGTCCTGTGGGACTACAAATCACCAATATAAATTATTTAAAGAGTTAAAAGAAGCATTTTCATAGAAGACAGCTTGATTATGTAACAAGTATTTGAGAAAATAGTCCTCTGTATAGAAGTAAAAGATATTAAATATAATATAAATATTATTTTAAATGTCATGATATTTTTATTCATTCACTTATTTTCTACCATGCTTTAAGTTTTATTGTGATGAAAGATTATATAAACTGGAGCTTTGCAAAACTTGGTCACAGTTATGAACAACTTCTTCCTTTCTGACTCTCCTTCTGGAAGAGAATATTCTGCTAACATCAACACATGCTATTTTTTCTAATACATGGGTAAGTGTGTTTTTGAGGGTTCCTTTGCAGAGATATAACAGGAAAAACTGTTCCAAACAGGTTTGTGAGCAACAGAAACAGATGAAGAAATGAGCACATGTTTTTAAACTGTAAAAACATGAGATCCTCCATATTAGATATCAAGCAAATCACAAACTGTGCAGTTGACTGGAAATGCCACCTAATCCCTGCTTAATTAAAGCACTGCTCTTAACTCCTGTTGTGTTTACGGAGGAAAGTGTTTGGCAAGACTGATGTATAAAGAAATAGCAGTCAGTGTGGCTAATCTCAAAGACTCGGGAGCTTTCTAGCTACATAAATCAGAGCGACTTTTGAATAGCCTCATAAAACACAATGCATTGCCATTCCACTCACGAGTTTTTGGTTCTTCCTACAGCATGCAGATCATTAGGATACTTCTAAGCAATCAAGTAATGTGGGCCTGATGAAATTACTCAATCAATGCATAGGCTCAAAGTAAAAGCATAACTCAAAAGAGCAGTTTTTATACATCTAATTTCTTTCTTGGAAAGGGGAGAAAAATCACAATGGAGTAATTCCTATTAAATATGATGTCTTTAGACATATGTGTTAAATGAACACATCATTTTCAAATGTCTTCAAAATATAACAGAAACTCAAAGTAATCACAATTATGCAGTTGACTGAAACAAATACATTTCACATGCAATTATTAGAGTCTAACCATTAAACTATAGCTCATTGTTTGGTTTAACTAGTATTTTTAATAAGATGCTATAGGCTAAAGCTTAGAACTGTCTTAACTAAATTACCAGCTTTATATGAAAACAAAGAGAGAAGAAACCAAAGTTTTCATCCATATAATGTGGTTCAATATTAAAAGGATTTCATATTTAAGGAACCTATTAGAGCAGTGTCCTTTTTATCTCTCCAGTTTGCCTGAACTACATATTGAAGATCCTTTCTACCTCAGCACATTACATGAGAAGGGGAAGACTTTCATTTCTGACTCTATCTTGAGATCTGAAATGATCACTTTGCCTCTCTAGTGTCATCATTTTCATACATTTAGTGCAGAAACATGACATTGGCCTTAAGTATATTTCTCACATTAAATATGTAGATGAAGGTAATCAGCCTCATAAAGATTATTTCTATTTTCTTATTCAGCCACGTAAACTAATCCAATGGCTATTACCTTGGTATTTTAAAATTTTAGTGGGTGCATTAAATTTATTTCGAGTTAAAGTTTTCCATTTATTACAATCATTATGCTGAGGTTGGGGTGGAAGCTTGTGGGTTTTGCTAACCAGTTAAGTGCTCACATATTAGAAGAGGTTATTTTAAATTTTAAGTGTTAACGCTTTCAAAAAAGGATTTGGGGTATCTTAAGCAAACCTCTTTGCAAGCTTTCTGACAATATGAAGTAGTCTAAAATAGGTAACGCTATTGTCTAGAGTACTAATTAATTACACTCAAATCAAAATTAAGCAATCATTTATTTGAGTAAGAATCACACTGTTTATGCATTAAACTAGTTTTCTAAAGAAATATCTCATTTTCAGATTCACTTTTGGGACTGCTTATAAATAAACAATTTAACACTGATAGACAACAGAATCAAAGGGAAAAAAATACAACAGTTCTGATCTGTCCAGACTGCATTACAAAAATATTCATTGCCATCGTTTCATCTGACAGAGGCTAGCAAGTTGTTTTAGAGGTGAGCAAATAAATGGATTTATTGTGGAGACCATAAATAAGCAATACGAATGATATTTATTCATAAACCTCCTGAGTTATGAAGAAGCATAAGGCAAACAGCTCATCCTAAAATAAACGTACATGCACGAGGATAACCTATAGCTGCATTCCTGCTCCAGCCACTTACAATTCGACATAAATATATGTCATTCCTTTAAGAGGAGCAGGGCTCATTTTTGAACTCTCTCGGAGCATCATTGAAACCCTCATTGAGACTATAATGTCCCCCCCCCCTGAAAAGTTCTGAACCCATTGGCACCGTGAGCTTGCAGACAGAACGTGATCCAGCGACGCTTAATTGATTTAATGCCCCAATATAAGATTTTGTGAATCCCGGTCTCGTCGCCCCCTTGCAAATATACACCAGCATCTATGTACATGTGAGTGTGTGAAAGGGTTGGGTGAGGGGTGGAGTAGGGGGGGGGGTCCTTCTGATAGAAATTATAGGGAATGGCAGACATGTTTCCAAGACCATCTCCTAGATCAAGAGGAGGCTTCCTGGATCTGAGGGGCTGCTCCGGAGAGAGAAACCCTTGGCACCACCTTCCCTTGCAAGCCGATTCCATGCCCACTCCAGGTGTGCCCGTGTCTGTGTGCGTGTGCGCGCGTGTGTGGCGCGGGGGAAGGGCAGAGAGGAGCAGAGTGGAGAGAGAGAGGCTGCGACCCTTGTATTTCGCGAATTTGCAGCCCAGCAACCTAGTCTGGACAGCTCCAAGTACCGCGGCTGCAGAAATGCACCCCCCCCCCAACAAGGGCTTCTCCCTCGGCAGCCCGGTACCAACACCCTGCTTGGCATCCCCAAGGAGAGGCGAATCTCCGGGAAGGAAAGCAAGCGTCCTCGCCAGTGCTGGAGCCGCGTAAGGGCATGGCTGGTGCGGATTAGCGAGAGAGAGAGAAGAGTTGTAGCCCCGAGTGGCGAATGCCCTGCATGATAATGATGCTCCGGCTAGGCCCCCCCTATCCCTACATACACACCCCCAGCCTGTGGCAGGCCGATAGATGGGGCCCGGGCACCAACCAAGTCTCTCCTCGACTCAGGCCGCAAGGCCGGCGCGGAGCCTCTCCGCACGGAGCCCCGGGGAAGCTGGGCAGCAACTGGCGAGGGAGGGAAGCGGGCATGGGCGGCGGCTCCCATCGCTGTCGAGTCCCGCAAGAGCAGAGCAGCTAGCCCTGGCGTTCGAGAAGCCGGAGAGTGCCCAGATACCCAGCACACAGCCGGCCCGTCCCCGGAGCGCCGAGTCCCGCGCCCTGCCGCCAATGCGCCCGCTCGGCGGCATCTCCACTGGGCGCATCCTGGGGACTCGGATTCGAAGCGAGGCGGTGCGGGATCACCGCTAAACACCCGCAACCTCCCCACCAGTGGCCCGGGACAGGGAGGCCTCGGGCATGGACGTTGTAAAACCACCTGTTCGCTCCGAACCCCAAACACACACACACAAGCGCGCGCGCACCTCTCCAGCAGGTGCCATCGCCCGTTCCCCGCAACCTCTCCAGCCCGCGTTGATGGGGCTTTCTTGGTGGGGGGGGGGGGGGTAGAAAAGGCACATGCGGGAAAAAAAAGGAGGAAAGTTCCCTTTTTCCCCCCGCACACACTCCCTGGCACACACAGACACACGCGTCCCCGGAGCCAGACGAGCCCCTCTCCAAGCACCCCGCGCGCGCGTTGCAGCGGGAGTGACAGCTGGCGCACCCGGGGGGGCTTGAGAAGAACCGGGCCGGGGGGCGCACAAGCCGAGCAGGGACCCCCGAATAGGGAGCGCTTACCGATGTGGATGATGGAATCCGCATTCGCCCCGCGCCAGGTTCGGGACCCGCAGAGGCACAGCAGCAGGAACCAAGGGAAAACTTCCATGGCCTCGCCTGCCTGCCTGGCGCGGCTGCGGGGTTGCGGGGTGGGGGGGCGGCGTGCGGGCTTCCCCCAGAGGCTGTCGCCGAAGCGTCCGAAGAGTTTGGGGGGTCACGGAGGAGTTGTTGTGCGGGACCCACCGGGCCCGGCAGAGCCTCGCGGCGCCGGTGCAGCAGATGCGGAGCGCGGACGGGTGCGCGCGGCGCGGCGCGGTCGCGTCCCTGGATGGGGCGAGCCGGGGTGCAGTTTGGAGAGCCCGGGGGCGCGTCGGCTGCCCGCAGGGGACCAGCTTAGCGCGGGGTCCGAGGCTCTCGGGTCCCAGCGCTGCCGCGGCAGGCAACTTGCAGCCGATCCCCCGCACCCGCGCGCCGCCGGATGTCCCCTTCCCCCGCGCGCCCCCGCCCCGACGGCCCCTCTCGCTTTTGGGGGGGGGGGGGTCTCTGATCTCAAGACGGGGCCCCCGGGAGGCAGCCCAAGGGATGCACTTGCAGCAGGGAATGCGGAGAGGAATGCAGAGGAGAGGAGATGCCCGAGCGCGCCCCGCTGGCAATCCGCTGCCAGCCCGCTTGGAGACCGCGTTGGCACCGGGGTGCCCTGGCGCCCACGGCGGGGCCCGGCGGCCCAGAAATGCCGGGGATGGATGAGGTCGCCGTTCCAAAGGCCGGGCTGCTGCGTGGAGCCAACCGCCCGCGAGAGGCGAGCCGAGGAGCTGCGGCGGCTGCTGCTGCTGCTGCTGCTGCTGCTGCTGCTGCTGCTGCTGCTGCTGCTGCTGCTGCTGCTGCACCTGCTGCTGCTGCTGCACCGGCCCCCACGCCGCCTGCACGGCGAGAGGGGAGCTTTCAGCGCCGAGAGAGGGGCCGGAGGGTGCAAGAGCTCCCGCTAATAACCGCCTCCTCCACTCGCTCTCTGCAACCCAAGGGAGGGAGAAGCCCAAGGCAAAGGTGCCACTGCCGCTCGCTTGCACCCCTCAACCGGGACTGAGCAAAAAGGCAGCGCTTGGGGAGAAAGACACTGACCACCCCCACCTTTCTTTTTCTCTCTTTTTTTTTTTTCTCTCTCTCTCCAGAAGGCTAAAAGCAGCCTTAAAAAAAGCCACCCCACTTATTTAACCTTGCTCTTCGCCAACAGGTATCAGACTTTCCCACCCTCCCCTTTAGTCTCCTGCCTAGTATTAGTCCAAAGAAGTGGTTAGAAGAATTAGGGACACGGGGGGTCACTAAGGGAAAAAAGAGACCTAGAAAGCTTTTTTAATGAGATTTCAATTATAAAGTTATAAAAAAGGAAAGGGCGTGCTAATTACTTTCCTTAGATTGATCTTTTTTTTTTTTCTGTCTCCAGAGTATTTTTTTTTTTTTTTTTAGAAAATCTAGTGGATTGAAAATAAAGAAGATTCCGGATCATAGATATAATCCATGAAATAACATGTATAGTCTAGTGGAAATGTGTATTAAACGTATGCACTGAGTAAGCTTAATCACTGACCTATGAATACAAATTCAGATTAGGGAGAAAATGAGTGGCTTCTCCGTGGAAAGAGAGGAGAAAGTACTGGGAGAATGACAGTCTCCCAGTCCCAGAATGAAAGGGTGTTTTGCCAGCCTATTCCTTACAGTAAAACGCGCTACTGTGACTGCCTTTCTTCTGTGATCAACCAATAACTAACCTGGTCTCATTTTAGACTGCAGATTTGTTCATGCAGCCAGTATTCCAGCATCTAGTTGAAGTCAGGAATGAAGGGTCCTGGTATTATTTAAATGACGTTATAATCATTTAGGAATTCAACTACTTAACACATGGAAAGACCAACAACTACTCAGAGGCCAGATTACCATCAGATTTGGACCGTTCCTTTTTTTTTCTTTTTTTCTTTTTTTTTTTTTTTTTTCTACTTTCTCTCTGAGTCTTCTCCTAGCCTGGTGCAGTTGGCTGCGATTTCCTCAAACACAGTTGTGTATTCTCACCTCTGTGAAATATTTTCCTTCTTTTATCTATTTTGGCACTTCCCCTGATATTACAGAAAACGTGCTGTAATATTGTTATTTATGCTATCAGCTCTGTGGGAAAGAACGTTAATACACCCCAAATCAATCTCCTCTGTCATTTTTTAATTTAGCTCAGACTCCTTTTGCCTGCTGGGCTATCGTTGGACGGATTGTCAAGGATTGTTTAACAATAACAGTTGGAAGGGATAATAGTTGGCTTGCCCCATCAAAGCCTGGACATATCAAATCATCAATTCATGCTATTTTCTCTCTTCAATTTTAGTGTATTCTGATTATATTTTTTTCATTGTTGTCATTTAGTGCTTCTTTATTTTGGAATAATGGGAATTTTTCCCCCAAATCACTTCAAATTAAGTAAGTTGACTTTAAGACTTGACCCTATACATAGAAAATCCTCCAGAGATGATTCCCTGAAGATTTCAGAGCCACCATTCCTTTACCCCATTTAAGAAAATAGGTCTGAGTAACAAACAACAGAAGACAGCACAAGATTATTGCTACCTTTAAGAAGAAATAGATGAACCAATGAAAGATATAGCTTTACAAAAAATAACACAGGAAAGTTAATACAAATTTAAAAATATAACGGTGCCTTTCTTTTTTCAATTTAAGTATATCGGTCTCCTTTTACCATCCTGCTCAATAGATCTTTATTGTTTTTAAGAACACTTTTTTAAAATTATGTATTATCTGTATTTTCTAGTATATAGAAAATTGCATCTTGTAACACAATATTTAGATAGGTGGAAGCAAAGTATTTGAATGTATTAGTTAACTTAAATTCTAGAGGGGGGAATAAAAATTTCTCTGTGATTTGTTAATATTGCACTTTCAGTTTAATGAACTTATCTAATTAAAATTGCTTAGCTTTAATCCAAATTTTATTCTATAGAAATGGTTTATGTGCTGAAATTCAACTTTGAAATATTTAATTTTTGGAATAAAGCTATAAGTGAGCTATGATTCATAAGTGTATTCTTGTGAGACTGGAATTTATTCAGATATAAATCGTGATATAACTATAAATTTTTTAAATCAGTAGGTTAGATCATCTAAATAACCCTAAAATATAAAGTGTTAGAATTGCTTGTTTACCTGTTATAAAAATAATCAGAATCAAAAAGTGTTAACTTTATCTTGTGGACATGTGCAGAGATAAGTTCTTTAATCAGGTATAATGTACTCTAAGAAAAATTGAAATAGAATGCCTATCTCGAATATAGCAGGTGTCAAAATAGAATGCCTGTCTCGAATATAGAGGGAGGTCGGGGGCATCAGTAGTGGGAATGTTGCAGTGGTGAAGGGGGGTGTTCTGTTTATAATTTAAACATGACTACAATCATACTTGTAATTATGGTGCTTAAATACTTTATAAAAAGAAAAATTCATGGGTTGGAGTGATAACACAGCAATAGGATGTTTGCCTTGCATGTGGCCAACCTGCAAAGGACCTGAGTTTGATACCTGGCATCCCAGATGATTCCCCAAGACTGTCTGGAGCGATTTATGAGTGCATAGCCAGGAGTTACCCCTGAGAGCTGCCAGGTTGACCCCCCCCCCAAAAAAAATGCAATAAAATGCAACAAAATACTTGAAGCATATTTTTTACTTATTTTTTGTTGTTGGCTTTGTTTTTCATTTACATCTGGCTGTACTCAGGGCTTACTCTGGGTTCTATGCTTCTGAATCACTTTTAATTCACTATAATGTTATCCTTAGTATTAGAAATATGGTTTATCATACAAAAGGTTCTAAATATATCAACTTTAACATGTTTAAGGAGTAAAACTACACGAGTTCAGTAATTGATTGTAAGTTTATAATTGTAGAAGAAACAATTATATAGTAATAATTTAAAATACATATTTTTTTCTCTCCCATACAGGAGCTGTCTAGAAAATTAGGAAATATCCTGAAATTTGTATTGACATTTTAGAGAAATACTCTGAAAATCACTTAAAAGTACATATTCCTATGTAACATATTCTGACACAGGATTTATCTGGCCTTCTTTTTGTCAAGGTTAACTTTGCACTATTTCATCATATTGTACTCTATAATGTTATTTGTTTGTGTAAATCTCATTTTTGGTGATGATCTGTTTCCTTTCATTCTTCTTTTTTTATATTTATTCTAAATTAGTATACTCTTTATTTTAAAACATTTCCCTAACTTTTTGAGGTTGCTCTGGCAAGGCAGTTATTTTTTTTTTCTAATTCAATGAGGTAAAAATTTTGTCCAAAGTTTGCAACTAGATTGATCATTTTAATATGAACAATTGAACAAAGTTATCTGTTATGAAAATGAATTCAAGTGAAAACTTTCCATGTCAAAGCTTTTCATTACCCCTACAATAAGCAAGACAATGAACACATTTTAGTTCCTAAGATTCAGCTAGATCGATAGATGAATTTCTTCTCAATGCCTTATTTTTTCTGTTTGGATGTTTTGATGTTTTGGATGTTTGATGCTGAATTTCAAGTAGAATATTAATAACAAGCAAACAGTTGGTAAACTGAGGTTAAATGAGGACATGAACTCCAGTAGGGGAAACTTTTTTGAGATTGGCCCCTCACTACATTATATTCTGTCCCCACAAGATGGCATCCATGCTTGGTGTAGATTTAATCAGCTTACTTTTCAATGTCTGAAGCTTTCAATTTATGAACTCACATTAATGAAACAAATATATTTAACTTATACTGGTATTTTAACTTATTTTGAGATGATTGCATTTTCTCAATCTTAAATTCTAATTCTCCACATGGAGTAATAAGTAAGCTGTTGTATTCTGTTATATTCTGATCTTTAATTTTTTTTAATTTTAGCTATATAGAAAATAAGTAGCAAAAGAGTAATTCAAAATAATATGTCAATCTTCTATTTCAGTGTAATTGAAATATTAAATACTATTATGTGATTAACATTTTGGTTTCAAAATTGATGTTAATTTATTTGTTGTTTCCAAAATATATTTTAGATATCTTAAAGAAATAATTGAATTTGGCTACTCTTTGTAAAAATTTCCATCCAGATATATGATTCATCTTTCTACTATAACATTATAAGATTAGTCAAATATTTAATATAGAGGTCAAAAGTAGCAAGAAATACATGATGCTAACTATAATTAATATGAATTATAAATTATACCTAAAATCATATTTTATTACTTTTAATTTTAAGTTAAGTTTAAGTTTAAGTTATGTGTCTTTTGAAACACATTCCATTAGGGACTTAGGAAACTAGACATAATATATAATTCTGCTTGTGCTTGAGGTAATTAATACACATTTTAAAATAACACTGTATTTTATAGTCACAAGTATCATGTGGAAAACAACTAGATGTTTTATCCATCAACAAGAGATGTTATAAAAAGAGTATGGTTAATAGTCACAATTATGCACACATTAGAACTATGAGGGTTTTCAAATATTGAAAAAATATATACTTTTTTATTTTGATTTTATTTGGGGGCCATACGTGGCAGTTTCAAAACTTACTCCCATTTCTGTGCTCAAAGGTCACTCCTAAAAGGCCTCAGAGAACTTGTAGGTTACTGGAGAAAACACCTGGGTCACATACATGCAAAAAAAGGGGGGATTTGCCACTGTACAATCTCTCAGGCCCACACTTTTTATTTATTAATGTGAAGTGTACATAAATATACAAAATACTTTTTATTGATCCTAAAACTGTAAATATAAGTATTTAGATATAAATTACTTAATGGGTTAATGAAAAAAGAAAATGTAGTTAATGTATAATAGATTATTATTTATGTAGCATAAGTCAAAACATCCTGACTTATTCCAAAACAAACAGATTTATCAGGAATTGAAGTGGTCTGCTCATAAAAGCATTTCACACCATTCTCAGTCCCATCATTTATAATAGAGATTAACTGTTTGGTGTAGAAAAGTTAGAATATCTTTGGAAATATTCTTAGGTGATGACAAAAACATGATTTCAACATACACCCAAGTATAAATATATGTCCAACATAAATTAAATATGTTTAGCATAATTTAGATGATTAAAGAAATATGTCATGGTAGAGTTAAAAATTTAGACATTCTCTAAGAATATTCATGACATTCTTCAAAGAAGTTAATCAAACATCCCTGAAATTCCTTTGGAACAATAAACACCCACAAATAGCTAAAGCAACTCTAAAAAAAAAGAAGATGGGAGGCTTCACTTTCCCCAATATTAAATTGTACTACAAAGCAATAGTCATTAAAACAGCAAGGTATTGAATAAAGACCCTTGCATCTATAGAATAGACTTGAGTATTAAGAGAATGTTCCCCAGACATACAATCAATTAATTTTTGATAAAGGGGCAAGAAACCTTGCAAAAGGGAGCAAGGAAAGCCTCTTTAACAAGTGGTATTGGGAGACCCGATCAGCTACATGCAAATAAGTGAACTAGGACCTCCATCTAACACCATGCACAATGATCAAATACAAATGGATTAAAGATCTTGATATCATACCTGGAACCATAAAGTTTATAGAAGAACATATACTAGGTAAAACACTACATGACCTTGAAACTAAAGTCATCTTCAAGGAGGAAACAACACTGTCCAAATAAGTGGAAGCAGAGATAAACAAATGGGACTATATTAAACTGAGAAGATCCTGCACTTCAAAAGATATAGTAACTAGAAAGGTCACCCAAAGAATGAGAGTAACTATTTACCTAATACCCATCTGATAAGCAGGCTAATATTTAAGATATACAAGGTACTGACAAAACTTAACAAGAAAAAAGTGGGGAGAGGACATAAACAGACACTTCCTCAAAGAAGAAATACAAATGGCCAAAAGGCACATGAAAAGTGCTCCACATCACTAATTATCAGGGAGATGCAAATCAAAACAACTCTGAGGTACCATCTCATGCCACAAAGATGGGCACACATCACAAAGAACAAGAACAATCAGTGCTGGTGAGGATGTGGAAAGGAACTCTCATTCACTGCTATTGCTGGTGGGAATGCCATCTAGTCCAGCCTTTATAAAAAACAATATGGAGATTCCTCAAACAAATATAAAAACTGGAAATTGAGCTCCCATTTGATACAGCTATACTACAAAAACACAACAAAAAATGCCTTCTGGACAACTATGTTAATGCAATGCTACTTATAATAGCCAGATCTGGAAACAACCCAGATGCCTGGCAATAGATGGGTGGCTAAAGAAACTGTGGTAATCTATACATGGAATACTATGCAGCATTCAGGAAAATAAAGTTATGATATTTTCCTATACATGGATGGACATGGAAATTATTTTGCTGAGTAAAATAAGTCAGAGGGAGAGACATACCAACAGAATAGTCTCACTCATCTATGGGTTTTAAGAAAAATAAAAGATGTTATTGTGATAATACCTAAATAAAAGAAAAAAAGATAATAGAGATAAGGGCTGGAAGGACCAGTCCACAGTATGAAACTTAACACAAAGGGTGGTGAGTTCAGTTAGAGAAATAACTACACAGATAACTATCATGGCAATGGTAGTGAGTGAGAGAAATAGAATGCCTGTCTCTAATACAGGCAGGGACTGAAGTAGGAGAGAGTTGGGGGGCATTAGTGGTGGGAAGGCTGCATGGTGAACAAGGGTGTTTATTTTAAGACTGATACCCAACTACAAACATATTTGTAAGCAGGGTGCTTAAATAAATATATTATTATTTTAAAAAGTTGCAAAAAATTTCATAAAGACACTATGATTTACAAAGGTGTTATAGTTTAATTTCACAACATTTCAACATTATTCTCTTCACCATTGTCAACCTCCCTCCATCAATGTCCTCAGCTTCCTGCTAATCTCCCTCCTTGAAAGGCACATTTTAAAGTTTTAATATTGTAGTCAGGATTTCCTGCTTTAAGTGCTTTGGGTTTTATAATTTGGATATGTGTGTGTGTCTATCTTACAACTCTTCACTTCCAATGTGTCTTACACCATCTCTGTTGCCTTTCTTCTATCTCTTCTTACTCTTACCCACCCAATTATTTTTTCCTCACCTGTACTTCGGATCTAGAGACCAAAATAATTTATGAATTTCTCCTTTGATATCTTGCTTCCTCTTGTCCAGTTACTCTGTATATGCAGGTGACATCACCCAGTATTTGCCTTTCAATTATTAACCTATCTTGATAAGCATAGTATCAATAATTTACAACCAAATTGCAACAAATTCTGGTATTATATATGGTGCACCGAGACTGCAGGAGAAAGTTCAGAGCACAGAGCTATGAGGACCTCTGAGTTGCTGGGTTGTGCCAAACAAAAAAATCTAATTATATAAGTTATAATATGTATAATATCTATAATAATATAAAAGTTATATATAATGAAAAAAATAAATCTCCTCTGCATATCTGACCTGATCAGTTTCTACCCTCTCTCTTTCTTTATGACCTGGAGACCACAGCAAATTGGATCAACAGGATCTAAGTCAAGAAGAAGCAAAACTTTTCCTTCATGGCCAAGAAGTGCCTCATGTGAATCTGGAACCTGGCCCTTTTCAGAATCCAGACAGAGATAGGCATTATAATTCTCTGAAATATAGGCAGCTGGCGGAAGAGTATGGACATAGGAGGGATTGGTGGTGGGAATGTTTCATGGTGAATCTGGTGTGTTCTTTTTATGACTGAAACCCAACAACAATCATGTTTATAATCATGATGCTTAAAGAAATTATTAAAAAAATAAGAATTCAGACAGAACTCCAAGTGACATCACAAAACTTAAGGCTTCCTTCCCACCCAACCCCAGGTGTCTTTTCCCCTTGTAGTTCTAACAACTGCCAAAGCTCCACTTGCTCCAATAGTTTGGCCTTTGAAGGTTTATTCTGAGCACCCCAGAGCTTCATGGTCTTATCCAGGACAAGGTGACTTTCCAGATGTAGCTGTGAGCTTCTCCACAGAGAAGTGGCCATGCCTGGATGCCTCTCAGAGGAAGCTCTACTGGACAAAGACATGATTTTTGAAGACCTACAAGTTCATAATTATCTCAATGTAGGAAGTCAGATTTGTAAGAAACCTAATGAGTATCAGGCTTTCGGGAAAGAGTTCACTTTATACTTCAGCTTTTGAATGTAGATCAAAATTATCGTTCAGGTGAGCAAGAGAGAAAGAGAGAAGACTTTCTCATTTATAGGATCTAAGAAAAATAAAGAAACATTATTTTAATACTTCTTAAAGACAATAGAGATGAGGGCTGGAAGGATTGGCTCAAGATAGACTATGAGTGAGTGAGAGAAATAGAATGCCTGTGGTGAATAGAGATAGGGAGTGGGGGAGGAGGGAGATGTAGGGCATTAGTAGTGAAAATGTTGTACTGGTGAATGGGGGTGTTCTTTTTTATAACTGAAACCCAACAACAAACATGTTTGTAATATGGTTCTTAAAGATATTAATTTAACAATTTGAAGCAAATTCAAGATTTTATTCTGCCTGTTAACAGCATAGTCTTCCACTGTGGATAAACACCACACTTTAATTATCAATCATTTATCCTAGGTTAATTCCATAGCTTAGCTATTGTGCTAAGTGTAAAAATAATAGTATTATATATTCTTTTGAATGATGTTTTGTCTGAGGAGTAGGTTCCAAGAAGTGGAACTGCTAAACTATATTGTAACTCTATGCTAACTTATATAAGAGCTTTTCACATTGTTTTCCATAGGAGCTGAACTAAGCAACAATCTTCCGAGCAATGAATGAAAGTTCAATGTTTTGTTTGTTTGTTTTTCAGGACACACTCGTTCAATGCTCAGGGGTTACTCCTGGCCAAGCGCTCAGAAATCGCCCGTGGCTTGGGGGGGGCCATATGGGACACCAGGGGATCGAACTGTGGTCCTGATCCTTGGCTAGCGCTTGCAAGGCAGACACCTTACCTCTAGCGCCACCTCACCGGCCCTGAAAGTTCAATTTTTAACACATACCCCATTGAGGAGAATTGACAGGGATTTTTTTTGTACGTGCATATGTGTGTGTATATGTGCCATTCTCATTCAGGTGAGATGCTATCTAATTTTTATTATTTAATTTTTTCTGATAAAAAGTGTTGAGCAATTTTTATGTCTATTGGCCAAAAGTCTGTCTTTTTCAGATAAGTGTTCATTCACACTCTCTTTTTTATAGGGTTTGGGGTGATTTTTAAAAATAAATTTTAAATAGAATCACTATGAGATACAGAGTTGTTTAGGATTGACTTTCAGTCATACAATATCCAACAATCATCCCTTCACCAGTGAAAAATTTCAGATACCAATATTGCCAGTTTCCTTCCTGCCCTTTCCCTGCCTGCCTCTATAACAGATATTCTCTCTCTCTCTCTCTCTCTCTCTCTCTCTCTCTCTCTCTATATATATATATATATATATATATATATATATATATATATATATATATATACATTTATATATTCCTTTCCCCTCTTTCTTATTCTATACAGTTCTTGGTTTTTTTTTCTTTAGAAAACTGTGGTTAGAGAAACTGAAAGCCTTTTCTCTAAACTTCGGTACAAGACAAAGTTGCCCCCTCTCACCACTCCTATTTAACATAGTACTGGAAGTACATGCTATAGTGATTAGGCAAGAAAAAGATATAAAGGGAATCCAAATAGGAAAGGAATAATTCAAGCTCTCACTGTTCGCAGATGACTATACTTAGAAAACCCTAAAGATTCTATCAAATATCTTTTAGAAAATATAGATGCATATAGCAACGTAGCAGGCTATAAAATTAACACACAGAAATCAATGGCCTTTTTATACACCAATAATGATAGGAAAGAAATGGATATTAAGAAAACAACCCCATTCACATTAGTCTCACATAAACTCAAATACCTTGGAGTCTACTTAACTAAAGATGTGAAGAGCCTATACAAAGAAAACTATAAAACCCTGATACAAGAAATAAAAGAAGACACACGGAAATGGAAATGCATATGCTGCTCTTGGATTGGCAGGATTAATACCATTAGAATGACAATACTACCCAAAGCTTTGTAAAGATTTAATGTGATCCCACTAAAGATACCCATGACATTGTAATAAAGTGAACTTAGACCTCCTGTTAACATCATGCACAATGGTAAAATCCAACTGGATTAAAGATCTAGATATCAGACCTGAAACCAGAAAGTATATAGAACAACATGTAGGTCAAAAACTCCATGACATTGAGAATAAAGGTATCTTTAAAGAGGAAACAGTACTGTCCAAACAAGTGAAAGCAGAAATAAATAGATGGGACTATATTAAGCTGAGAAGCTTCTGCACCTCAAAGGAAATAGGGCCCAGAATACAAGAGCCTCCCACTGAGTGGGAGAAACTATTCACCCAATACCCATCAGATAATGGGTTAATATCCAAAATATACAAGGCACTGACACAACTTTACCAGAAAAAAATCATCTAACCCCATCAAAAAATGGGGAGAAGAAATGAACAGACACTTTGACAAAAAAGAAATACAAATGGCTAAAAGGCACACTAAAAAATGCTCCATATCACTAATCATCAGGGAGATGCAAATCAAAACAACTATGAGGTACCATCTCACACCACAGAGATTGGCACACATCAGAAAGAATGAGAACAAGCAGTGCTGGCGGGGATGTGGAGAGAAAGGAACTCTTATTCACTGCTGGTGGGAATGCTGTCTGGTACAACCTTTGTGGAAAGTGATATGAAGAGTTCTCCAAAAACTGGAAGTTGAGCTCCCATACAATCCATCTATACCACTCCTAGGGATATATCCTAGAAACACAAAAATACAATACAAAAATCCCTTTCTCACACCTATATTCATTGCAACACTGTTTATAATAGCCAGACTCTGAAAACAGCCTAGATGCCTTTCAATAGATGAATATTTAAAGAAACTATGGTACATATAAACAATAGAATATTATGCAGCCATCAGAAGAGATGAAGTCATAAAATTTTCCTATACATGGATGTATAAGGAATGTATTTTGCTGAGTGAAGTAAGTCAGAGGGAGAGAGATAAACACAGAATGGTCTCACTCATCTGTGGGTTTTGAGAAATATGAAAAATATTTGTGTAATGATTTTCAGAGACAAAATAGAGGAAGACTGGAAGGTTCAGCTGCTGACATGAAGCTCACCACAGGGTTTGTTTAGTGCAGTCACAGAAATAATTACACTGATAACTATCATAACAAAATGTGACTGAATGAAGGAAGTAGAAAACCTGTCAAGAGTACAGGCTGGTGTGGGATTGGAGGAAGGACAATTGGAATATTGGTGATGGGAATGTTGCACTGGTGAAGGGTTTTATATATATATAAATCAACAAAAAGGAAAAAGAAAAGATAAGGCTTCCCAGTGCTTACCACAGGCTGTGTTCTTTACACTGACTGTGTAGAAAGAGGAGGTACGGTAAATGCACCCCATATACACCCCAATCCAGGCCCTTTGTCTTGTTTGTATGTGAATTGGGTGACAAAAAATATAGAAAACTGTGGTATGCAATATTACTTCTAAAGGGCACAACCCTTTACTTACTTACAGCACCCAATTTATTTCCAGAGTGATCCAAAGTTGATATTTGAATACGGCTAATATATCTTGGAATTGAAAGCTTTACCTTACGTGTGTCCAAATACTTTCTCCCTTCAGTTGGGTGGCTTTTAGTTTTGGTTCAGGTTTCTTTGTTATGCAGAAACTAATTTTGACATACTCTCCATTTCTTTTGTTTGTTTGTTTGTTTGTTTGTTGTTTATTTGGGGGCCATATCCAGTGATGATCAGGGTTTATTTCTGGCTATGCACTCAGAAATCGCTCTTGGCTTGGGGGAACCATATGGGATGCCAGGGGATCAAACGACATTGTGTCCTAGGTCAGCACGTGCAAAGCAAACACCCTACCGCTTGAGCCACTGCTCTGGTTTCATAGTCCCCCTTTTATTGAATTTTTATATTTATTGCTATTCCAGTGAAATCATATCAATGAAAACACCTTTGAGGACAATATTTTGCAATGTTATTTTAGTATTTCCTCAATATACTTTATTAAGTATCTTATCTTAAAAACTTTAATTCACTTTGAATAGATTTTTGTGGCTCATAGAAATAAAGAAGTAACTTCCCAATATTCTTCAGCTCACCTGGTTGGAAAGATTTTTAGAATGAGGTCAGAGATGAGAATTCTAGGATGGAGATTTAAATAAAAGCTATCAGATCTGAAGACTCATGGTGTAAGGATGTCTCATTTGTCCATTGAAAAGCTAGAACTAAATTTTACATAAGATCTGAAGTAATTATTTTTAAATTAGGCAATCTAAACTCAGTCATATTTACAGTGTTAAAGGTTTTAATTGTTTCTAATTTTTGCATTTTTCTCCGTTATCTCACTTTTAATATTTATAAAGAGAGATTTTTATTTTTAAGAAAATGACTGAGATATCTGGCAGTGTAAGATATGAGGGCCATTTGTACCTAATAATAAGCAGTATTCTTTGAATCTGCAATCAAGAGAAAGAATGAAGACTAGGTAAAGACACAGAAATGTACTCCCATAATCCAACTCCAGCCAAACTGCTGCAGACATGATTGAGGTGGAATAATTCAGAATGCAACCCTCTTCAAAGATGCCTTTCTCATTAAAAGTATTTAATTTGCTATGGGAAATACAAGATACCATCATCTAGGGACATAGACTAGAGATTAGGAGTACAGTCTAATTTATGTAAAATCCCAAACCAGATTGCTGGGCATTGCATTCCCCAAACTCCCACCCAAACAACTGGGTATGACCCTTGAGATCTAGCACTGTTGGGCCAGAGCATAAACACACTGCCAGACTTCAGCACTGATTCAGTCTACTGGTTTGACCCCAGACTGCTGAGCATGGCTTCTGAGCCAGTGTAATATTTATGAATAAGCAAATTTCATCAACTTTGGGAAATGGATTTGCTATCTCCCCTATTTTAGGCAATGTATAGGATTTTCAAATAATCATTCAGGTCTTAACTTTTCCATAAAGAACACTTTGAGATCAAATAAAAATGTGACAAAAATGTAAGTAATTACATAAGTTGTTTGAGACATATAAGAAAAAGGAATATTGTGCCACCTATTTCATAAACTACAAGCAAAAAGAAAATAAGTTTAAATTGGTATATTTAATGATAATATGCAAAAATTCTCAAGAGAGTAGTAGCAAATAAAATATTATTATGAACAAAAATTACACTATACATCATAACCATTTTTAATTAAAAGGAATATAAAGAGGTTTTATCGGCCCAAACTAAGACAATGATGGCTTATATCAGTAGATAAATGATAACACTTGAAAACTTCATTAAATAATATGATTTTAAAGAAATAAACATTAGTTGTTTAGGAAGCAGGAATTCCTCACTCTTAATAAAGTAGCCCATGAAGAGAACTTTCTTATGGTCTGAATAAGGAGACTTTGAGACACCTAAACCTCACAGTTGACTACTCTGGAAACTGAGTGCACACTTCCTTCACAGAAAGTGGCTGAGTATCAACAATAGGAAAGAAACATTCCATAATTGTGAGTGCTCAGAACTCCATCCAGCTGACACAGTGCAACAAATAAAATTATTTAGCTCTAACAAAAAAAAACAGTAAATATATATAAAGGTATTTCTAAATTTATATATAAAACATATTTATAACACATGTATAATTATATATAGAGATGTATTTTAAAGAGTTTAAAGATGACTTTGAAATATTAATGCTCTCAATGTTTTATAATCTGTAAAACATCTAAAACTATTGAAAGAATCTATAAACTTGAAGAAAAGCTCATGGAAAATAGAAGGAACTCATTCAAGTTGAAGTTAAAGGTGTTAAGAATATATCAGTAAGTCTCAGCAGCAGACTGGATGGAGCTGGAAATTAAATCAGTGACCTTGACATAAGATATATACATATCACCCTCCATAGAGAAGAGGCAATTGCAAAAAGAGTGAAAAAAATAAAGAGTATCTAAAAGATACTGCGCACAAAATAAAGACAGTCTCTGAATCATAGGAGTTCCCGAAAGAAATGAAAGAGGGAAAGAAAAAGCAAGGCTAATTAAATAGGTAATACCTGAGAGCCACCCCTAAATAAGAGGAATATTAATGCACCGATATATTATTAAGTAACAATAGTAAAGAAAAAAATGTTTCCTTCTTGTAATGATTAAACTTCCTACTAATATTTTCAAATACCTCAAAAAATACCCCTATTGTGTTTAAAATAGTATATTTTAATCAACTGTACCTACAAGCCAGGGAGAAGTCTTAAAAGAATGGTATGTTTAAATAAAATATTTAAAACTAAAAAAAATAAAGAATGAAATGTATCCTCTGCCTGTAAGAGTTTTGGTTTCAATCCCTAGCAACGTACAATAAGTACTTTCAAATTAAAAATTTTATCATAAGTGATTTTCTAATTATAGGCTTTATTATTTGCTTGATTGAAATATATTCATTTTATTACTTTAGAATATTTTAAATATTTTAGAATATTTTAATCTTAGATATTAATAACCAAGTACTGGCATTTATTTGAGGAAAGTTGTTTAGGGCCACATGCAGGGATATCAGGGGTTACCCTTGGTTCTAGTAATAGGAATAAGTCCTGCCTTTACTTGAGAATATGAAAAAAGGGAGATCAAACCGAGATCAGCCACATGCAAGGCAAGCATGCCATACTACCTATCTCTCCTGCCCAGAAAATCAGGCTCTTAAAAGAACTAGAACATCAGAAAAATTTAGGTAGTCTTTTAACATTTAGAAAGCTAGAAAACTAGGGTAGTAGAGAATTAATAGTAATTTATTTGTGTATATATTGTGTATATACTACATGGCAGCCAGAAATGATACAATCACAGACTTTGCGGCAATGTGGATGGACCTAAAACATATTATGTTAAACGAAGTAAGCCAGAAGATGAAAGACAAACACAGAATGATAGCACTATTCTAAAGCACCTAGATATACACCTTATATACAACTAATACTCAACAATAAATAACAGGGTAGAAACTCCAAACACTGTAACAGTCAACATATATCGGAGAGCAGTGCCCAAAACAAAGGAAAGAGGTACAACACAAACTCTTTGACTATACATTAGACCACAAAGAAACCAGCAACAACAGAAACAGCAGCATAGAGAGAACAGGTATGTAATCAGCCTTCTACTACAAAGACCCATAATAATCCCTTAGGGATCTTATACAGGATTACAGGTAAAGAATACCATGGGATATCACTGACTCCAATGGAAGCATTTCATAACAATTTGTTTTAATGTCTTAATCTTACTATATTTAAAATAACCTCTCAGCTTTTCTGTCCACAGGCGCTCTTGGATACAAAGTATGGACAAACTAAGATGGCATCTCAGGGCTCACTCACAAAAGATACCATACCCAGCCTGCATTATGAGAATATCCTGATAAAACTCTTTAACATAGCCTTTATCTCTAGGTTATACCTTCTTTAGGGACCTGAAACACGTGACCAGCCAGTCCACCAAAGCAGCAACTGTGTCCTACAGACTTATACTACAGGCCCTACTCATCAAACACAGTCAAGCAAACTCACATTCCCATGCTCTTCTCTCTTCTCACTACTTTCTTTTTTTTATTTCTCTTTTTCTTTTTAATTGCTTTTCTCTTTTCTTCTCTCCTGCCCCTTCCATATACTTTCCCCCTTCCCCCCTTTGGAAATCTGACTATCCCTTCACCCCTCAATCCCACCCAGATTTCCCACCTCATTAAAACTCTTCACCCTCAGTTCTTAATCCATTAGGCATCAAGACTGACCTTCTACCCCAACGAACCAGTACCCAGCACCCAAGCAAAGAGACAACCAGTCAAACCCACACCTCCTCCCCTGCAAGAAAAGACAACCAACACCCCTGCTGACTCATGCTGCGCAGTCCTCTTTACCAACCCTTCCTAATGTGGACTATTACTTGAAACCGGACTTAGCTATAAAAGTATCCCCAATGCAAGAACTCTTCCCAAGACCTCCCTGCTGCAAATTTTTTGCCATTCTCAAGAGGGTCAGTTTGTGTGATGAAAAGGCGCCCTGGAACCAAGACACCACAAGAAAATCTCAAAAGACAATGGGGAGACCTATACTTCCATCATAAGTATAAGACCTGTATTACACCATCTCTTTATCTGCTTTTCCCCAAAAGTAGTCTCTTGCATCACTCTGTTCCTTTAATCAATTATTTATTTTATTTTTTAAAATCTTTTTTCTTTATATAAATATAAATATATATATATATATATGTGAGCACATGTATTTTTATTTCTATTTTTATCTTTTTTGGGTGTGTGACCTATTTCTGTTTTTTTCTCTATCCACCCTCAAATACACTGGCAATATAATGTAGCACCATTTCTCCCTGCAAAGGCACACTAAAAAATGGGGAATTCTTACTTATAAAAACAAGCTCTTATCTACTAGAGATAAGAAATCATACTTCTTTACAATACAGGGGCATCTCCCACCTTGAAAATATGTCACGTGGACCCAACTTAGACCCCAGGTGATTAGACACCAACTGTCCAGCCTTGAACACTGGGTCCCAGACATAGAAATGACACAGTTCTTCACAACAGCCACAGGAAATAAATCCCATCCAGGACATCCTCAATACTGCTCGGACATCAATAAGTGCCAGCTCTGATATGATATCCTGACAACGAGGAAACTGAGAATAACTTGACCTAAGAGCAGGTTATCCTATCTCAACAGCTCGATAAGACAAAATCAGAAGACTTGTCACCCTTTGGTCTGTCCAAATGCCAAGATCGCGATTTACAGATGACTGGCTGATAGAACTATGACCGGACTGTATGTATCCTGGGACAAATAAAAAAGTCCTAGTCTAGGGTTTGAGCTACGACCTGCACAACAACCATGATCTCTAGATCCAGAGGTCTGTCTGAGACCATTGCATCTGAATGGGTCTTCTGGAAACATAAAGAAAGACGAAACTGAATGGGTCTTCTGGAAACACAAAGAAAGATGCTATCCCAGGCCTTGTCCAAAGAAAAATGCTATCCCAGAGCCCGTCCTAGGATCAGCGCAAAGACCAAGGCCACCAACCACAGAAAACGGATTAAAAGCACATGGAGGGAACAGAACTTCTAGAACCACAAAGAAAGACTTCATCATAAGTTCCACTCTCTGACCTGTGCAAATACCGAGATCTCTAGATACAGAGGTCTGATTTGATCACCCAAGATGGAACAGAAGTCTTCCATACACCACAAAAGCACCAAGGGGAGAGTAAATGAACCTGAAAGGAGTCTATAGTTAATCCCATGACAATATACTTCAAGGGTAGAAACCCTGTTTCTCTTAAGCCAAGGGAATTCCTTTTCAAATGACCCCAATATTTATTGTGCCTGTGCAGGAGGGAAGAAAAAAGAAAAAAAAAAGGCAAAAAGCACAATTTTTTTTATTTATTTATCTAGCTTTTGCTGATTTATTTGTTTTGGTGTGGTTATTGAAGTTGTTGTCTCAGTTCGTATTTTTTTTCCTTCTTTCTTTTCTTCCTTTATGTGCTCTGCCATGTTTTTTTATCTCAAGACCATGGCTTTTATGTGGTGCTTACCTTTATTGTTGGAGTGTTCACTGGATGTTTTATTTGACACTTCTTTTTGTACTGTTGTGGTGTTCCACCTCCTTTTTCCCCTTCATCTCTCGAAACTAGGGTGAGAGCTTCCAGAAGGACTCGGCCCATTTTCGGAGTGTTTGATTTTTTTTCCCAGTTTATTACTTTTCTCTTCTTCAAACAAAACCACATAACTTGAACTATCTTGTCCCACCTCCCAACTAGAGCGGAAATAAGGGAGGTACCAAGACCAAACGGGTGTAGGACCACTAAGTAGTTAGCTAGGCACAGAGGGGACCACTTATTCTGGCAGCCCCAGGGGTGAGGGAGAAGGATATGGGAGGTAGGGTGGGAACAGAGGTGGTGGAGGGAGGACAATTCGGTGATGGGAATTCCCCTGATTTTATGTTAATATGTACCTAAAATATTATTGTCAATGATACGTAGGCCACTATGATTAAAATAAAAATTATATTAAAAAGATTTAAAATAATAGTATCTTCAGTTTAAAAAATAAAGTTAAATATAAGTTTTAGAGAAGTAATATTGTGTCTAATAAAATAAAACAAAGTAAAATCTTTATATGAAACAGGAATGGCTTGTTACATTATAATGAATATTTTAAAAGGTAAAAACAATCAGAATATATAATGATATTTAAAATAATAAGTGAAAGAACCATAGAGATAGAACAGGAGGCAAGCACTTGCCATCCATCAGATGGACATGGCTTTGATCTTCTTCTGAGCACTACCAGAAGTAATCTCTAAATGCAAACTTAGGAGTCATCACTGAACAAGAAATGTGGCCCCAAAATATAACAAAGGCACAGAAGTTGCGTCTCCCCACAACATGATGATCAACAAAATTATTATAGATATTTTAAAATAAATACTAAATTTATTCAAAAAGTTAATAACAAAATACGATAAAATTGATATCAATAGGACTAATGGTGATTAAAGGGACAAATAAATAAAATACGATAAATGGATAAATCAATACTACATGTATAAATGGGTAGAGAGATGAACATACAGGTAAATACAATCTGTATTTTCAGCTATAAAATATATTTCTTACCAATTGCTTCTAAAGTACTATAATTAACTAGTGGGTTACATATAAAATTGATTCTAAAATGTTTTTATAAAAGTTAACTTATAAAGAAATATATCATAGTGACTCAGAAGCTCTGTACTTTACTTAAATTGTTTAGAGAATTGTTAAAATAAAATTATAAGAAGCCAAAAAATAAAATAATTGAACATAAGAATTCTACATAGCTAAGTTTTATAGCAATTAAAACAAACGTTTTATAAGGGTTTGGATAGGAATACTGATAACGAATTACATTCTAGGCTGGAGTGATATTCAGAGGGTAGAACACTTGCCACATACATGGCAGATCCAGGTTTAAACTGTTGTATCCCTTATAATCCATGGAAGCCTGCCAGGTGTGATCCCTGAGTGAAGAACTAGAATTAAGTCCTTATCCCAGTAGAGTATGGCTCAAAACTCAAATTATATCTAAAGTATCAGTAATTCAATGGAGTCTTCCAATATTAGGTATTAATTATTAGATATTAATTCTATCTCACCTGCCAATCTATATATGAACAAAATCACCTTTGCTCAAATTAATTACAAAAATTTTTGAGTGTTAACCAAATTTTCTATAATATATAGCACATATACAAATACACACAGACTTATGTTTGTGACTTATGTGTAACTTATGCTCATTTAAAATAAAGGAAATATGTCTACTTTCTTCCACAAAAAATATTTAAAGTAAACTAAGATTTTTAATTAAAATCTTTTAAAGCAAATTTTTATGAAAAGTTAAAAGAAATATGATATTCATTATCTAATATACAAGATACACTAGATATATTTCCGAATTCTTCAACAAGCTAAGAATCAGGGTAATTTCAAAAAAAATCAGGGTAGTTTCAAAAGAAAAGAAATTAAGTACAGAGCAATCTTGACTTTAGCAAAAAGTCTGAATTGTGCTATTTAAACCACATTAAATAATATAATGAAGAATACACTAAAATCAAATGAATATGTATTAGATATCAAGTAAAAATAAGTTCTATTTAAAGAAAGAGAATAAATTTAAGTTCAAAAACTGAACATTGTAAGATCTGAAATTTAACATTTCTCACATGGAATAAAGATAACATGAGGAAAGTCACTATTAGTAAATCTAAAAATAAAGAACATCTCTATTGGTACTTTTCTCTAATATAGCTTGATTTATTAACTTTCTTTCTATAACCAAAAGTTTTCTTTGTCTTTTATAGAAGTCCCTGATTATTTATTGTGGTGTTTATTTAGTAGTGATAAATTTATTTTACTCTTGGTTGAAAAATGACTTACTTTCATTTAAATCAGGATAATAACAATTTTAGCTGGCTAGGGTACTCTTGTTTGGATGTCTTTTGTATTTAGTACTTCATGTATATAACATCTTCCTTAGTACCCTTGATGATCTTAAAGAAATCAGGGTCTTATTTTAGTTCTGCTGTCCGTGATTCTGCATTTTTCTTGCAGTTTTTATGTTTCTATTGCTAACTTTTTTGTTTGTTTTGTTTTGGGGCCAAACTAGGCAGTGCTTAGTGCTGGCTCTGCACTTAGGAATTACCTCTGGCAGTGGTCAGACCACCTATGATGCCACAGATCTAACCCAGGTCAGCATCCTGTAAAGTAAACACCCTGTCCTCTATACTATCTCTCAAGCTCCTCTAACTTTAATTTTTATGAATTATTTATAATGGGTCTTCATTTTTTTGTTTGGGGTTATTTTTGTTGTTACGCTTTTGTTTTCGGGTCAACAAAAAGGAACACAAGTTGTTCCTCTTACTGTCATACTTTGAAAGATTGTGACGAGCTTTTAAATGATAGACATGTTATAGTTTTTTTTAATTCAGTGAGATAAAAATTTCAATTAAAGTGTGCATTACACTGATAAATTTCAAAATATGAGCAATTGAAGTTATTTGCTATGAAAATTAATTCCAGTGAAAACTTCTTTGTCAAAGCTTTCCATTGCTCTTACAATAATTAAGATAATGAAAACATTTTAGGTCCTAAAAGACTACATATATACAGAAAATACATACATACATATGTATACATATATACATAAAGTGACATTCTTTTCATTAAGGAAAGTTATGTTGAAATATTCTTATAACTATTCTCTTTTTACTTTTAGTTTTATGTATTTAATTTTTTCATGTATCTATGCAGTATTTCCAAAAACAACTTCAACTTTATTGGAGCATCAGCTTATTATTTGACTCTATATTCTAAAATGTGAGTCAGAGAAATACTTATATTTGTCCTTGGAAATTACTAAGTAGAATTGTAAATTTTTT
Organism: Suncus etruscus; assembly: GCF_024139225.1. Classification (NCBI taxonomy): domain Eukaryota; kingdom Metazoa; phylum Chordata; class Mammalia; order Eulipotyphla; family Soricidae; genus Suncus; species Suncus etruscus. Next base: position 80,816,512 of record NC_064863.1, on the reverse strand, counting down.
AATTGTTATTAATGTGTCAGTAATGAGTTTGGAATCAAGTGGGTTATATTTTGTTACTATTTAAATTTACTAATTATATTGTTAATAAAAGTGAAAATATTGATTTATCTACATGATATTTATTTATTCATAAAATGATTCATCTTCATGTATTTGGGATTGATCATATTTTCAGTGGCATTGTTCACAAGTTAAAAGCAGTTGGGAGATATTTGTCTTCTTAAGATCATCAATAAAATTATCTTATTAACTGATTGCTATGATAGATGATATTTTTTTACTTTGCATGTGGCCAAAATCAGTATAATTCTTGCCTGGAGCGTCACTGAGGACAAAGTTGGGAATAGTATCTCAAGTACTGGAAGTGGCCCACTAACCCTACCCTTACCCCTTCAAAAATAAGATAAAATAGAAATAGAAATAAATTCTTATAAATTTGAGTTAAGTATTTGATTCTGTTGGGGCCAGATTAAAGCAATCTTATCAAAACTACAAACTACTAGTCTTTTGTTGTTTCCACAAAGATTAAATAAAAATAATAAATTGGAGTAAAAATAAATTCAAAAATATCATTGGAGTATGATTATTGTCAAGATGTATGATATTGGTTCTTATAAACATGGAATATTTAAAATATAGAGTTCCCCTTTTTCTCAAAAAGTTTAGGGTTACATTTGCAAAAAATAAAGATGCAATTTTTTTATTTCAGACTAGAAAACCAAATCAATATACAAGTACCTAAATTGAGCTAAATAGTCAACTTATGAATTTTGTCAGTTGACAAAAGAGAGGGGAACAAACCCAGATAAAATCAACACATGAGGGGCAAGACGACAGTAATAATCCATTGGCCTATAAGCTATGAAAATAAATAATTACCATTTTGAGTCACTGTGTACTAGAATGTTTTTAATGAGGTAATAAAAATTCTAAATAATCATTTTAATTCTCTTTGCCAATACAAAAAATTCAATAAAGATATTCCTTTTATCTTAGATATTTATTTACTATAGTTTTATTGAATGCAGATTTGAATGCCCTGGAAGTTTTAGGTATCGGGAATGGAATAGAACAGAGACCTCAGTAGGTCACAAGATATTGGCAGAAGGGTGAATCTTTACACAGTGGGATAGAGATCACTTTCTAAGTGGTTACTGAATGCCAGCAAATGGCTTGTAGGAGAATAACGTATTCTAATTTTATTTTTATTATTATTTTATAATAATATCTTTATTTAAACACCATGATTACAAACATTATTGTAGTTGGGTTTCAGTCATAAAAAGGAACAGACCCCCTTCATCAGTACCACATTCCCACCACCAATAATCCCTCCCTCATTTCCCTCCCAATTCGCCTGTATTTGAGACAGGCCTTCTACATTCCTCACTCACTGACACTGTTATGATAGTTTTCAGCGTAGTTGTTTCTCTAACTACACTCACCAATCTTTGTGGTGAACTTCATATTTTGAGCTGATCCTTCCAGCCTTCATCTCTAGGAATTATTTTAATGCTTTTTATTTTTCTTAAAACACATATTCTGTGTCTATCTCTCTCCCTCACACTTATTTCACTCAATAGATTCCGTGTACTTCCATGTATACGAGAATTTCATGACTTCATCTCTCCTGATGGTTGCTCCTTTGTGTATATGTACCACAGTTTTTTTAGCCATTCATCTGTTGAAGGGCATCCTGGTTGTTTGCAGAGTTTGGCTATTGTAAAAAGTGCTGCAATGGATATAGGTGTGAGGAAAAGATTTTTGTACTGCTTTTTTGAGTTCCTAGGGTATATTCCTAAGATTGGTATAGCTGGATCAAATGGGAGCTCAATTTCCAGTTTATTGAGGAATCTCCATATTGTTTCCCATAAGGGCTGAACTAGACAAATGCCAGTCAATGTTAAAATTTCAAAACAGTGGAAGTACAGAGACTGAACAAGGTAAATCATGTTCAGTTGGAGCACCAGAAAGGTCACGCTTCTGTAGTAAATATTATTTATGAATAAAAGCAAGTCCAGAGAAAAATTGTAAAAGTCATCATCATTTTAAAGGAACTAGAAATAATAATAGGAAAGCCCAAATTGATCTGTCAGAAATATTGCTGCATTCTAAAATAAAACTCAAGTTTTTTAAGGAAGTTATTTTTTAGTAGGCCTTATAATTTATTATATAAATATACAACATGCATTCTAAATTTTTCTTACATGTAAAGAGACATGAAGATATTGAACTTAAGAGATAATTACAATTTTTATAATTTTACACAAATTTTCATGCAAATGTTCATACAACAAGGAATGAACAAACATGCAGTTTAGATCAGTCTAACTTTGAATGGCTGAAACCATCACATTAGTGTATACAGAATGATGTGGTAGCAATTTTCTTGTAATTGGGATTTTGGAGTCATTGAATGTTTTCATTTTGAAGGTAGTGATAAATCAAATAATTATGGAATCTGTGGTATATATGCACTATGGAATACTACTCAGCTGTAACAAAAAATAAATGATCCATTGTTTTCTGCAATTTGGACTTGAATGAAATTAGGGGATAGTATGCTAACAGTAATTAGAAGAGAGACAGAGGTCAAGTGGTCTCTTTCCTATGAAGAATATAAGGTAACAGAGAGTAAGGGTCAACTGATCCTGAGTGTCAGCCAACAGGCTTGGGAGTGTATGAAAAAAAATGAGTGAGAGCTGATCTTCAGACATTGGTGGAAGAATGCTGATACTCTGATGGTAGGTGTAGGGCTGAAACAATGCCTACCTGAAATTATATTATTAACTCTATTGCAAATCACGGTACCTAAGTAAAATTTGAAAAGATAAAGGGGAAAAAACTGGAAGATTATGATCTTGTAAATTTATAACTTAGTAAAACTACATAGGCATTAAAAAACCATGAAACATTATAAATATCTTGTAACAATTTTTACGAAATATGCTATATTTTAAAATTTTAGCTTACCAGAACTCATGAACAACGGTAAAATATAAAAGGTCTAGTAGCTATTAAAATTGAATTATTTATAAAGGGTCTTTATACAAAGGCAAGTGTAGACCCAGGTGCTTTTACAGCTAAGTTATATCAAATATTTAATTTAGACACAGAGTCAGCCTTATATATTTTTTTTTATTTTTGGGCCACACCCAGTGAAGTTCAGGGGTTACTTCTGAATATGCACTCAGAAATTATTCCTGGCTCGGAAGACCATATGGGACTCCAGGACTCTAACCGAAGTTTGTCTGCTTATAAGACAAACACCCTACCACTGTGCTTTTGCTCCGACTCCTTACATAAAGATTTTAGTAAAATGTATGAAGAATTTTACATCTTCTCTTAAATGATTGTCATAATTCTAACGCTGAAATCAGATAGGTCAATTTACTTATTTGATATATTACTTAAGAATCTAGACAGAAAAGAATTAAATAATTTTTATTGTGACCAAAGTGAATTACAGATCTTTCACAATAATATTTTAGGTACATAGTGACATTGAATCAGGGGAATTCCCACTACCAGTGTTGTTCTCCATTTCCCCCTGTTCTTGTGTTATGTGGTTGTGTTAAAAAAAAAAAGAAACAAATAGGAAAAAAAATGAAAGAAAAGGAACGGGAGAAAACAAGCAAACAAAAAATGAATAGCAAACGAAAAACCCCTGAAGGCGTCCATCTAGATGTTATAAGTATCAATTTAAAAGAAGAAAGGGAAAAAAGAACAAAATGGTGACAAAAATACAAAAAAATACAAGAAGAAAACAAAAATAAAAACAGCAAAAAACCTACAATGACAGCAACAAAATCAAGCAAATAAACAAAAAAAAAAAAACCCAGCAACTACCAAAAAAAAAAAAAAAGCATTGCAGCAATAAAGACAACTACCAAACAAAAATCATAGCAAAAGAATAGAGAAAAAATTGTCCTTTTTTCCCACAGGCACAAAAATATTGGGGAGATTAGAAAGGGAGTTTTCTTGAGTTTCTCTGCCCTTGAAGCATACAGGCTCCATATATGCTCTTTTTCATTCCCCCAGGTCTTATTATGGTGCCAGGAAACTTTCAGCTCAGTCATGGATGACAAAATCAGGACTGTGTAACTAAAGGTTTTGTTATTTACACAGGTCATAGGATGAAGCCTAGGATAGAGTCTTACTTTATGGTTCTATAAGTTCTGTTCCATTCCTGTTGTTTTAATCAGTCTTTTGTAATTGGTGGTCTAGCCTTGGGCATAAAAGCTAATGTAAATGGATTGGATTAGCACCTTTGACACATGTCCAGTGGGAATAGATCACAGAAAATAGTAAAAGCAAGTACACATGTACTATCTAAGCTTTAAAGTCTCTGGTCTCTCTTAAATATTGCTCATTCACCCTCTTTCCCAGCATGTGAAATATTATTAGAGTTGCCAGAGAAATCAGATCAAAATTCAGTGGGTATATTAAGAGCAGAGAGTTGGATAATTCACATATATCTCACATATTTTATAGAGCAAGTACTCAAAGTTTAAAGCAAGGTCATAACAGTTTACTTCCATTTTGGCCCATGTTGCCTTTTATATCTAAAAAATTTTAAAATATTTTTATTCCATTCCTTTTTGTGAATTTTTAATTTATTTTTATGTTTTATTCTTTTCAGGGAACTTTATACCTAATCATTTGTACTCTAAGACCGAAATTGGTTTTGCTCCAGCGATTATGCAAATTTTGTATAGTAGGGTAGTTATTTTCCTCAATATGTATTTGATAATTAACAATATAGAACTCAAAAGATATTATTAAAGTGTTCTCTGTTTTACTTGTTTGTTTGTTTTTTATTTTGGGCCACACCCAGCAATGCTCTAGAGTTTCTCAGGGCTATGGGTTCAGAAATCGCTCCTGTAGGCTTACTAGACCAAATGGGATACTGGGGATTGAACCCTGGTCAGTCCTGGGTCATTCCATGCAAGGCAAATGCCCTACCACTCTGATGTTGCTCTGGCCCCATGGTATAATTTAAAATATTCTAAAATAAATAATAATGTATCTATGTTATCAGGGCAGGTTATTCTTTATTAGGATTAAATAATATTAATAAAAACAAATATACATTACAATTTTGAATCAGAGAACAGCTTAAAGAAAATTGTATGATGTAAAAACTAGAAAAATGCTTAAACATGATCAAATAAATGAGATGCAAAAAAAAGTACAATTTCTCTGATACAAGAAAATAAGACTAAAATTGTCAGAAAACTTTAGGGCCAGAGAGATAGTAGAGGGTTTTCATCTTCAATTTGATCCACAGCATCATATGGTGACTAAGAATGATTTAAAATCACAGAGCAAGGAGAAAGCTCTGAGAATCACCCAGTGAGAGTGAGCCTGGACTCCTTCCCCCAATAAGTAACACAGTCAGAAAATTTAAAAACAACTTTTGAAAAAAATATTTGAGAACTATATTATATTGTAAAATGAATTAGTGATAGAAAGGTAATAGATACTTTATCAAATGCAAATTAAATCCTGAAAGATATTACAACATACAGACGAGAATAGCTAACAAAGTGGCTTTTCAAGTACAAATGACTTTATATTGTGTAATGAGGACACTTTTTACCTATTACAGAGAAGACCAATTGATACAATATCTCTGAAAAAATATGGCAGTTGATAAAACTTTCAGATACACAGTTATTCTAGAAATTAACCATTTTAAGTATTTATAGGTGCTGAAAAATAAAAATAATGGACTACAAAGTCAAAAAGACAATTGCATTCTCTTACAAAAGTAAGTTCATGACACTTGTGTTTGTTATAACTACAAAACTGGAAACAACACAAATATTTGTAAAAACTGAATTAATAATTTAAAATAAAGAAAACCATGTAGGTTTGAAAGGAGAGACTACATATAAGCTACATTTTGGCTAGATTTTATGCTTTTTATGAAGAAAAATATTAAAAATATACAAATTTCTCATCTAAAGTGGTAGAATATTTATATTTTGGCCTAAAGCATGAACCTTGTCTTAAATAAATTCTGTTGGATGTGACAAAATGTGGATTGTGAAGTAAGAAAAATGCACTATTTGCTTCTGCCTTTCTGTCTTGAACCATTTGTGCTTTGAATGTACCCACTGAGGCTATCCACACCATCCATGAAGATCCCCAAGTAGAAAATTATTACTTTGTCATTCGACTAACTCAGAGTACCTTTACAGGTAAAAGTATTACAGACCCCCAGGCTTAGAGAAGTTTCTGTATTCTTTAGCATAAAAATAACAAGGAGACAATATAGCATGAGGCTTTTATGGTAAGGGGTCTTAATTGAACTGAGAGAAGTCATCAAAAGAAGATCCATGAAAATTATCTAAAGGGAATTAGACTGAATTTTTTATTTGGTGAAAGAAGATTAAGAAACATGATATAGAAAAAACATTTTTTTTTTTTGGTTTTTGGGTCACACCCGGCGGTGCTCAGGGGTTACTCCTGGCTGTCTGCTTAGAAATAGCTCCTGGCTGGCACAGGGGACCATATGGGACACCAGGATTCCTTTGGTCCTGGATCGGCTGCTTGCAAGGCAAACGCCACTGTGCTATCTCTCCGGGCCGATGTAAAGAATTTTTCATCTCTGTACCTGTATATTTGGTTTTAATGCTTCTTCATATATCACATGCCCAGTAAAGGGGGTTTATAAAAATAAAGATTGTATTATGCTAATATAAGAGAGTAAGGGGGATCTTGGTCCATGCAGTTTCCAGCTGCCTGACATTGGATTTCATCAGCGTTCCTGCTGGCCATCCTGCCTGCTTCAGAGTTGGGTCGGACATACACACACTGATTCCTGCTGGTTTCTGCTGGGTGTCAGAAGGGCGCAGATGCCATCTTGGGCCAGGTTGTTTCCAGCCACCTGAGATTGGATTTCACCAGCTTTCCTGCCTGCTACAGAGAGTTCTTGGCTGACTCCGCCCTCCTGCTGTGTCTTGGATGACCCTGAGGACTTAAAAGGAACTCTTTGCTTTGCTTATCTGTCTTTCCTGAATACTTGAAGCTCTCCTCAGAGGCCTAGAAAGTACACCCCCAAAAAACTGTAATCCAGAGGCCACAGAAGAGAGCACCCGCTCCACTTTGCTTTGTGGCTGCGCACTCTTTCTAACCAGTGAACCCCACCACAACACGTAGAAAAAAATCCCACTACAAGCATGACAATGGGGAAACCTCATAGGCAAACACCATACACAGAGAATGAAGAGTATAGCTTGTATGACCCAAAAAATTCCAACCATCTGATTAACCTCTCAGATAAAGAGTTTAGAATAGAAACATGGAAGATGTTCATAGAACTAAAAGAAAGCATAGATCGATCTGAACAGAACACTAAGACAGAATTCAGAAAACTCCAAAATAAAAAATCAGATCTAAAAAACATGATAGCTCAACTGAAAAACTCAGTGGATAGCCTCTCCAGCAGGTTAACAGCTGCTGAGGACAGAATCAGCGTGCTGGAAGATGACATGCAGAAAAACTCAACACAACAGAAGAAATTCACAAAGAAAGAAAGAGAGACCTGAAAACTGGTATTAGAAATGAAAAGGGGGAGATCACGACAGATATTTCAAAGATCCAAAGGATAATCAGAGACAACTTTGAGAAACTTTATGATATTAAACATGAGAACCTAGAAGAAATGGATACATTCCTGACACTTATAACTTTCATGGTTAAGTAAGGGGAATGTAGCATATCTAAACAACCCCATCACTATGGAGAAAATTGAAACTGTAATCAAACATCTGCCTAAAAATAAAAGCCCAGGCCCAGATGGATTTACTAATGAATTCTTTCAAACATTTGAAGAGGAGCTACTACCAATCCTAGCCAGGCTCTACCATGAAATTGAAAAAACAGGAACACTCCCAAACAGCTTTTATGAAGCCAACATCACCTTGATACCTAAACCAGACAGAGATGCTGCCAAAAAAGAAAATTACAGACCAATATCCCTGATGAATGCAGATGCAAAGATCTTCAACAAAATCCTGGCAAATAGGATCCAATGCACCATCAAGAAGAACATACACTATGACCAACTAGGTTTCATCCCAGGAATGCAAGGACGGTTTAACATCCATAAATCTATCAACATCATACACAACATCAACAACAAGAAAAATAAGAATCACATGATCATATCAATAGACGCAGAGAAAGCATTTGATAAGGTCCAACACCCACTCTTCATCAAAACTCTCAGCAAGAATGGAATGAAAGGAACCTTTCTCAATCTAGTTGAAGCCATCTACCACAAACCAATTGCAAATATTATCCTCAATGAAGAAAATCTAAAAACCTTTCCTCTAAATTCTGGCAGAAAGCAAGGCTGTCTGCTCTCACAACTCCTCTTCAACATAGTACTGTAAGTACTTCTATAGCGATCAGGCAAGAAAAAAGATATCAAGAGAATCCAGATAGTAAAGGAAGAAATCAAGCTCTCAGTGTTTGCAGATGACATAATACTCTACTTAGAAAACCCTAAAGACTCTACCAAAAAGCTTCTAGAAACAATATATTCATATAGTAAGGTGGCAGGCAACAAAATTAACACAAAATAATCAATGGCTTTTTTATACACCAATAATGATAGGGAAGAGATGGACGTTAAGAAGGCAATTCCATTCACTTTAGTGCCACACAAACTCAAATATCTTGGAGTCAACTTGACTAAAAATGTGAAGTACTTATACAAAAAAAACTATAAAGCTCTGTTCCAAGAAATAAGAGAGGACACGGAAATGGAAACACATAACCTGCTTATAAATTAACATTATTATAATGCCAATACTCCCCAAAGCCTTATACAGATTTAATGCGATCCCTCTAAAGACACACGTGACATTCTTCAAAGAAGTGGATCAAACACTTATGAAGTTCATCTGGAAAAATAAACACACTCGAATAGCTAAAGCACTTTTAGGGAAAAGGAAAATGGGAGGCATTACTTTCCCCAACTTTAAACTGTACTATAAAGCAATAGTTATCAAAAATATGGAATTGGAATAAAGACAGACCCTCAGATCAGTGGAATAGACTTGAGTTCTCAGAGAAATTTTCCCAGACATACAAGCATCTAATTTTTGACAAAGGAGCAAGAAATCTTAAGTGGAAGCAGAAAAAACCTCTTCAACAGGTGGTGTTGGCAGAACTGGTTAGCCACTTGCAAAAAAGTGAACATAGACCCCCAATTAACATCATGTATGAAGATAAAATCCAAATCGATTAAAGACCTTGATATCATACCTGATACCATAAGGTATATAGAACAACATGTTGGTAAAACACTCCATGACATTGAGACTAAAGGCATCTTCAAGGAAGAAACTGCACTTTCCAAACAAATGGAAGCAGAGATCAACAGATGGGAATACATTAAGCTGAGAAGCTTCTGCACCTCAAAAGATATAGTGCCTAGGATACAAGAGCCACCCACAGCGTGGGAGAAACTATTCACCCAATACCCATCAGATAAGGGGTTAATATCCAAAATATACAGGGCACTGACAGAACTTTACAAGAAAAAAACATCTAATCCCATCAAAAAATGGGGAGAAGAAATGGACACTTTGATAAAAAAAGAAATTCAAATAGTCAAAAGGCACATAAAACAATGCTCCTCATCACTAATCATCAGGGAGATGCAAATTAAACCAACGATGAGATGCCATCTCACTCCACAGAGATTGGCACACATCACAAAGGACGTGAACAATCAGTGCTGGCGGGGATGTGGAGAGAAAGGAACTCTTATCACTGCTGGTGGGAATGCCGACTAGTTCAACCTTTATGGAAAGAGATATGGAGATTCCTCCAAAAACTGAAAATTGAGCTCCCATTCGACCCAGCTATTCCCCTCCTAGGGATATACCCTAGGAACACAAGAATACAATACAAAAATCCCTTCTTTACACCTATACTTATTGTGGCACTATTCAAAATTGCCAGGCTCTGGAAATAACCAAGATGCCCTTCAACAGACGAATGGCTAAAGAAATGGTGGTACATATACAGAATGGAATATTATGCAGCCATCAGGTGAAATGAAGTCATGAAATTTTCCTATACATGGATGTACATGGAATCTACCATGCTGAGTGAAATAAGTCAGAGGGAGAGAGAGATGCAGAATAGTCTCACTCACCTATGGGTTTTAAGAAAAATAAAAGTCATTTTTGCAACAATCCTCAGAGACAATGAGAGGAGGGTTGGAACTTCCAGCTCACTTCATGAACCTCACCACAAAGTGTGGTGAGTGTAGTTATAGAAATGACTACACTGAGAACTACCATAACCGTGTGAATGAATGAGGGAACTGGAAAGCCTGTCTAGAGTACAGGTGGGTGTGGGGTGGGATGGAGGGAGATTTGGGATATTGGTGGTAGGAATGTTGCACTGGTGAGGGGAGGTATTCTTTACATGACTGAAACTTAATTACAATCATATTTGTAATCAAGATGTTTAAATAAAGATATTATTAAAAAAGACTAAGGGAAATTCAAACCTTGAGCAACTTGCACTGGTTCAAAGTACCCTGAAAATTACTAATTGAATTCAATGATGGTTTTTGAATCTGAGGATGTTGTTTCATTTATCTTTATTCTCTAATAACTTCAACAGCACCAACTTACTAGACTAGCACTATGATCTTAAAGTATGTCCTTAATATATCAGCCAAGCTGCTGCCTGAAGGGTATTGCTTGAGTTAATTCCACTGAACTGTTTCTGAACTGCAGATTTGTGAGAAAAATAAATGGCAGTTGTTTTAATCTGCTAAATGTTGGAGTGATCCGCTATGCATCAGTAATACTTGGAACACAGTCTAGAAAAGGAAGTGTGTGGAGGATAACCAAAATATAAAACATGTCTTGGATTATGGTTATGAACGGGAGGTATTTGGAAAGTATATGTAGAGACAATAAAAGGGCTATTGAAATATGTAGGCAACAATAAAACTAATGAATATTTTATTGGAAAAGGTGAAGAAACTGGTTCTTTGTTATGCAAGACTGTTAAGTGTGGTAACAATATTTCATTAGCTAGTTTTAGTAATAGATGATGTATACTACCTAAGAAAAAAGAAGAAAGTATTTTGGGATAAATAATATTGCATTAGTTATATGCAATATATAAAGTTATATGAAAACTAGAAATAACTGGGTACAGATATAAATCTATTTCTTATTTATAGATTCTCCCAACCATAAAAACACTAAAATTGATGTGGCTATCAGTTTAAAGATAAAAGTCAGAGAATTTCTTTTAAAGACATCTAGGGTATGATTTTAAGACTTTAAGTAAACCAATGGATTATACAAGAATGAGTGTTCATGTTTAATTTCATGAGTATTTTTTTTGAAAAATTTTTGAAACCATTGTGATTTACAAAGTCCTTCACAGTTGGGTTTTAGAAATACAGTGAATCAGGTATAATCCGATCACAGTGTTGACCTTCCTCCACCAATATTTCCTAGATGTATTCCTAAACTTTCCTTCTTGCCCCCCACAACTTGCCAACAATATAACAGACTCATTTCAGTTTAGTTTGTTAAAGTGTGGGTCTCTATATTCCATTGTTATTGCCTTTGGCTTAGATACTCAATTCTGTTCTTTTACACTGACAATGCACCTGAGATCTCTTGGCACATGGCCCCATTCTTTCAGCCGGTCGTGTAATTTTATTCTTGAGCAGCTTCTCATTTTCTCCCTTCCTCCCTTCCTCCCTTCCTCCCTTCCTCCCTTCCTTCCTTCCTTCCTTCCTTCCTTCCTTCCTTCCTTCCTTCCTTCCTTCCTTCCTTCCTTCTTTCCTTCCTTCCTTCTTTCCTTCCTTCCTTCCTTCCTTCCTTCTTCCTTTTCCTTCATTCTTTCTTTCTTTTTTCTTCCTTCCATCCTTCCTTCCTTTCTTTTCCTTCCTTCTTTTCTTTCTTTCTTTCTTTCTTTCTTTCTTTCTTTCTTTCTTTCTTTCTTTCTTTCTTTCTTTCTTTCTTTCTTTCTTTCTTTCTTTCTTTCTTTCTTTCTTTCTTTCTTTCTTTCTTTCTTTCTTTTCTTTCTTTTTCTTCTTTTTTCCCTTTCTTTCTTCTTTTTTCCTTTTCCTTCCTCTTCCTTCCTCTTCCTACCTCTTCCTTCCATTCTTTTTTCTTCATTCCTTTCTTTCTTTCTTTCTCTCTTTCTTTTTCATTCATTCTTTCCTTTCTTTTTCTTTTTCTTTCTTTTTCTTCTTTTTTTTCTTTTTTCTTTTTCTTTCTTTCTTTCTTTTTCTTTCTCTCTTTCTTTCTCTTTCTTTCTTTTTTCTCTTTCTTTCTTTCTTTCTTTCTTTCTCTTTCTTTCTTTCTCTTTCTTTCTTTCTTTCTTTCTTTCTTTCTTTCTTTCTTTCTTTCTTTCTTTCTTTCTTTCTTTCTTTCTTTCTTTCTTTCTTTCTTTCTTTCTTTCTTTCTTTCTTTCTTTCTTTCTTTCTTTCTTTTTCATTTTGCTTTTTGGTCCACACTCAGTGACTCTCAGTTACTAGTTACTGGTTACTCCTAGCCACGTGCTCATAATAGGTCCTGGCTTGGGGACCATATGGGACACCGGGAGAATCAAATTACAGTATATCCTAGGTTACTGTGTGCAAGGCAAATGCCCTACTGCTTGTGCCACCACTCTGGCCCTCTTGGGGCAGTTTCTTAATATTTCTTTCAATTTTCTTACTTGTGATTGTCCTGTTTAGGCTTTCTACTTCCTCCTCATTCGCATATGGAAATTATAATTTTCCAGAAATCTATCCATTTCTTCTAGTTTCTTTCGCTTAACTGAATACAGTTGTTCATAATAATCTATTGTAATGGCGTGAATTTTGGTGTTTTGGTTGTAACATCTCCTCTTTTATTTCTGATGTCATATATTTGAATATTTTCCCTTTTTCCATTTTGATTCTTGCCAGTGGCCTGTCTATTTTATTCTTTCAGAAGAAAACCAGCTCCTGTATCTTTGTATTATTTTGTTTCTTCTATATTGTTGATTTTTGCTTTGGTTTTATAATTTATTTCCCAGTGCATGTGTTTGTGCTCCTTTATTGCTGGTTTTCTAGATACTTAAGTGTACATTTTGATTGTTTATTTTGTCTTTTTCTTCTTTCCTACTGTAGCCCTATATTGCTATGAATTTTTCCCTAATTATAGATTTTGCTATATCTCATGAATTTTGGTAATTTGTTCCTTCATTATCATTAGTCTGAAGGAGTCTCTATTTTTTCTCCTGATTTCTTCTTTGATCCAGCTGTTGTTGAGTAGCAAGTTATAATTAGTGTCTAGGTGTTATATATTCTCCAAATCTTTCTACAATCAGTCTTGATCTCAATAGCATCATGTTCTGATAGGATGCTTTGAATAATTCTTATATTTGTGAATTTATATAATTTAGATTTGTGACCTAAATTGTGGTTTATCCTATAAAGGTTTCCATGTGCAATTAAGAAGAACGTGTATTCAGCTTTTTGAGGATAAAAGGCCTGTATAGATACATTAATCCTAATTATTCTTTTTTCTCATTTAGGGTTGCTAAGTTTTTGCTAGTGTTCTGCCTAGTGGATCTGTCCAGTGGCTAGAGTGGCACATTAATATCTCCACTACTAACAAGTTTCTGCCCATATATTTCTCTAGGTTTGTGAACAAAAGCCTTAAATACTTTGCTGACTCTACATTTGTTATGTAAATGTTGATAGGTTAGTACTTCTTGTTCTATTGTTCCCCTGAACAATAAGTAGTTTCCATCACTTTCTCTAAGTACTTTTTTAGGTTGAATGCAATTTGATCTGATGTAGGTATGTCTATCCTAACTTTTTTTTTCTACTAGTTTGTATAATTGTTTTCTATACTTTTACTCTGAGCCTGTGTCTATCCTGAAATTTTACCTGTGTATCCTGCAGATAGAATATGGCTGGGTTTTATTCCCTTATCCAACTTGCTACTCTGTGACTTAGTTAAAAACATAGTTCACATAAGCAGTACTTCACAGAAGACAAGTCACCTGTTTGTGACATCAGGCTGGGATAATCTATGCCGGCACAGTGGGGCCCGACTGTGAGAAACTGTGAGTGCTGCATGTGTGTGTTTGTCTCCTGTCCATCTTCTAAACCTCTTGGGAGTGGGCTGAAAGGGGCCCAGAAAATTCGCTCTCCCAGAGGCTCATTCAAGGGGTTAGAATTCTAAGAGACTGCTTCCCAAAGTAAAAAACTGGCTATAAGCAGTACTTGACAGAAGGCAAGTCCCTATTTGTGATGTCAGCCTGGGAAAAATTTATGCCGCCCCAGTGTTTCCCAACTGTGAGAAACTGTGAGTGCTGCCAGTGTGTTTATCTCCTGTCCTGTCTCCTAAACCTCTTGGGAGTGGGCCAAAAAGGGCCCAAAAAATTCGCTCTCCAAGAGGCTCATTCAAGGGGCAGGAGTGCCAAGGGACTGCTTCTTAAAGTGAAAACTGGCTATCAGAAGTACATCACAAAAGGCAAGTCCCCTGTTTGTGACATCAGGCTGGGAAAATCTACGCCATCCCAGTGGTTCCTGACTGTGAGAAACTGTGAGTGCTGCCTGTGTATGTTTGTCTACTGTCCTGTCTCCTGAAACTCCTGGGAGCAGGCCAAAAAGAGCCCATAAAATTCACTCTCCTAGAGGCTCCAGAAGAGCATGGCTGCTCTTCTTCACTGCATGGCTGTGCGCTCTTTCTAAGGAAGAACGCCACTGTAACAAAAAGAAAATAATCACACTAAGAACTGAGCTGAATCACTGAAGCCCATCATCTCTCCCCAGACTCTCTTCTCTGCTGCGTGATTGTGCCTAATATTTGATCCTGTGTGAGGCTTCATCCACAAAGGGCTCCCCTACCTTGAAGGCAAGTCAGCCCAAACAGAAAGGGTGGAGCCAGAGGAGCATGGCTGCGCACATCATTTAGCCAAAGCATACCACCACAACATGTAGAAAAACACACAATACAAGTTTGACAATGGGGAAACAACTCAGGCCAGCATCAGATATAGAGAATGAAGATGATAATTCTGATGACCAGAAAACGACCAACCAAATAATTAATCTCTCAGATAAGGAGTTTAGAAAAGAAATTTGGAAGATGCTCAAAGAACTCAAAGAAACCATGGATCAAGTTGAAAACACTAATAAGAACCAAGAAAATATGAAGACAGAAATCACAAAACTCCAAACTGAAATAACAGGTCAAATAACAGGCCTGATAAGCTCAGTAAATGAATTAAATGGCAAAGTGGATATGCTCTCCAACAGGCTAACAGAAGCTGAGAATAGAATTAGTGCTGTGGAAGATGAGATAAATAACAACTTTATACAGCAGGAGAGATTGGGGGAAAAAAGCAAATGAACAGACAATAGAAAAATTAGACAAAGAATGGGAACAGATGAAAATAGAAGTTAGGATAAGCTCAACAGAAACAACTTAAGAATCATTAGAGTCCCAAATACCCAGAAAGAAAATTTCCAGGAAGAATCAATGGTCAAGAACATCATTAAAGAGGAACTTCCAGAGCTAAAGAATATATGCAATCAAATCCTGCATGCCCGAAGAGTATCAAACAAAAGAGACCTAAAAAAAAAATACTCCAAGACATATCCTAGTCACAACGACAAATTCCACAGTCAGAGGCAGAATTCTGAAAGCAGCAAGATCAAAAAGAGAAATTACATTCAAGGGAACATCCTTGAGATTTACAGCAGAACTGTCACCAGAAACACTCAAGGCCAGAACACAGTGGTGGGACATAGTGACAAAACTCAATAAAATAAATGCTTCACCTAGAGTACTGTACCCAGGCCTGTGCTTCTGAATCCCTGAAGGTCTCCTCAGAGGCCTAGGGAGTGCACCCCCAAGAAACTGCATTTTGAAGCTGCCCAATGAGTAGATTCTGGCTGTGGGGGTCACCGTACAATAGGCTGGGCTCTCTGGCCTGTGGAAACTCCGAAGTGCTATTCGTTGTTCACTTGAGGACTTCAAGGGAAACTTCTCCTGTGCCTGTCTGCCTGTGTTTCTGAATGCCTGAAGGTCTTCTCAGAGGCATAGGGAGTGCACTCCCAAAGAACTGTCACTTAGAGGCAGCAGAAGAGCGCTTCACTTTGCTTTGCAGCCGTGCATTCTTTCTAACCAATGAACCCCACCACAACATGCAGGAAGAACCACACTACAAGTTGGCAATGGGGAAAGTTCACAGGCAAACATCATGCACAGAGAATGAAGACAAAAGCTCAGATGACCTATAAATTCCAACCACCTGATTAATCTCTCAGATAAGGAACTTAAAATAGCAATATGGAAATGTTTGAAGAACTCAAAGAAAGCATAGATTGATCAGAACAGAACACAAAGACAGAAATCAGAAATCTCCAAACTGAAATAATAAATATAAAAACATGGTAGTTCAACTGAAAACCTCAGTGTATGGCCTCACCAGCAGGGTATCAGCAGCTGAGGAGAGAATTGGAGTACTGGAAGATGTGATGCAGAAAAACTCAACACAGAAAAATTGGAAAAGATACTTAAGACAAACGAACAGACAATGGAAAAAGTACTCAATGGAATGCGAAAGTGCAATGGAATGTGAACAGATGAAAATAGAAGTCTTTGATAAACTCAACAGAAACAACATAAGAATCATTGGAGTCCCAGAAACCCAGGTAGGAGATCTCCAGGAAGAATCAACTGTCAAAGACATCATCAAAGAGATACTCCCAGAGTTAAAGACTACATGCAATCAAATCCTGCATGCCCGAAGAGTGCCAGCTAAAAGAGACCCAAAGAAAAACACCCCAGGACACATCCTCGTTACAATGACAAATCCCAAAGATAGAAATAGAATACTGAAAGCAGCAAGATCCAAAAGGGAAATTATATTCAAAGGAGCATCCCTTAGACTTACAGCAGACATGTCACAAGAAACTCCCAAGGCCAGAAGACAGTGGTGGGATATTGTGACAAGACTGAATGAAATGAATGCCTCACCAAGAATACTGCACCCAGCCCGACTCATGTTCAGGTCTGAAGGAAGAATACATAGCTTCATGGATAAACAACAGCTCAGAAACTTCACAGATAAAAAACCAGCCTTAAAGGAAATCATGACAGGTCTACTCTAAGACAAGAAAGACCAACAAACACAGCAAACTTATCTACAAAGATGACATTAAATCCTATGACAGTCATCTCCCTCAATGTCAATAGACTAAATTCACCAATTAAAAGACACAGAGTGGCAAAATGGGTCAAAAAGATGAATCCAACCTTCTGCTTCCTACAAGAAACACATCTGAATAGTCAGAACAAACATAGACTCAAAATCAAAGGCTGAAGGAAAATTATCCAAACAAACAACACCATCAAAAAAGCTGAGGTGACCATATTAATATCTGATGACACCAACTTTATACTCAGAAAAGTGGTAAGGGACAAAATTGGACACTATGTACTAATCAAGGAATATGTGTATCAGGAAGAAATCAGACTATTAAACATATATGCACCCAATGAGAGATCAGCAAATTATCTAATACAATTACTGACAAATCTGAAAGAAGAAATCAATAATAACACAATCATTGTGGGACACCTCAACATGGCCCTATCAACACTTGATAGGTCAACCAGACTGAAACTCAACAAAAACATACTAGCCCTGAAAATAATAATGGAAGAAAAACTAGTAGATATATATAGGACACTCCATCTCAAACAACCTGAATACACATTCTTCTCCAATGTACATGGGTCATTCTCCAGGATAGACTACATGCTGACACATAAAACATACCTCAATAAAGTCAAGAGGATAGAAATCTTGCAGGCTACCTTTGCTAACCACACGGCTCTAAAATTAGATGTAAAATACAAAGCCACACAGAAGAAAAACTTTAACCATTGGAAATTAAACACCCTGCTACTGAACAACCAGTGGGTCCGAGATGAAATCAAAAAGAAAATCAAAACTTTTCAGGAAACAAATGATAATGAAGACACAAACTGCCAGAATCTATGAGACAAGGCAAAAGCAGTATGGAGAGGAAAATGTATAGCTCTACAAGCACACATCAGGAAGGAAGAAGGGGCATACCTAAATAATTTAATGATGCAGCTCAAAAAAATTGGAAAAAAGAACCAAAAATAGGGGACAGAAAGAAATAACAAAGCTGAAAGCAGAACTCAATTAAGTGGAAAACCAAAAAACAATCCAAAAGATCAATGAAAGCAGAAGTTGGTTCTTTGAAAACATAAACAAGATTGATAGACCATTATCAAAACTCACAATGAAAGAGAGAGAAGGCAGAAGCCATCTTGGACCATGCAGTTTCCAGCTGCCTGAGACTGGATTTCATCAGCGTTCCTGCTGGTGATCCTGTCTGCTTCAGAGGTAGGTCAGGACGTACACACACTGATTCCTGCTGGTTTCTGCTGGGAGTCAGAAGGGTGCAGAAGCCATATAGGGCCATGCAGTTTCCAGCTGCCTGAGACTGGATTTCATCACCATTCCTGCTGGTGATCCTGCCTGCCTCAGAGGTGGTTTGGGACATATACACACTAATTCCTGCTGGTTTCTGCCAGACATCATAAGAGTGCAGAAGCCATCTTGGATCATGCTGTTTTTAGCTGCCTGAGACTGGATATCATCAGCGTTCCTGCTGGTGATCCTGCCTGCTTCAGAGGTGGGTCGGGATGTACACACACTGATTCATGCTGGTTTCTGCTGGAAGTCAGAAGGGTGTGGAAGCCATATTGGTCCATGCGGTTTCCAGCTGCTTGAGACTGGATTTCATCACCATTCCTGCTGGTTATCCTGCCTGCTTCAGAGTGAGAGACAGAATTGAGGAACACTGCTGGAACTCAGATGCCAGCACCCCTATCTGCCTGTCTTCCATGCTGTGCTCTATTTTTGGCCTGATTTCATCCTGTGTGTGGCTTATCTGCAAACTTTTCACCTTCCGTGGAGCCTTCCCTCAAGTTGAGTTTACAAGTTCAGAAAGGGGAAGCCTCTGAACTCTGCTGGAACACAGATGCCAGCACAACTATCTGCCTGTCTTCTGTGCTGTGCTCCATTTTTGGCCTGATTTCATCCTGTGTGTGGCTCATCTGTGGATGGCGAGCCTTCCCTGGAGCCTTCCATGGAAGTGAGTTTACAAGACCAGAAAGGGTGGATCCAGAGGATTAAGAATGCTCCGCTTTGCATCCTGGTTGTGCAAATCATTTAACCAATGAATACAACCACAACACATAGAAAAACCCACAAGTGTGACAATGGGGAAACAATGCAGGTCAGCGCCAGACATAAAGAATGACGATGGCAACTCTGATGACTTGAACATGACCAACCAACTAGTCAGTCTCTGAGATAAGGAGTTTAGAGTCACAATATGGAAGATGTTCAAAAACTCAAAGAAAGTATAGAAGATAACACAAATAAGAATCAAGAGAATATGAAGATAGAAATCAGAAAACTCCAAACTAAAATTTCCGGTCAAATAACAGGTCTGAAAAACACAGTAGATGAATTGAAGAAAAACATGGTTGGGCTTTCCCACAGGTTAACAGCAGCTGAGGATAGAGTCAGTACACTGGAAGATGATATGAATAACAACTCCATACAGCACAAGAAATTAGAAGAAAGCCTTAAAGCAAATGATCAAACAATGGAAAAATTAGTCAAAGAATGAGAACAGATGAAAATAGAAGTCTAGGATAAGCTCAACAGAAACAAGAATCATTGGAGTCCCAGAAACCCAGGAAGAAAATCTCCAGGAAGAATCAATGGTCAAGAACATCATTGAAGAGAAACAACCAGAGCTAATAAATACATGCGATCAAATCCTGCATGCCCAAAGAGTACCCACTAACAGAGACCCCAGAAAAAACACTCCAAGACACATCCTAATCACAATGAAGAATCCCACAGATAGAGACAGAATTCTGAAAGCAACAAGATCGAAAAGAGAAATTACATTCAAAGGAACATCCTTGAGATTTACTGCAGACCTGCCACTGGAAACACTCAAGGCCAGAAGGCAGTGGTGGGACATAGTGACAAAATTCAATGAAATAAATGCTTCACCTAGAATACTGCGCCCAGCAAAACTCACTTTCAGGTTTGAAGGAACAATACATGGTTTCACAGACAAACAACAGCTCAGAAACTTTACAGACTCAAAACCAGTCTTAAAAGAAAAACTGAATGGCCTACTTTAAGACAAGACTGACCAACAGACACACCAAACATCGATATAAAGATGGCACTATATCCCAGGACAATTCTTTCTCTCAATGTTAACAGACTAAATGCACCAGTTAAGAGAAACAGAGTGGCTAAGTGGATCAAAAAACTCAATCCACCTTCTGCTGCCTACGAAAAACGCACGTGAATAGTCAGAACAAACATAGACTCAAAAAAAAAAAAAGCCTGGAGGAAAATTATTCAAGCAAACAACACCCATGAAAAGATGGAGTGGCCATACTAATATCAGATGATGCAAAATTTATACTTAGGAAAGTTGTAAGGGACAAAGATGGACATTTTGTATTAATCAAGGGATACATAGAGCAGGAAGAAATCACTCTCTGAAACGTATGCACCGAATGAGGGGCCAGCAAAATATTTAATACAACTGTTGACAAATCTGAAAAATAATATCAATAACAACATAATAATTGTGGGAGACCTGAACATGGCATTGTCAACACTTGACAGGTCAATCAGACTGAAAACCAACAAGAATATACTAGACCTGAAAAGAGAAATGGAAGAAAGAGGCCTAGTAGATATATACAGGACACTCCATCCCCAGAAGCCCAGATACACATTCTTCTCTAATGTACATGGGACATTCTCCAGGATAGACTACATGATAGCACACAAAACATATCTCCATATCATCAAGAGGATAGAAATTTTGCAGGCTACCTTCGCTGACCACAAGGCCCTGAAATTATATGTGAACTGCAAAGAGATACAGAAGAAAAACTTTAATAACTGGAAGTTAAACAGCCTAGTACTGAATAAACAGTGGGTCCAAGATGAAACCAAAGAGGAAATCAAAACCTTACTGAAAACAAATGACAAGGGAGGCACAAACAATTAGAATATATGGGACAAAGCAAAAGCGAAACTGAGAGGAACGTTTATAGCTTTGTAAGCCTATCAGGAAAGAAGAAGGGGCATACCTGGATAGCTTAATAACACATAGAATAACTCATAAAATTAGAAAGTACAAAACAAAAGGACCCAAAAATTGGGAGACAGAAGGAAATTACAAAGCTGAGAGCAGAAATCAATGAATTGGAAACCCTAGAAACAATCCAAAAGATCAACAAAAGCAGAAGTTGGTTTTTTGAAAAAATAAACAAAGTTGATAGACCACTGGCAAATCTAACAAAGAAAGAGAGAAAATTGATAACTCGTATTAGGAATAAAAAAGGAGAGATAACTATTGATGTGGTAGAGATCCAAAGGGTAATCAGAAACTACTTTGAGAAACTCTATGCCACTAAAAATGAAAAGCTGGAAGAAATTGATAAATTTTTGGACTCTTGTAATCTTCCACAGTTAAATAAAGAGGATGTAGCATATCTGAACACACCCATCACTATTGAGGAAATTAAGACAGTAATCAAATGTCTGCACAAAAATGAATGTCCAGGCCCAGATATATTTACTAATAAATTATTTCAAACCTTTCAAGAGAAACTTCTTCCAATCCTGGCAAGACTCTTTCATGAAAGTGAAAGAACAGGAACACTTCCAAATAGCTTTTATGAAGCCAACATCACCTTGATACCTAAACCAGACAGATATGTTACCAAAAAAGAAAATTACAGACCAATATCACTGATGAATACAGATGCAAAGATCCTCAACAAAATCCTGGCAAATAGGATTCAATGCCTCATTAAGAAGATCATCCACTATGAACAAGTTGGTTTAATCCCAGGAATGCAAGGCTAGTTTAACATCCATAAATCTATCAACATAATACACAACATCAACAACAAAAAAAATAGAAATCACATGATCATATCAACAGATGCAGAGAAAGCATTTGATAAATTCCAACACCCATTCTTGATCAAAACTCTCAGCAAGATGGGAATGGAATGATACTATCTCAATATAGTTAAGGCCATCTACCACAAGCCAGAGGCAAATATTGTCCTCAATGGAAAAAAACTGAAAGCCTTTTCTCTAAATTCTGGCACAAGACAAGTCTGTCCTCTCACCAATCCTATTCAACATAGCACTGGAAGTAATTGCTATAATGATTAGGCAAGAAAAAGATATCAAGGGTATCCAGATAGAAAAAGAAGAAGTCAAGCTCTTACTGTTTGCAGATGACATGATACTCTACTTAGAAAACCCTAAAGACTCGACCAAAAAGCTTCTAGAAACAATAGACTCATATAGCAAGGTGGCAGGCTACAAAATTAACACACAAAAATCAATGACTTTCTAAACACCAATAGTAATAAGGAAAAAATGGACATTAAGAAAACAACCCCATTCACAATAGTGCCACACAAAATCAAATGTTTTGGAATCAACTTGACTAAAAATATGAAGGACCTATAAACAATAGAGATTGGCACACATCACAAAGAATGAGAATAAACAGTGTTGGCGGGGATGTGGAGAGAAAGGAACTCTTATCCACTGCTGGTGGGAATGCCATCTAGTTCAACCTTTATGGAAAGCGATATGGAGATTCCTCCAAAAACTGGAAATCAAGATTCCATATAATCCAGCTATACCACTCCTAGGAATATACCCTAGGAACACAAAAATACAATACAAAAATCCCTTCCTTACATTTATATTCATTGCAGCACTATTTACCATAGCAAGACTCTGGAAACAACCATGCTGCCCTTCAACAGAGGAATGGCTAAAAAACTGTGCTACATATACACAATGGAATATTATGCAGCTGTCAGGAGAGATGAAGTCATGAAATTTTCCTATACATGGATGTACATGGAATCTATTATGCTGAGTGAAATAAGTCAGAGAAAGTGAAAACGCAGATTGGTCTCACTCATCTATAGGTTTTAAGAAAAAGAAAGACATTTTTGCAATAATAATTTTCAGACACAAAATGAAGAAGTGGTAGAAGTTACAGCTCACCTCATGAAGCTCATCACAAACAGGGATGAATTTAGTTAGAGAAATAGCTACGTTTTGAACTATTCTAATAATGAGAATGTACGAGGGAAATAGAAAGCCTGTCTAGAGTACAGGCGGGGGTTGGGTGGGGAGGAGGGAGATTTGGGACATTGGTGATGGGAATGTTGCACTGGTGATGAGTGGTGTTCTTTACATGACTGAAACTCAAACACAATCATGTATGTAATCAAGGTGTTTAAATAAAATATATACAAAAAGAGAAAAAAAGGAAACAGTTCACTTAATAAGCAAATGTAGCTTGCACTAAATTAGTAGGAACCAAGATAAATATTATATAGGAAAAATATTTTAAGGCTTAGTCTTATTTATTTTTTATAAGTTTTTGCCACACTCTGCAGTGCTCAGAGGGTATTCCTGGTTCTGTACACAAATTTCACTACAGAAAGTGTTCAGGGAACAGTGAACAATAACCAGAATTAAACTGGGATCAGCTGTGTCCAACACTAATTCTATCTCCTCAGCCCATGAAAATTGGAGTATTTTTATGACTGAATTAAAAAATTGCTTTAATGATATTAATCCCTTCATTTAAATAGGTCGCAGAATATTGTAAGTATTCTATGCCACTCTTCCACTATAATTTTGATATTTGAGACACTTCTTTGTTCAAATATTAATATAAAAAGGAATCTATCTTTAAGTACTAACATGGAAAGATCAACAATTAAAAGGGTGCAAACTAAGTAACTGGTAAATAATTAGATAAGCACAAGTATAATACAATATCTAAAATATTCTTCTCTTTTCTTTGAATCGGAAATTAGATTTGCCAAGAAATTAATAAGGTAGCTTACTCTTAATTAAGGAGTTATGCTTTTATTTCCTCATTTACTATTTACTTTCCAAAATATCAAATGTTTGATTTTTAATGATCTCAGGTCATTTATCTATTTAATGAATGTAAGAATAAACTGCTGCTCTATATAATCAATTTACATATTTATTTAAAAATTTATATATAAATGTTATATAATGTATTATGTAGGTTTTATAGCACTTCTTTTTCATTTGTCTTGTCTTCTATCTTGTCATGTAGGATAAATTAACCGAACAGATGTGGCTTTAACTCACATCTGTTTCTCTAACTTGGGCTATGACCCTGGGAAATTATTTAATCCCTTCGTCTCTCCATTCTTATATGTTTAACATGGAGATATTATTGATGACTTTATATTCCTAGGTGATTAGATAATTATCTTTGAGGATTATTGAGATAAGTCTTGTTTCAAAATTCTCCTGAGAGCTTATAAAATCATAGTTGTTGTCATTATTTTCAGTACATAAACTTTGAGTTCTTTGAGATTAAAAATCCTCTTGGAAATTTTATTCTGTAGGGAATATATCAGATCTCTGAATGCATAGTTGAATTTCACTAATGACTGATCAGTGAAATATTTTATGGCAAGTAGAAAGCCTGTCTCTAATATAAGCGGGGGGTGGGTGAGTATGTGTGGAGGAGGGAATTTTGGGGAATTGGTGATGGGAATGTTGCACTGGTGAAGGCAGGTGTTTTCTATATGACTGAAACCCATTTACAATTATGTCTGTAATCCAGGTGCTTAAATAAAGATATTAAAGATATTTTGAGACATATGCAAAGAATATATATGGAATATCCCATTTATATAAAATGATTTGTATAATATTTATACATATCAATATTTATAATAAAAATTAAAGCAAATTATGCTACCAATCATCTATCTTCCAAGAAATTAATTTATTCACTTATTTTTTTTTTTATTTTAAAGCACCACTGGGTAATATTCTTTTTTTTTTTTTTTTTTTTTTTTTTTTGGTTTTTGGGGCCACACCCAGTAACGCTCAGGGGTTACTCCTGGCTACGCGCTCAGAAGTTGCTCCTGGCTTGGGGGACCATATGGGACACCGGGGGATCGAACCGCAGTCCGTCCAAGGCTAGCGCAGGCAAGGCAGGCACCTTACCTTTAGCGCCACCGCCCGGCCCCCCACTGGATAATATTCAAGCCTATTCTAAGCTGTTTGCTCAGAGAAAATTCCTGACAGGCTTAGGAAATCATAACAAGTGCAGGAGTAAAGTCTGGGCTGGTTATTTGCAAAGCAAGTGCCGACCTATTGGCCCCCTAAGTCATTATGCTATTTGTTGCATTGAGTACATCTAACCAAAATTTGGAGGATATACTCAGCAGTGTTTAGAGGTGATCCCGGCTTTGGACTGAGCTGTAGGCAGGAATTACTCCTGGTAAGCGTGGCAGAGCATATGGAATGCTGGCAATTTCACATAATAAATTTTGCCTAAGTATATTTTTAAATAAGGAGATGAAACCAATTAAAATTTCTTAATATTAAATAATACATTTTACTAATAGATATAAGACTATTATACTCATAGATATAATGATAAAACTACTAATACTATCAATGATACTAATAGATATAATACAATATAATAATACTAATTTTACTAATATAGTCAGTCCTCCTATTTGAAAATGTATCAATTCCAGACTGCATCACATTACCCCATTCTGAAAATGAACAAAACAGGTTCAAACAAAATTCATAAGTACAGTTTTATTTTTCTATCAAAAATCTACATATGTGTGCTTGTTACTGAGCTATTTGTTAATTAGTTTTCTATGTTCTAATTTATTTAGCCTAGAAAGTGACATAATTTACAAGGAAGAGATTGAAGATTTTGTAATTAAAATATTTTAACATTAAGTAGTAAGGATCAGAGTGATAGCACAGTGGTAAGGTGTTTGCCTTGCACGCAGCCAGCTCAGGAGGAACCCCTGAGTACCACTGGGTGTGATCCAAACATCAAATAAACAACAACAAAAACAACAACAAAACATTAACTAGTAAAATCCTTCTTCCATAGTGCTTCTTTGAACTTATTTGACACTTTTCCATTGCCACTTGTTAAACTCAAATGTGTCATAGAGTTCAAGGATATATTTACGTTGTACAAAACTTCTTTATTTTCTTTGTAATAAGAGTGTAATCATCAAGTAGTTGGTTTTAACTTTCTGACATCTTTTTCAAGGAATGCTAGAGTATAAATCTATCCAGTGCCAGATCCCAGACCCTGTATGAAGTGCTGCTCTCTTCCTGAATTTCAGCGACAAAAAGTTCTGACTCGGGTCCCAAATGTGTCACATTTAACGTGGATCCTGTTCCTCGGGAACTGAATCTGCATGTCTCCACCTCCCTGTGCCAGACCCTAGAACAAATAACATGACCATGCCCTTGTCTTGACAATCAGGGCCAAAAAAGTCACCAGTACTAATGTCTGTCTACCCTTGGATCCCAAAATCACACATATGCTAATGCAGCTGTGCAAAGATAATTTAATTTATATCTTATGTATCTCATATATTTATATATATTTAATATATATCTTATATATTTGCAAAGATTTAGATATTATCCCTTCTTTCTCTCAGACAGACTCAAAACTCAGTCAACCAAACAGAGTAATAGTTTCTTGGTTTCATATTTTTCTTAATATATTCAAATACCCCTCCAAGGTTAGGAAAATAACCTGAGAGGCATATGTAGTAGTAACCACCTTTTGTATAATCAATTAAATAAATAACTTTCTAAAGTAACAAGGACCCTGAAACTTCACCACTAAAACCCTAATGGACGTATGCACATTGTTATTCATTGTAGAAGTTAGCACAATAGCTAAGAGTTGGAATCAACTTAGATGTTCAACAATAGATGACTGGATCAATAAGATGTGGTATAAATATACAATGGAATACTATATACCTTTAAGCAATGATTCAATCATACAATTTGCTGCAACATGAATTAAACTGGAAGATATTATGTGAAATAAAGTAAGCCAGAAGAAGGATAAATTCAGAATGTTATCACTTAAATGCGGTATTTAGAAGAACTGCATGAAAAAAAATTAATGTTTTAAGTGGAAGTTAACTTGAATACTCTTGGCAACAGAGTATACTGAAGATAAGAAGAAATATATTGGAGGAAAAGAAATACAATGGATGGGGTACATGGTCCGTGAGGTCTCGGGTTTGTTGGTGATGTTAAATAAAGGACACAACTAAATATCCAAAGTCAACAACAATAAAATCATGAGCCCCAAAATGTAACAATAAAAACTTAAAAATGTGCCTATTATATTGGCTGAATGGGGGGTAGGGTGTTGTGGCGTGGGATGCAGTCAGGGAATATTGGTGGTGGGAGGTTGACACTGGTGGTGGCTCTGAAATATTGAATGTTTGAAATCCAACTAGGAAGAAGTTTGTAAATTACAGTGGTTTTGATAAATTAACAAAACCCACAAAAGGCAAATAATAATAGGAAAATTACAGTGGTAAACTACAGTTGCTGATAGAAGAACCTAAGCAGATCTCTAAACCCATCAATATGTCTGAGCCTAATTGAGCCTAAAAATCAACACTTAAATATTATCTGCAGAAATAAAGGAAGCACTAGCCAGCAAAATTAAATAACCAGTAGATTAGATGATCAAGTTATTCAAAGAAGATGAAAGGTTTTATACAAATGGAATTGAAAAAGCTAAAGAATATATTAACATTCTATAGAAGCAAAATACACAGGGGAATAACTGTATTGATGTTTTTGCGGACAAATTATATCCAGAGTTGATTTAGAAAAGTTAGAAAAAAGACAGTAAAATAGATGGAAGAAAATGTAAGAATTCTAATTAACCCCCAAGTTATATGGTCAAATAATCTTTGACAAAGGTGTTAACAAAAACAAAACAAAACAAAAAAACCCAAGTTATATGGTCAAATAATCTTTGACAAAAGAGTTGATAACAAAAATGCTAACTCTTTGAACACATGGTTTTGGGTCAATTGTGTACCCACAAGTAAGAAATTTTTTTAAAAATTTTTATTTAAACAACTTTATTACATACATGATTGTGTTTTGGTTTCAGTCATGTAAAGAACACCACCCATCACCAGTGCAACATTCCCATCACCAATGTCTCAAATCTCCCTCCTCCCCACCCGACCCGTGCCTGTATTCTAGACAGGCTTTCTATTACCCTCGTACATTCTCATTATTAGAATAGTTCAAAACGTAG
Source organism: Suncus etruscus (assembly GCF_024139225.1). Taxonomy (NCBI): domain Eukaryota; kingdom Metazoa; phylum Chordata; class Mammalia; order Eulipotyphla; family Soricidae; genus Suncus; species Suncus etruscus. The sequence goes on along the minus strand of NC_064863.1, from coordinate 80,788,200 downwards.
TTATTTCTCTACCTAAACTCATCCCTGTCACAAGTAAGAAATTAAACCTAGATCCATATCTCACACCTTACACAAAAGCCAACTCAAAGTGACTTATAAACCTTGATAAAATACCTGAATCCATAAAGCACAGAGATGAAAACATAAGCAGAATACACCAAGACCTAGGCCTCAAAGAATTCATCAATTATATGATGCCAATAGTAAGGGTTATAAAATCAAATCTAAATAAATGGGACTACATCAGACTAAATTTGCCTTGTGCAGGGGCACGTATAGTGTTTGACCTCAGCAAACGCTGTCATAACAAGCTAAGTCCCGTGTTTATGTCTCTGGTTGTCTTTGAAGCTGAAAGTTGCTGTGTCCTGCTTCAAACCCCGCTTGGAAAAGCTATGCATTGCAAAACGTGCTCATTGTAGCCATTAATCCAGACATCACCTCTGATTAAAAATTTCAGCTCAAATTACTTTATATATTTTTGTTTTTCAGGTTAAAGTTTTTTTTTAATAAAGATACTATTTACAGTAGCGTGGGAGTGTGAAAAATGTTTTCTTCTTCCTAGGGGGGCATGACAGAAAATAATTGAGAAACAGTGGCATAGAAGAATGCAATGGTTTTAGTGGGGTTGTCTAGGTAACTCTTGACTACAGTGTATTGTGAGAAGAAATTGAGTGGAAGAAAAAAAATACAAGTGTGAAATAATATGGGACAGGGCCAAGGGAACTCCGTTGCATTGATGTGGATAAGAAAGAAATTCACAAAGTCGACAACAATGAATTCAGGGCTTCCAAACTTTACCAACCAAACTTAAAAATATGCCTAGATGGTAGGTTGGTGCAGTTGGTGGTGGCACGCGATGGACCCTGAAAATATTAATGAAAGAGGGTAACACTTTTGGTGGCATTGGTGCTGAAAGATTGTATGTTTAAAACTCAACAATGAATAAATTTGCATTCAACAATGCTTTAAATAAAAATTTAAATATTTTAAATCCAGTCTATGCTGCAAAAATTGAGCCGTGTGTGTGTGTGTATGTGTGTGTGTGTGTGTGTGTGTGTGTGTGTGTGTGTGTGTTTGGAGGAATAGTATATCTTTCCCTTTGGTGTGACTGAGAAAGATTTGAAATATACTTGTTGCTCAGTGTTTACTCCTGGCTCTGAGTTTAGGAGCATTTCTGACAATGCTCTGGGATCATATTTCTTGTTATGATCCTACTGACATCAAATGAATAAAAATGCAAATGCCTTAACCTCTATACTATCTCTTTAGCCTTAGATAAAATTTGTTTTAATAGTATCACAACTTCTTTGCACTCATCATAGTTGGGACATATTACCTCCTCTATGATTTGTTTATTTTAAATATTGCTAAAAATTATAGAGATGTAGACATTGTTTAAAACTGTGATTATGTATTTTTGAAATGATACCTTTATATTGAAATTATCTGTAATAGTTTTGTTTTATTTTAATATTTGAAAACCTTATTACTGACTTATGTAAAGGCCAAAATAGTTGACAGTTCTACCAACATTGTATGAGAGCTGACTTTACCCACATTCCAGCAAGCAGTTGCTGTTTTTTAGACTTTTTGACAGCAGCTGTTCATGCTACAAGGAGGTCTCATTTTCTTTTAAATTTGCATTTCCCTGAAGGTCACTGATGATGACCACTTCTTTATTTGCTCTGTTGAACATCTGTAAGTCATTATATTGATAAAAAGTTGTTTAGATTTTATTACACTATGAAACATTTGTTTAGCTTTCTTGTTAATTTATACAAATGAGCCAAATATGTAACATTGATGAGTGAAACCCTCAATAACCAATGATATCTGGAAAACTATATACTCACTTGTCAAAAAATAAAATTGAACAAGATTATGGACCATTTTTAAGATTGGCTTCAAATGGACTGAAGACTTAAATGTTAGACCAAAATCTATAAAACTTGACTTAGAAAACAGGCAAGTGTGTAACATTACTTTAGTAACAATAGTGCAAGCCACATTGTCTAAAAGGAAATGTATGTAAGTGTATATAATTATATATTTATATATCTGTATATATAAATATGTACAAATATATTCATGCATATATACATTTACTCATATATATGTTCATATGTTTATCCATATATTAATAATATATTCACATATAAATCTATAATATATGTAAATATACATATATAAAAAGAGAGAAGAAAAATATTTGTCACAGAGGCATGTCATGGGAGAGGACAGTGGAGAAGGAAACTGTTGACACTGGTGACTGGAAATGGGATGAGACCTTGCCAAGCCTTTTGTATTTAGTACTGACTGAAACTCAATCCTGAATTACTTAATTGTGGAATAAAAACAAAAAAAAATGTTTTTAATTTTATTATGAACAGTCTTGTAAACTATGTGTTTTAAATAAAGTCATCTTTAAAAATAAAAAATAACTTTAAAAATCTTGTTAGTTGGGGAAAGTAATGCCTCCCATGTTCTTTTTCCCAATGTTTGCTTTAGCTGTTTGAGGATGTTTATTGTTCCAAATGAATTGCAAAAGTGCTTAATCCACTTCTTTGAAGTATGTCATGGGTATCTTTAGAGGAACTGCATTACATCTGTACAATGCTTTGGGGAGTATTGCCATTTTAATTATGTTAATCCTGCCAATTCATAATCAGGGTATGTGTTTCCATTTGCGCATGTCGTCTCTTATTTCTTGGAGCAGAGTTTTATAGTTTTCATTGTATAGGTCCTTCATATTTTTAGTCAAGTTGACTCCAATATATTTGAGTTTGTGTGGCACTAATGTGAATGGGGTTGTTCTCTTAATGTCCATTTCTTCCCTATTATTATTGGTGTATAGAAAGGCCATTGATTTTTGTTAGTTAAATTTGTAGCCTGCCATCTTGCTATATGAGTCTATTGTTTCTTGAAGCTCTCTGGTAGAGTCTTTGGGGTTTTCTAAGTAGAGTATCATGTCATCTGCAAACAGGGAGAGCTTGAATTCTTTCTTTCCTATCTGGATTCCCTTGATAACTTTTTCGTGCCTAATTGCTATAGCAAGTACTTCCAGTACTATGTTGAATAGGAGTGGTGAGAGGGGACAGGCTTGCCTTGTGGCAGAATTAAGTGGAAAGGCTTTTAGTTTTTCTTCATTGAGGATAATACTTGCTATTGGCTTGTGGTAGATGGCCTTAACTATATTGAGAAAGGTTCTTTTCATTTCTGTCTTGCTGAGAGTTTTGTTCAAGAATGGGTGTTGTACCTTATCAAATGTTTTCTCTGCATCTATTGATATTATCATGTGATTTTTATTTTTCTTGTTGTTGATGTTGTGTATTATGTTACTAGATTAACGGATGTTAAACCATCCTTGCATTCCTGTGAAGAAACCTACCTGATCATAATGAATGATCTTCTTGATGAGGTATTGAATTCTATTTGCCAGAATTTTGTTGAGGACCTTTGCATCTGTGTTCATCAAAGATATTGTTCTGTAATTTTCTTTTTTGGTATCATCTCTGTCTGGTTTAGGTATCAAGGTGATGTTGGCTTCATAAAAGCTATTTGGGAGTGTTCCTGTTTTTTCCATTTCATGAAAGAGTCTTGCCAGGATTGGTAGTAGTTCCTCTTGTAAGGTTTGAAAGAATTCATTAGTGAATCCATATGGGCCTGGGCTTTTGTTTTTGGGCAAACCTTTGATTACCATTTTAATATTATCAATAGTGATGAACTGTATTACAAAGCAGTAATTATCAAAAAGGTGTGGTATTGGAATAAAGACAGACCCTAGGGTCAGTGGAATAGGCTTGAGTACTAAAGGAATGTTCCCCAGACATACACTCACCTATTCTTTGATAAAGGAGCAAGAAATACTAAATGGAGCAAAGAAAGCATCTTAAACAAGTGGTGTTGGCACAACTGGCTAGCCACTTGCAAAAAATTGAACTTAGACCCCCAGTTAACATCATGAAAGAAGGTAAAATCCAAATGGATTAAAGATCTCGATATCAGACCTGATACCATAAGTTATATAGTACAACACATAGGTAAAACACTCCATGCCTTTGATACTAAAGGCATATTCAAGGAGTTAACAGCACTCTCCAAACAAGTCTAATTGGAGAAAAACCAATAGGACTATATTAAGCTAAGAAGCTTCTGCACCTCAAAGGAAATAGTGCTTAAGATACAAAAGACCCCCACAGAATGGGAGAAACTATTCACCCAATACCAATCAGATAAGGGGCTGATATCTAAGATATATAAGATACTGACAGAACTTATCAAGAATAAAACATCTAACCTCATCCAAAAATGAGGAGAAGAAATGAACAGACACTTCCTCAAGAAAAAAATACAAATGGCAAAAAGGCAAATGAAAAATTGCTTCACATCACTAATCATCAGGGAGATACAAATTAAAACAACAATGAGGTACCATTTCATGCCATAGAGACTAGCACACATCACATAAAATAAAAACAATCAGTGCTTATGGGGATGTGGAGAGAAAGGACCTCTTATTCACTGGTGGTGGGAATGCCATCTAGTCCAGACTTTATGGAAAACAATATGGAGATTCCTCAAAAAACTGGAAATTGAGCTCCTATTTGATATCACTCCTAGGTATATACCCTAGGAACAAAAATAACAATAAAAAACTCAATACAAAAATGTCTTCCTCACACTAATTTTTATTGTAGTACTATGTATAATAGCCAGACTCTGGAAACAACCAAGATGCCCTTCAACAGATGAATGGCTAAAGAAACTATGGTACATATACACAAAAAATATTATGCAGCCCTCAGGAGAGAATAAGTTATGAAATTTTTCTATTCAGAGATGTACATGGCATTTATTATTCTGAGTTAACTAAGTCAGAGAAGAGCAATAAACATAAAATAGTCTCACTCATCTATGGGTTTTAAGAAAAATAAAAGAAATTATAGTAATAATGCCCAATTGAGATGAGGGGCTGGAAGAATCAGCTCATCATATGAAGCTCACCACAAAATTGTTGAATTCAATTACAGAAATAACTACCCTGACAACTGTCATAATAATGTCATGATTGAGAGAAGTAGAAAGCCTGTCTTGAATACATTCTGGGGGATTTTGAGGGGGATGCGTGGCATAGGTAGTGGGAATGTTGCACTGGTGAATGGGGTGTTCTTTATATGACTGATAACCAACTACAATTATTCCTGTAATAAAAGTGTTTACATACAGATATTGTTACTCCACCCTGGATTTACGTGTAGCGACCTGAAACCCACCCATTTCTGGGAGGGGTCTTGGGAAACGGATAGTAGGTGTAACCTTACCTGCGAGACCCTCCCATTCCTGGGAGGGGTCTTGGAAATGTTAGATAAGGCTTGAACCAAGGGAATTCTGCCTTTTTGGCTTTTTGCGCTTTTGGCTCTTTGCCCTTTCTGCGCTGCTGTGCGCTCTGGCTTCTGGGTTTCTGTGTTCTGGTCTTTGACCAGCATGGAGCCCAAAGGGAAGATGGCTAACAGGAAATAAGATGCAGGGCTAGCAAAATATTGCTGTGCTTGAAAGGTTATAAATAGGCCACACACACGTGGTGGCTAGGGCTTAAATAAAGTTGTTGCTTCCTGACGCCTGACTGTGAGTGAGTGATTTCACCTGGGCCTGGGACTCGCCGACTGCATGGAGGTTGCAGAGCCACGTGGACTGGGATGGCATGGAGAGAAATCCACCGCCATCCAGCCCCATCGTTAATTATGTAATACAACAGATATTACTTAAAAAAATCAAACCCAAACTGGGCATACATGAGGCATGTACCTAATGCTGAGCTCTTGGCCCACATATCGTATTTTAATTAATGTATAATAAGGAAGCTATCAGAAAAATCTTCTCAAATCTAAATAGAATGATGCTGTAAGCTATGATTTTATCTAACTTTAAAGGACAAAATTTCTTATACTTCAAGGAGGAAATTTATCAGAAAAATTGTAGAAGGCAGCGATTTTAATGTTACGCTAATGTTCTTTTACCTAGATGTCTCTGGAGTGTAGAGCCCATCTAAATCTGTCACGTTTATTAGATAACTTTAAAGACTCTAGTGCTGGGAACGCTGCTTCTTTAAAAGGTCACTCAACAAGGCCGACAGAAGTAGTGTACAAAGAGTTATACCTTTTTTGAATATTCATTTCACATAGTTGCTGATTCTTAAGAATATGGCTTGAATAGAATTTCTCTAAAATTATGCACTCAAAAGAATTTATTTTAGGGCTGACTGCATCATTACCATAGAAATGTGAAGGAACTGTCGTAAGTAGGGGAATATCTTGCCATTAGAATTTTCTCAAGAAGAAGAAAAAGCACATTAATTAACATTTTGCTTAGTCCCGTCAGAAGCTTGGATACTTTAAAATTATAGGAAAAAGTTGTAATTTATTAAAAATAAACAATAAGATATTTCAGTAAATATACTAAAATATTATAATTTTAAGGAAAGTAACTATTCTTAAATTTCTCTCTTTCTTTTTCTTTCTTTCTTCCTTCCTTCCTTTCTTTTTTTTTCTTTCTTCTTTTTCTTTCTTTCTTTTTCCTTCCTTCCTTCCTTTCTTTCTTTCTTTCTTTCTTCTTTTTCTTTCTTTCTTTTTCCTTCCTTCCTTCCTTCCTTCCTTCCTTCCTTCCTTCTTTTCTTTCTTCCTTTCTTTCTTTATTTCTTTCTTCTTGCTTTCTTTTTTATTTTTTGGTTTTTGGGCTACACCTGGAAATGCTCAGGGATTACTCCTCACTCTGCAATCAGAAATCAATTGTGCAGGATTTGGGGACCATATTGGATGCTTGGGATTGAACCCAGGTCTGTACCAGAATCACAGAAGAATATTATTATAATCAACAGGATCAGCTTATATAGCTTTGGGAAAACTCCTTTTAGACATTTGTTATCAAAGGCTCATCCTCCAAGTTATACTCCTTGCACAGATTTTAGGGAAAGAAATTTTAAGGATAGCCATTCTTATTTTCTCATCCAGGGCTAGAGGCATTTTCCAGTATTAAATTTTGAATCCATTTCTAATCTCCACGGTCAATTTTTTGTTTGCTCATTTTATGAAAAATGGTGCATCAAAGAAAAAATATCTTTCTGTTCAAAGATGTAATAAAGAACTGGTGTACTATTTAAAAAAAACAAATGAAAGGAGAAAATACTAATTGAAATCTTGTCTCCATTGTGCTTTAAAACTTCTCTATTAGAATCGACATTTTACTTAGACATGTCTTCAGGATGTAAGTTTGTGCCCTACAGTTTCAGTTTTGAAGCATCTTGATATGTTTTCCAAATCAGAAGTTGATCTATCTAAATATTTTATAGAATTATTCTTACTGTACTAATAATAAATCAGACCAAGAAGAGGGTCTCTCTCATCTTTAGAGAATAAATGAGATGTAAGAGATTAAGCCAAAATACATAAGAGCTCCATAGACTCCAGTGGAGAATATTTCCAGATATCAATGAAAGATTCTTGAGATAACAAGTTGTCTCTGGTGTTTTTTAAATATAATTTTTATTTTGATCATAGTGGCTTACATATTGTAGGCAATATTTTAGGTACATTTTTACATAAAATCAGGGGGATTCCCATCACGGATTTGTCCTCCCTACACCTCCATTTTTGTCCAACCACTCATTTCCTCCTCCCTCACATCCGGGGCTGCTAGAATATGTGGTCCCCTCTGTACCTAGCTTACTACTTAGTAGTCTTGCACCTGTTTTGTCTTGGTGCCTCCATTATTTTCCCCTCTAACTGGGAGGCAGGACTACCTAGTTCAAGTTATGTGGTTTTGTTTGAAGAAGAGAAAAGTAATAAACTGGGGTAAAAGTCTAATGTGCCAAAAACGGGCAGAATCCATCTAGAGGCTTTCATCATCGGTTTGAGAGATGAAGGAGAAAAAGAAGGTGAAACACTCCAACAGTACAAAAAGAAGTGTCAAATATCCAGTGAAGACTCCAACAATAACAATAAGCACCACAAAAAAAAAAAAAACCATGGTCTTGAGATAAGAAACATGGCAGAACACTTAAAGAAAGAAAAGAAAAGAAAAGAAAAAAAAATAAGTATAAATGGGGAAAACAACTTCAATAACCACACCAAAACAAAGAATTCGACAAAAAGTAGATAAGTAAATAAAAAAATAATAATAATAAATTAAGATTAAAAATAATATATAAAAAATAAAAAATGTTTTGTGCTTTTTGCTTTTTTTTCCCTCCTACATTGGCACAGTAAATATTGGGGTCATTCGAAAAGGAATTCACTTGGCCTAAGAGATATGGGGTTTCTCCACCCTTGGAGTATATTGTCATGGGATTAACTATAGACTCCGTTCAGGTTCATTTACTCTCCCGGTGGTGCTTTAATGGTGTTTGGAAGACTCCTGCTCCATCCTGGGTGATAAAATCAGACCTCTGTATCTAGAGATCTCAGCACAGGTCCAGGACCAGGAGTGGTACTTATGATGAAGTCTTTCTTTGTGGTTCTAGAAGTTCTGTTCCTTCAGTGTCATTTTAACCCATCTTCTGTCGTTGGTGGTCTTGGTCTTTGCACTGATCCTAGGATGGTACCTAGGATAGCGTCTTTTATTGTGTTTCCAGAAGCCCCATTCTGTTGCAATTGTCTCTGCCAGACCTTTGGAACTGGGGATCATGGTTGTTGTGCAGGTCATAGTTCAAACCCTAGACTAGGGCTTCTTTATTGGTCCCAAGATATATACAGTCTGGTCATGGTTCTAGCAGCCAGTCATCTGTAAATCGCGATCTTGGCTTTTGGACCTACCAAAGGTAGGGGATAACCTGCTCTTAGGTCAAGTTGTTCCCATTTCCTCGTTGTCAGGATATCATATTACAGCTGGCACTTGTTGGTGACCCAGCAGTATTAAGTCTGTCTCGGATGGAATTTGTTTCCTGTAGCTGTTGTGAAGAAGAACCGTGCCATTTCTATGTCTGGGATACAGAGTTCAAGGCTGGACGGATGGTGTCTAATCACCTGAGGTCTAAGTTGGGTCTGCGTGACATATTTTCAAGGTAGGAGATATTCCTGTATTATAAATAAGTATGAGTTCCTATTCCTAGTAGATAAGAGCACTTTTTTATATGTAAGATTTCCCCTTTTTTTAGAGTGCCTTTGCAGGAAGAAATGGTGCTACATTACATTGTTGGTGCATTTGGGTGTGGACAGAGAGAAAAACAAAAACAGATCACACACCAAAAAATATAGGAATAAAAATATATGTGCTCACATATGTATATGTAGAACAAACATTTTTTTAAAAAATGAATTAACAGTATTTAAAGGAACAAAGTGATGTAAAAGACTACCTTACTTTTGGGGAAAAGCAGGTAAAGAGGTGTTGTAATACAGGCCTTATACTTATGATGGAAGTACAGGTTTTCCCATTGTCTTTTGGGTTTTTCTTGTGGTGTGTGGGTTCCCAGGCACCTTTACATCACACCCCCTGATATTCTTGAGATTGGCAAAAGATTTGCCGCAGGGAGTTCTTGGAAGAGTTCTTGCATTGGGGATACTTTTGGAGCTAAGTCCGGTTTCAAGTAGGGAGTTGGTAGGGAGGGCTGCACAGCATGAGTTTGCAGGGAAGTTGGCTGCCTTTTCTTGCAGGGGATGAGGTGTGGGTTTGACTGGGTGTCCCTTCGCTTGGGTGCTGGATACTGATTCATTGGGGTAGGAGGTCAGTCTTGATGCCTAATGGATTAAGGACTGAGGGTGAAGAGTTTTAATATGGTGGGAGGTCTGGATGGGATTGAGGGGTGAGGGATAGTTGGAATTACTAAGAGGGAAAAGGGGAAAGTATATGGAAGGGGTAGAAGAAAGAAAAGAGAAAATACATTAGAAAGAAAGGGAGAAAATAAAATAAAAGAAAAAAGTGAAAAAGAAAGTATTGAGAAGTGAGGAGAAAATACCAAGGAAATGCTAGTTTGCTTGAATATGTTCAATGAATAGGGCCTGTAGTTTAAGTTTGTAGGTTATAATTGCTGCTTCGGTGGTCTGACTGATCACGTGCTTCAATTCCTAAAAGAATGTATTACCTAGAGATAAAGTGTATCTTAAAGACTTTTCTCGGGACCATCTCATAGTGCAAGCTGGGTATGGTATCTCGTGTGACTGAGCCCTGGGCTCAGTTTGTTCACCCTTTGTATCCAAGAACGACTGTGGACAGAAAAGCTGAGAGGTTATTTTAAATATAGTAAGATAAAGGCATTAAAACATAGTGCTATGGGATGTTTCCATTGGAGTCAGTGATTTCCTGTGGTATTCTTTACCTGTGATCCTGTATACAAACTCTAAGGTATTGTTATGGGCCTTTGTTGTAGAAGGCTGATTACATACCTGTTCTCTCTATGCTGCTGTTTCTGGTGTTGCTGGTTTCTTTGTGGTACAATGTGTAGTCGCGAGTTTGTGTGTTTTGGGTATTGCTCCCGAGTATATGTTGACTATTACAGTGTCTGGAGTTTCTACCCAGTTAAACCCTGTTATTTTACTGTTGAGTATTAGTTGTGCATAAGATGTATGTTCTAGGTGCTTCAGAATAGTGCTATCATTCTGTGTTTATCTTTTGTCTTATGACTTACTTCGTTTAACATAACATGTTCTAGGTACATCCATGTTGCTGCAAAGTCAGTGATTGTATCATTTCTGACTGCCATGTAGTATTCCATTGTGTATCAATACCACATCTTAATGATCCATTCATCTGTTGTTGGACATCGAGGCTTGTTCCAAGACTTGGCTATTATACTGAGTGCTGCGATAAATAGTGGGGTGCACACGTATTTTGGAATGAATGTCCTTCCAACGTGGGAGTATATACCTAGGAGAGCAATTGCTGGGTCAAATGGCAGCTCAATTCTGAGTTCTTTGAGCACTCTCCAGACTGTTCTCCATAGGTGTTGGATGAGGGGGTATTCCCACCAGCAGTGGATGAGAGTTCCCTTCATAGCACATCCCCGCCAACAAAGACTGTTCTCAGTATTTTTGATGTGAGCCATCCTCACTGGTGTAAGGTGGTATCTCATTGTTGTCTTGATTTGGATCTCCCTGATGATGAGTGAAGGTGAGCATGTTTTCATGTGTTTGTTGGCCATCTTCAATATCTTTCTGAAGTGTTTTGAAGTTTCCCTGTTATAGGTCTTTCACTTCCCTTGTAATGTTAATTCCTAGGTACCTGATAATTTTTGATACTGTTGTAAATGGAATTTTATTTTTAATCTCTCTCTCCTCTACTTCGTTGTTTTTAGATAGAAATGCTACTGTCTTTTGTGTATTGATTTGTATCCAGCCACTTTGCTGTATTGGTTAATTGTTTCTAGGAGTTTTACTGTGGACTCTTTAGGGTTTCGATGTATATCATCATATCATCTGCAAATAGAGATAGTTTGAGTTCCTCTTTCCCAATTTGGATTCCTTTGATTCCTTTCTCTTGTCAGATTGCTATTGCTAGAAATTCTAGGGTTATATTGAATAAGAGTGGAGAAAGTGGACAGCCTTGCCTAGTTCCTGACCTTAGTGGGAATCCTTTAAGTTTCTTGCCATTAAGTATAATGTTGGCTGTATGCTTTTCATAGATAGCTGTAACTATCTTGAGGAAGGCTCCTAATCCTATTTTGCTGAGTGTCTTTAACATAAAAGGGTGTTGGATTTTGTCAAACACATTCCCTGCATCGATTGATATGATCATGTGGTTTTTGTCATTCTTGTTGTTGATGTGATGTATAATGTTGATTGATTTGCATATGTTGAACCAACCTTGCATTCCTGGTATAAACCCACTTGGTCATGATGTATGATCTTTTTGATGAACAGCTGGATTTGGTTTGCTAAAAATTTGTTGAGTGTCTTTGCATCTATGTTCATTAGTGAGATTGGTCTGTAGTTTTCTTTCTTGGTTGTGTTTGCCATCTTTGGGAATGAGTGTGATATTAGCCTCATAACAGGAGTTGGGGAGGATTCCTGATTTATCTATGGTTTGGAAGAGCCTATGGAAAAGTGGTAGTAAGTCTTCTCGGAATGTTTGATAGAATTCACCTGTAAATCTAGCTGGGCCTGGACTTTTGTTCTTAGGGAGTTTTTAAATTATATCTTCAATTTCCTCTGAGGTTATTGGTCTGTTTAGGCTTTCTAGTTCTTCCTTTTCCAGTCTTGGAAGATGTTATTTTTCCAAGAATCTGTCGATTTCTACTGCGTTCTCTTGCCTAGCAGAATATAATTTTTCATAATATGATCTCATGATACTTTGTATTTCTTGGGGTTCTGTTGTAATATCTCCCTTATCATTTGTTATCGTACTTGATTTCGGTGTTTTCCCTCTTTTTTTGATGAGTTTTCCCAGTGGTTTGTCTATCTTGTTTATTTTTTCGAAAAACCAAATTCTCGTCCCATTGATTTTTTGTAATGTTTTCTTAGTTTCTATGTTGTTCATTTCTGCTCACGTTTTTATTATTTCTTGCCTTCTGTTTGTGGTTAGATTTCTCTGCTGCTGTTGTTCCAGTTCCTTGAGGTGATCCTTTAAACTGTTGATTTTGTCATTTTCCTGTTTCTGGACATAGGCCTGTATTGCTGAGTTTCTCCCTAATTAATGCTTTTGCTGTGTCCCACAAATTTTGACATGTTGTCTCTTCATTTTCATTTGTCTGAAGGAATCTTTTTATTTCTTCCTTGAGTTGTTCTTTGATCCAGCTGTTCTTGAGCAGCATGTTGTTTAATCTCCAGGTATTAGTTTTTCTCCATTGCTTCTTCTTGAAGTCAATTTTGACCTCTATTGCATAGTGGTCTGATAGGGTACTTCTAATGATCCATACATTTGTGGTCTTATATAGGTTGGCTTTGTATCCTAAGACATGGTTTATTCTGGAGAAGGTTCCATGTGGGCTTGAGAAGAATGTGTATTCTGCTTTCTGGGGATGGAGGGTCCTATATAAGTCTATTAGCCCTAGGTCTTCTAATTTTTCATTTAGTGCTCTTATTACTTTGCTATTTTTTTTGTTTGGTGGTTCTGTCCAGTGGTGATAGTGGAGTATTGAGGTCCCCTACTATTATCACATTTCCCTTCATGTGTTTCTCCAGGTTTGTGAGCAGATGCCTCACATATTTTGCTGGCTCTACATTAGGTGCATAGATATTAACCAGGGTTAATACTTCTTGATCTAATGTTCCCCTGATCAGTAAGTAGTGACCTTCTTTGTCTCTGATCACTTTCTTGGGGTTGAATGCAATTTGGTCTGATATAAGAATGGCTGTCCCTGCTCTTTTTTGTTTTCCATTGGCCTGAATAATTACTTTCCATCCTTTTAAGCTGTGTTTATCCTGTAGTTGTAGGTGTGTTTCTTGCAGACAGAAGAAGTCCTGTTTATTTTTCCTGATCCATTTCTCTACTATGTGTCTTTTAATTGGAGAGTTTAGTCTGTTGACATTTAGGGAGATTATTGACAGAGATGACTGTTGTGCAGTTGTGTTGTGTAGGGTGGTGGTTGTTACAATTGGGGGTCTGGATTGCATAATTTATCTCTGAGTAGGTCATTTATGATCTGCTTTGTTTGCACAAATAATGTGAGTTCGTTCTGTTTGAGAATGTTTTTAGTCTGCCCTTCCATATGAATGATATTTTTGCTGGGTATTGGACCCAGGTTTGGTAATTTCTTTTATTCAGTTGTTTAAATATGTCATTCCACTGTCTTCTTGCTTGAATTATTTCAAATGGGAGATCTGATTTGATTCTTATGTCCCTTCCTTTGTACTTGAGGTTTTTTTCTCCCTTATTGCTTTAAGGAGATCATTTTTCTCTTTGTTTTTGCCATTTGGATTACTATATGTCTTGGCGTTGGTTTATTATGGTCTATCTTATTAGGGACTCTCTTCACTTCCTGGATTAGCATTGAAGTTTCTTTCCAGATGGTGGAAGAGTTCTCTGCTATTATTTCCCTGAATACTTTTCTTCCCCCTTTTCTACTTCCTCCCCTTCCGGTATACACATAATTCAAAAGAAACTTTTGTCCTTGTTCATTAGATACTGGACTTTTCCTTCCAGTGCTTTGCCTTTTATTTCTTTATAGTTTCTTGTTCATTTTTTGTTTGAAGTTATCCTTCAAGTTCTTCAATGTGCTTTTCCAACTCTCTGTTTCTGCTTATAAGGCTTGTTACTTTGTCTTTTAATTCCTTCAATTTTTTTTTATGGAATCTCTCATGTTCTTTAACATTTCTTCTTTAATTTGGCTGATTTGTTCATCCATAGATTTCTTATACTCGGTAGCTAGCGGTTCTTTCATTTCTTTTATCAATTCTTGCATTTCCTTCCTCATGGCTGCTTTTAGGTCTCCTCATGGATCTGTGCATTTTGCTGGACTTGGAAACTTGCCAGGGTTTGTCTCCCTATCTCCAGATATTAGGGTTCTCCTTGATTTACCCATATTTCTTTGCATTTACTGGTGATTGGTGTGGTTTGGAGCACTGTGCCTTCTAAATTCAGCCTGCTTTGGTCCCCAGTGGCATGGGGATGGGTCCCTTCCCTGAGGGTGTTTTTAGAGGGGCTGTTGGGTGAGCTCGCTGAGGTTTGGATCCTCCTGTGCTCTTTATGTGACCTGCTCCGTTGCTTTTCCCTTTTGTTGTCAGCTAGTCCAGGTCCTTTCCTGACCACAATGGTGGAGGGTTCTGTTGAGCCTAACTCCTTTGCCCCCCCATCTGCTACTTGGAAGTCAGCCTTCCTTCAGTGAGTCTGGTCAATTTCCTTCTTATTTCTGTCAGCCGGTGCAGTTCTGCTCCTGGCCACAATGGTTGCGGGCGCTGTTGTGCCTAGCTCTCTGTCCTCCCTCCCCTAATTGGGAATCAATGGAGCTACGCCCCCTCCCAGCTTCAGGAGAAGAAATTCCCACAGCCAAACCCACCCAGTAGCTGCCCTCAGCCCTTGGGGAGTCCCAGGTCCACTCCGGGGCTTAGGTGGGTAGGCTGCTCTAGGTTACCGAAAGGTCCAAGTGACAGGCCCAAGCTCACCCAGTCTATTGGTCACAGCCTGTCCCAGCAGTGCAGAGTGGGTCTGGTGCAGGCATATCTGATGGGCTACATTCCAGGTAACTGCACTCTCCTGTCTAAACTCTGGTCAGGTGGGGTGATCTCTGGGGACAGGAGAGTGAGGCGGTGGGAAAGGGAGTCTCTCTGCACCCACGTGGAACTGCACCAGGGTATTGCACTCACCCTGGGTACCAGCGCCACAAGGTTGGTGGACACGGAGGTCTCTACGCACCCAGGTGGAGTGGCCTCAGGGAGCTGCACTCACTCTGGGGACAGGTGCTCAGGCTGGTGGGCGCAGAGGACTCTGTGTGCCCACGTGGAATGGGCTCAGGGGAATGCACTCACTCTGGGTACCGGTGCACGGGGTACAGATGGGGGGGTCTCTGTGCACCCAAGTGGAGCGGCCTCAGGGCACTGCACTTACTCTGGGGACAGGCGCGCAGGCTGGTGGGCACAGAGGAGATTTGTCTCTGGTTTTTAAGATATTTTGAAACACAGCACAAAGTTTGGACTGGGTACAATAACTGTGGTAATTTTCATGAAATATATGTGTATCAAACACTCCATGTCCTGGTCACAGTACTTAGAAATCTTAGAGACCCAGTAATTAAGTCAGCAATTAAAGCTAGTGGACATCAGCTAGCCAAAGCCATTACAAGGTTGTAATGCTGGCAACCTTAGAGAAGCCCTAAAGATTTGCCAGGAGTGATCCCTGAACTCATGGGTAGGAGCCAGTCCTGAACCCTGGAAATTGTGTTTTCAGATAGAAAATAAAACTTATTTAGGGATCAGAGAAATAAAACCATGGGTAAGGTGGCTGATCAGGGCTAGATCAAGGGACCCCATGGTCCTTTGAACCCTTAGTGGAGTAATTCCCGAATAGTGATCCAGAGTTAGCCCTTAGCATAGCTTGGTGTATCCCCCAAACCAAAAATAAATAAATAAATATAACGTTTAAAATTATTATAAAAATTCATTAGCTGCTATCAAACTTGATCACATATAAGATACTGTTTTTTGAAAAAATTATTGGGACATCATGATTTACAATAATGTTTATATTTATGCTGTAGGCATATGATTTTATTGCCTCAAATTTACACCAGTATTCCAACTTTCCTCTGTTGCTATTTGTAGGTCACTACTTATCTGCTTCTTACCACTATTCTTGGCAAAACCTCAGGAATAGTTTTAATTGAGTATTATTTTCTATGGCTTTGTTTGTTCTTTTCAACATATCAATGAGATATCTGGTGTCTCTCTTTTGACTTCCTCTGATTAACTCAACAACCTCTAATCCATCTAACTTTTGAAGCATATTTAAATTTTTCTTATATTACAGTGTGTTTTACACAATTCATAATTTTGTTTGTTTGCTTTTATTTTGCATGGTTCTTTTGAGCCTCATCCAGATGAAATCAGTGCTTACACTTGATTCTGTGTTCAGGAGTCACTCCTTAGAGGCTATAGGGACAATATGTGGTTGAGATCATACTTAAGTTAACTGACAGCAAGGCAAGTATCTTACTATCCCTCTAGCCTATTCCCTACAGTTCTTTACTTTTTGCATTTTGCTTGTTTTCAAGTTTCAGTCGTTGTATGTAAAGAAACTAATAATATCAAGTAATTGAATTGCCCAGTGATGTAGTATATGCTATTTTCATTTTTTTAGTCCCTCATGCTTTTGACAAAGAAACTGCACCAATTTATAATTCCATAAACCTTTAATAAGAGTTCCTTATTCACTACATACCTGACATTTATTTGTTTCTGGTCTTTTTTATATAGACTATATTAATTAGTTAGAGGTAATATCTTACTGTCACTCTCTTTTGCATTAACTTAAGAAGAAATTATGGTGAACCCTCTTTCATATGTTTGTTGGTCACCTGAATGTCTTTTTTTTTAAAAGTGTCTATTTAGCTCTTCTTCATAAATAACAAAGGCATGATTTATTTTTTTAATGATTGATTTTTCTAGTTTAACTCAGTTGTTTTTTTTTTGTTTTTTTGGTTTTTTTTTTTTGATTTATTGGGCCACACCCATTGACGCTCAGGTTTTACTCCTGGCTATGTTCTCAGAAATTGCTCCTGACCTGGGGGACCGAAGCAGTAGTGCAGTGGTAGTGACACTCAAGGGTTAATCCTGGCTTTGTGTTCAGAAATTGCTCTTGACATGGGGGACCATATGGGACTTCAGGGATAAAACCCAGGTTCATCCTGGGTCAGCCACATTCAAGACAGATGCCCGACCGCTGTGCTAACACTCTGGGCCCCTCAATTTTGATAACTATAGTTTTTTAATACATTTCAAAGTAACTTGATGCGAGTGCCATCAATCTTATTTTACTTTCTAAAATTAATGCCACTATTTAGGTAATTTTATGGTTCATGCACATTTTAAAAGTATTCTTAACAAATTTCATGGGAGTTTTATAGATATTTTGATGAATAAATGATAGAATAATTGCAATTATGTCTATTTCTCTAATCAAGAACGTGAAATATTTTAAATTTTCTTATCTTACCTATTTTAAAGCAGATAAATATTTTAACACCTTTGTTAAATTTATTCCTTTCTGATTTGATTATTTTTTGAGAAATAGGTAAATGGGAATGTTTTTTTCCCTTTCTCTTCAACATCTTTTTTTTAGTATAAATCCATGAGATGAGCTGGGTGGTAGTACAAAGGAAGGGTGTTTGGCTTGCATGTTACTAACTTGGGTTCAATTTTGGCATCCAATATACTTTTGTAGAAAAGTGTCAGGAGTAACACCTGAGAATTTCTGGTTATGGCTCAAAAACAAAGTAACACAAAAATCCAAAAGATTATTTTAATGATCTTTAGTTTGCTTTTATATATACATGCATATAAAAGCATATAGATACTATAAGGTTTTTGTAAAATAGTTGAAGGCCAATATACATAAAATGATATCTAGTTATAATATTTTAGCTTTTGCTGTTTTTATTACATCTGTTTTTAACTTCATTAAAATGTTGGAATACATAATGGTGATGATGAGTATCCTAGGCTTTATACTTGATGTTAGCTGAACAGTTACAATTTTTTCATAATTGTTCATTATTTTATTACAGTGACCTTTGTATGGAATAAATTTATTTTATTTTATTTTTGTTGTGTACCTTAATCGAAAAATTTATCTCAACTACTTATATTTATATATGATATTTTTTTCCTTCACTGTTGTTTATCACTATATTGGTTTAGATGTATTATACTATCATTTTAACACAGAGATAAGTCTCAGTTTTATAATGGTGTATCATTATTTTAGTGTACTGTTGAATGCAGTTAAGTAAAATTTTGTTGAATCTGTTTGCATTGATGATCATCAGAAAGTTTGTCTTTTCTTGTTTGTGATTCGCCTATCTGCTTTTGGTATCAGAGTAATTTTGATTTATTACAAACATAGAAGTATCCATGTTTCATCAATGTCAAAAAAGAACTTGAGAAGGATAAATGTTAGGTTTTCTTGGAAGTTTTAGAAGAATTCACTAGAGAACCTGTCTGAAACATAGATAAATTTTTGATATTTGATTATGTTTTGACTTCAGAACCATTCATTAGTGTTTCTGTTTTAGCATGAAGACAAAATAGGGTTGTGATATTCTAAATATCTATTTATTCTCTGCTCTCCAGTTTACTGGCATAACATTATTTATACAAGTCTTCATTTGTATCTTTAAGGCTTTTTCATCTTGTTTACCTTTCAAAAACATTGATTTCATTTATTTTGTTATTTATATACTGATGATCCTTTCCATGTCCTCAATACTCTCACACCATGTTATCTCCAATCTATTTTCAGGAATCGTTTTGTTTATTTTTCTTTTTTGATTTTTGTGTTTGATCCAGTGAGTATATTTTTTCATATGCTGTTTATTTCAAAATGTTTGTGTGTTTTCCTTTTAATTTTTCATGGCATATTTCTATCTTCTTTGCATTTTGAATTAAAAAGAAAATTGTAGATGGACTAATGTCTATACACAGATGAATTGGGCAATTGGATGCTTTGATGATGCTAAGGTAAAGTAACTGTGTACACTAAGGCCATTGCTTAAAGTCTAGTTTTGAGGTTTCTCTTGCATTCATTTTTAAGTAATGTATTTTTATAGAATAACCATGAATTATAAATATATTCTAGTTGCATTTCAGGTATATAATGTTCCAACACCAATTCAACTACCTTCAACAACGTACCCAATTTCTTTCTCATCAAGACAGACAGATTTCCCCTCCATGATTATTCTAGTGTCCCCTTCCATAATGGCCCCCTCTCTCGGTGGCAAGCTTCCTACTGAAGACCAGTTATCATGCTCTTTATTTCTATTGCCTGTGGTCATCTAATATCCTTCTAGGAAGTTTGCTTATATACATATAAGGGAGATTACTCTGAGTCTATTCCCCACTTCTGACTAATTTAAACAGAATACTGTCTAGATTCATCTATTAGCAGAAGTTTGCATTACACCATCTTTTCTTCTGACAGCAGTAATACACAACTATTGTGTATTACTTTATCCATCAATTCACTCATCTGTTCTTGAAAGCTGGGCTTCTCATATCCAGGTATGGGTTATTGTGAATAATGCTGCAATGAACACAGGAGTAAAAAACTTTTTCCTGCATTGTGCTTTAGGACCGTTGGAGTTAATTGCTGGAAAATAAAAAATCCCTTTGCTAGAGTCTTTAAGGTTTTCTAAGTATAGTATCATCTATCTGCAAACAGTGAGAGCTTGACTTCTTCCTTTCCTATCTGAATTTCCTTGATAACTTTTTCTTGACTAATCACTATAGCAAGTACTTCCAGTACTATGTTCAATAGGAGTGGTGAGAGAGGACAGCCTTGTCTTGTGCCAGAATTTAGAGGAAAGGCTTTTAGTTTTTCTCCATTGAGGATAATATTTGCCATTGGCTTGTGTTAGATGGCCTTAACCATATTGAGAAAGGTTTCTTTCATTCCCATCTTGCTGAGGGTTTGGATCAAGAATGGGTGTTGAACTTATCAAATGCTTTCTCTGCATCTATTAATATGATCATGTGATTTTTATTTATCTTGTTGTTGATGTTGTGTATTATATTGATAGATTTCCGGATGTTAAACCACCCTTGCATTCCTGGGATGAAACCTACTTGATCGTAGTGAATGATCTTCTTGATGAGGCATTGGATACTATTTGCAAGGATTTTGTTGAGGATCTTTGCATCTGTGTTCAACAGGGATATTGGTCAATAATTTTTTTTGGCAGTATCTCTGTCTAGTTATGGTACCAAGGTGATGTTGGCTTCATAAAAGCTATTTGGAAGTGTTCCAGTTTTATCAATTTCATAAGAGAGTTTTGCAAGGATTGGTAAAAATTCCTCTTGAAAGGTTTTAAAGAATTCATTAGTGAAACCATCTGGACCAAGGCTGTTGTTTTTAGGTAGACCTTTGATTACCGTTTTAATTTCCTCAATAGTGATGGGGGTGTTTAGATATGCTGTGTCCTCCTTATGCAACAGTGGAAGTTATAAACTTCTAGAAACAATAGGTGTATATAGCAATGTGGCAGCCTACAAAATTAACATAGAAAAATCAATGGTCTTTTTATATACCAATAATGATAAGGAAGAAATGGACATTAAGAAAATTACCCCATTCACATTAGTGCCACAAAAACTCAAATATTTTGAAGTCAACTTGACTAAAGACGTGAAGGGACTATTCAAAGAAAATTATAAAACACTGCTCCAAGAAATAAGAGAGGATACCAGGAAATGGAAACACATATCCTGCTCATGGATTGGCAGGATTAACATAATTAAAATGGAAATACTCCCCAAAGCATTGTACAGATTTAATGCAATCCCTCTAAAGCATGGGTCTCAAACTCAATTTACCTGGGGGCTTCAGGAGGCAAAGTCAGGGTGATCCTTGAGTGCAAAGTCAGTAGTAAGCCTTGAACATTGTGGGTTGTGACCCAAACAACTAAAACAAAACAAAACAAAACAAAAAAAGATTCCTCTAGGGCAGGGCCACAAAATGTTGTATGGAGGGCTGCAAACGGCCCATGGGCCATGAGTTTGAGACCCCTGCCAAAGATATCTATAACATTCTTCAAAGAAATGGATCAAACACTTCTGAAATTCATTTGGAACAAGAAGCAACCTCGAATAGCTAAAGCAATCTTGGGAAAAGGAATATGGGTGCTTACTTTCCCCAACTTTAAACTGTATTACAATGCAATAGTTATAAAACAGCATGGTATTGGAATAAAGACAGACCCTCAGATCAGTGGAATAGGCTTGAGTAATAAGAGAATGCTTCCCAGACATATAATCACCTAATTTTTTTTTTTGTTTTTTGGGTCACACGCAGCCACACTCAGGGGTTACTCCTGGCTCCACGCTCACTCAGAAATCACTCCAGGCAGGCTCAGGGGACCGTATGGGATGCCGGGATTCAAACCAATGACCTTCTGCATAAAAAGCAAATGCCTTACCTCTATGTTATCTCTCGGGCCCCAAACAATCATTTAATTTTTAATAAAGGAACAAAAATTCCTAAATGGAGCAAGAAAAGCCTCCTCAACAAGTGGTATTGACACAACTGGTTAGCCACTTGAAAAAAGCAAACTCAGACCCCCAGCTATCACCATGTAAGAAGGTAAAATCCAAATAAATTAGAGACTTGATATTATACCTAAAACCATAAGGTATATAGAACAACACATAGGTAAAACACTCCATGACATTGAGTCTAAAGGCATCTTTAAGGAAGAAACAGCACTCTTCACAGAAGTGGAAGCAGAGATAAACAGATCTGACTATATTAAGCTGAGAAGCTTATGCACTTCAAAGGAAATAGTGCCCAGGATTCAAGAGCCACCCACTGAATGGAATAAACTATTTACCAAATACTCATCAGATAAGGGGCTAATATCCAAAATACACAAGGTACTGACAGAACTTTACAAGAAAAAATCTAAACCCATCAAACAATGTGGAGAAGAATGAACAGACGCTTTGCCAAAAGAGTAATACAAATGGCCAAAAGGCATATGAAAATATGCTCCACATCATTAATCATCAGGGAGATGCAAATCAAAGCAACTATGAGGTACCATCTCACACCACAGAGATTGATGCACATCACAAAGAATGGCAATAAGTAGTGCCTTTCGGAATGTGGAGAGAGAGGAACTCTTATTCATTGCTGGTGAGAATGCCGTCTAGTCCAACCTTTATGGAAAGTGATATGGAGAGTCCTCCAAAAACTGAAAATTGAGCTACCATATGATCCAGCTATACCACTCTTAGGAATATACCCTAGGAACATAAAAACACAATACAAAAACACCTTTCCTTGCCCCTATATTCGTTGCTGCCCTCTTTACAATAGCCAGACTTAGAAACAGCCAAAATTCCCTTCAACAGATAAATGGCTAAAGAAACTGTGGTACGGGTACAGAATGAAATATTATGCAGCCATCAGGAGAGATGGAGTTATGAAATTTTCTTATACATAGATTGTACATGAAATCTATTATGCTGAGTGAAATAAGTCAGAGGGAGAGAGGAAAACGCAGAATAGTCTCACTCATGTATGGGTTTAAAAAAAAATAAAAGACATTTTTGCAGTAATTTTCAGAGACAAAATAAGGAGGGCTGGAAGGCTCAGCTCACTACATAAAGCTCCCCACAAAGCGTGATGAGTGTTGTTAGAGAAATAACTACATTGAAAAAATATCATAACAATGAGAATGAATAAGAGAAGTAGAAGCCTGTCTAGATTTCTTTTTGTTTTATGTGAGTACTCCTTTGTTTGTTTGATTTTTTGGGCCACACCCTTTGATGTTCAGGGGTTACTTCTGGCTAAGCACTCAGAAATTGTCCCTGGCTTGGGGGAGCCATATGGGACATTGGGTGATCAGACCGCGGTCCTTCCTTGGCTAGGGCTTGCAAGGCAGACTCCTTACCTCTAGCACCAGCTTGCCGGCCCCGTGAATATTCTTAAGTGTAAAGATTTTCTAAGTTAAGTTTTCTTTCTTTTCTTAGTTCACTGAAAATCTTTGTAAGTTTTAATTTATCATGATGTATAAAAAGTTCTTGTATGGTTGGCATACTTCCTAGTTTGGTCTTTGCTCAGTAATTCAGGTCATTGTTTCTGTTGAAATTTAGGAGTTATTGTTGAGCATTTTGTTTTTCTGCCATATTAGAAGACAGTTTAGGATTCACTTTTGCTAATTCCACTCCAAAATTTTTGCCCCAAATTTGTGTTGTTCTTGGTTACATATGGGACTTTGCAGTCACTGATTTACTGTGTTAGCTGTATTTCTCAATTTAGGCAATACAGAACATCATTCTAGATATTGCAGTAGCCCAGTTTTGACTATGTTATGTCATTGATTCAAAAGAAACAAATGGGACCTTATTATTCTTGACTATAATTTTAAGTCTATCTGCTTGTAACCAGAGCATTGTAAGTACTTGTTCAGACTGACTTAACCTAACATGGGATGCATCCTGTAATCTGACCCTAACTTTTCTAACAAATAGGCTTTTAATCAAATAATTAAATTATCAAATACCAGTGTCTAAATACAGTTGTTATGTCAGATTTGTTGCCCTTAATCTCTGAAAGCCCTTTCTTATTCCAACGTTTTCATTTTCAGTCTATACCCAGTCATATGTGATCATGGTCAAGGTTTTGGTTTTACCTGGGATAGGCAGATATTAATGAACTTATAGTGTTGTATATTCTATTTGGAAGAGTGAAATCTGCCTCCAAGTTTATTCCCAGAATGAACAGAATCAGAACTTCCTGCATAGCCCGATTGTAGGAACTCCAAGAAGTGTTGTTAGTGTTAAACCTGTATATCTTTTGGGGGAACGTCTAATCTTTTTATTATGTATTGTGAGATTTGAGTTTTAATGTGGGACTCAGGTATTCAGCTGGTATCTTATTCCTTTTCAAGGACAGATTTTCTGCTTTAATCATCTTTGTTCCACTGTTCCTTATTCTACCCTGTAGATATCTCCTGGGAAATATAGCTGGCTTCTCCAGTGAACTACCAAGAGGGCCCAGCCAGTATGGTGACTTCATGTGTCTTTTTTTCTCATTTATACCCTTAATATAAATAAATTTATATATATATATATTGCTTTTTGGGGCCACACCCTGTGATGCTCAGGGGTTACTCCTGCTATGTGCTCAGATATCGCTCCTGGCTCAGGGGACCATATGGAACGCTGGGTATCAAAACAAGATCCATCCTGGATTAGCCACATGAAAAGGCAAATACCCTACTCCTATGCTAACACTCTGCTCCCCCCATAATTTTTTTAAATTAATTTTTATTGTGACCAAAGTGAATTATAAATCTTTCACAGTAACATTTAAGGTACATAATGACAATTAATTAGTGCCAAGTAATATAATTTTTAAATGCAATGTTTTTGTTTTGTTTGTTTTGGTTTGGATTTTCCATCATACCTGGCTGTACTCATACCTGACTCTGTGCTCAGAAATTACTTCTGGCAGGCTCTGGAGATGATGAGATGCCAGAAATCTAGCCCCAGTAGACTGAATTCAAGGCAAATGCCCTACCTGCTGTACTATCTTTCCTGCCCCTAAATACAGTATGTATGTATATATATATATATATACTGTATATATATACAGTATATATATATAAGCACCATAATTACAAGCTTGTATGTAATTGGGTTTCTGCCATAAATAGAATATCCTCCTTCACCAGTGCAACATTCTCACCACCAATACTGCCTCCTCCCCCATCCCTGCCTATATTTGCAACAGCTTCTACTTCTCTCTTTCTTTAGCACTGTCATGCTAGTTGTTAGTGCAGTTACCATATTTTCTGGAGTATAAGACGACTTTTGAAACAAAAAACTCAACTGAAAATCGGGGGTTGTCTTATACGCCGAGTATATCCAAAAAAATGTTTCAATATGCCGCTAAACAAAAATTGTCTAAATATTGCCACAAAACGAATTTTTCAACTCGATCCTGCACCAATCACTGCAAAGCTCCTCGGACTGCCTCTCTAACTCAGCCAATCCAAGCAGGCTTTTTATGCATGTAAATTAGACAATGTTCTGGACCTGAATACACACTGTAAAAAGCCTGCTCAGATTGGCCAGAGTCAGAGAGAAAGTCTATTACAGTATAACCTTTGAACCTTTGCTTGTTGTGATTGGCACACTGTGGTACATACAGTTGCAGCACAGGAATATTCTGTCTGATACAGAGAATATAGGCCTAAACCTATGTTTTAACTGCAAAATTAGGGGGTCGTCTTATACACCCAGTCGTCTTATATGCCAGAAAATACGATATTTCCCAAACAGGGTTCACCACTCTTTGTGGTGAGCTTCAAATTGTGAATCAGTCCTTCCAGCCCTTCCAGCCTTTAGCTCTATTGTCCCTGGGTCTTATAACAGTAATGTTATTTTTTTTTTAAATTTTTCTTAAATCCCATAGATGAGACTATTCTGTGTCTATCTCTCTCCTTCTGACTTATTTTACTCAACACAATAGATTCCATGTACATCTATGTATAGGAAAACTTTATGACTTTATCTCTCCTGACAGCTGCATAATATTTCATTGTGAATATGTACTACCAGTTTCTTTAGCCATTCATCTGTTGAGGGGCATCTTGGTTCTTTTTAGAGTCTGGCTATTGCCAGACTGAATGAATCTAGGTGTGAGGAAGGGATTTTTGAATTGTATTTTTGTACTCCTAGGGTATATCTCTAAGAGTAGAACAGCTGGATCATATGGGAGCTCAATTTCCAGTTTTTTGAGGAATCTCCATATTGTTTTTTATAAAGGTTGAACTAGATGGCATTCCACCAGCAGTGAATAAGAGTTCCTTTCTCTCCACATCCCTGTCAGCACTGATTGTTCTTGTTCTTTGTGATGTGTGCCAGTCATGAAAAAATGCTCCACATCACTAATCATCAGGGAGATGGAAATCAAAACTACAGTCTTTTTTTCTTGAGTTCCTAGTGTGACCTCACATTGTTCCATTTCCTATTATCTTGCCACTGCTTCCAGATTCCAAAGATTCACTTCTCATAAACTTTTTATGCATTTAATTTGCACTTTAATTTTGTCCTATAATGTTCTTTCATTCTGAATTAAATATAAGCAATTTCATTTGAAAACAAAATTCTTCCTGAATCTCAATTGAAAATAAAGGGACAAATAAACATAATGCATTTTAATGTATCTATACCTTTCTTATTTAAAACATACATCTACTCTTTATATTTAGTGTAACCCCTTTTTATATTTTTACAATTTGTAAAAATACATATTTTAAATCTTAATTTCTAATTTCAAAACCATATTTATAAAAAGCATTACAATTGTTTCTCTAGAAGATTTACAAATAAACTTAAAAATTTGTCCAGGATATGTTTTTATATATAATTTCTGGCCAACAACACATGTTTAGTTCTAAATAACTAGTTTTTAAAATAATAATAACAAGCTTAATAACTACTACTTTAGTAAAATGATCAAGACAATCAGTGAATTCACATTGTTAAATGTTAAAATTTTATTTTCTCAAGATATTAAGTGACAAATAAGCATATTTAAAATAGATTTATCTATAATTAAAATTATTTTCTTACTTGGAGCACCTCGTGGTGCCAAGGGCTTAATACTAATTCTATGTAATGGGGCTTAGGGGCAATATAGCATCCTTGGAATTGAATTCATTTCAAGAATCATGCTCTACTTCCTCTTTTCATGATAAACTTTCTTTGACTTCATATTTTACCTTTGGTTTTTGCAAGGAACAGAGTCTTAAATTAATCTGAAACTTGCTATAAAAATATAACCATTGGCTGAAAGAACAACTATATTGGATAGAGTGCATATTCTTCTTGTTAGATACTTTGGAATAATACCTGAGACTTCAGGGTTCTTTCAGGCACAAACAGGATTGCTCAAAGCACTTAGTGTTACCCCCCACATAAGGAAACACGCACCAGACGTGGCTTTTGCCTTCCTGGTGCAGTGTCTAAATTTCCTCCTAAGAATTATCTGCCAAAAGGCCCACTCAGACAAGTCAATTATTGACCCTTTGCATGGATTATTGGCTATAATTCTCACACGGCTGTGACATTACATTTTCTCTTTACTTGAATTTTGTCTCTTTTGCCACTACAGAAATTCGGCCTTAGCTATCTTGCAGTCATTAAAGGAATTTCAGTAACAAAGCAAGCTGCTAGAAGTTCCTTGCTGGCTTAGCATATTTACAATTTAAAGTCCAGCCAGCTTTCTTTATCAGCCTTCTCATTTCCGAAGGCCAAGTCAAAACATAACATCTTCAAGACAATGGTCTTCTCTCCCTGCTTTTGAGCTTCAAAGCACAATGATTTCTGTCTTGGGAACTCTCCCTGTCACGTTGACTACCTGCTTGAAAACAGGTTTGGTCAGTGTAGAATTAGATAATTTCACTAGGTATAATTATTGTATTCCTTACTTTAGTGTTATTCTCTTTCTATTACCAGATCATAGGAAGTGAGTCTTAGTCCCTAGCTAGAATATTATTTCCTCAGGTTAAGAATATTTGTTATCAGGAGTAACCAGGATTCCTGCCATCCCTTAATTTACATCAGCAATGACACCTAGGGCCAGGAACTTCTTTGATATGTAAGAATTTAGTCTTCCTTTTATCCTCTAACTCCTAACTGAAACCTATTCTATTCTAAGGTTACTAAACACCCTAAGCTATGTGTATATGTTATGAACTCAAACAATGTACATTGCATTCTTTTCATGTTAGGACTGCCTTTCTTTTCCCTTTATATACTCCATTGCCTGTAGATTAAAATTTGTCACACTCTTGCCAGTGATGTGTTGACCCCACACATACTGCATGTGGTATCATTCTTTCATATTTCATATTCGTCTGCTTCATGTTCCCGCTTATTCACAGTGAGAATTTATCTGAACCACTAAAGTTTTGCTTAGGGACGCAAACACGTCCGCAGCAAATGGCGCCCAACATTTGGAGGCTATCGGAGTAAGCAAGCTAGCTCTCTCCTTTTCTATTTTTTTTTCCTCTTTCGTTCTTATTTTAGGTGCATGAAGCAGGAACCTCGTCAGAGTACCTAGGACTGCCTGGAAGCACCAGGTTTTAAGACAAGAAGGTAAAAAGAATTTTCCTACTATTTTAAGGTACAGGTTCATACTACATTAATTTAACAAGAATTGCAATAATTTATTCAGGGTGCTATACATAAAGTTAGTTCCTGGTTCTTTAAGTAACAGGATGCACCAGGACATTCTGGAGTCTCATGAACAAATAAACACGAAAAATACCCATCTGGAAATCTCTTCTTCCATATAGACACAAATTGGTAATCTTACAGGTGGTCAACTTAAATTAAAACCTATAGCTCAAAAGACAAAATTAGAAAATCTGGGGCCTTCTGAGATTACAACTTCTGTAAAAGTATCTAAAATTTGGTTGAACTATGAATTAGACTTAGAACCGGAGAAAAAAAGCCTTTAAAAATAAACCTCTATTGGCCTTGGCTGCTGCTTCTCCTGTGCAAAGAATTAAAAATTTTATAGAACTAACCAGTCCATATACTGCATCTACTGTTGCTACTAAGTCTTGTTCTCCTGTAATGTTTGAGAAATATGAGGACGCCTCAGGGCAACCTTTGCCTTACAAAAATAAAGAACTAGAAAGTAAACAGCCTTTAATATCTATAAAGATTCAGAATAAGGATATACTAGGTCTCTTGGATACTGGTGCAGACATTTTCTGTATTGCTGGAAAGGACTGGCCCTACTCATGAACTGTTGAATTTATTTCATCTCCTTTGATGGGTCTAGGATTGGCTAATAATGTTGCTAAAAGTGCAATTATTTTAACTTGGAATGATGATGTAAGCAAAGAAACTTTCCAACCCTACATTCTACCTCACTTACCATATACCTTATGGGGAAGAGATATACTAAAAAAAATGTGTCTAAATATCATGATTACTAACATCTTACAAATCTAATAATGAGTAAAATTTTACTTTAAGTCTCTGCTCAATGTTCTTTAAAATAATAAAAATGTGTGTATCTATAAAAAAATTACATGTCATATCTGATGCAACAAAAATAGAAACTTACCAACTAAGAATCTAAAGAAATAAACAAATGCACTAATTTCTTCTATTTCTCTTTAAAAACTACCTTTTAACTAGAGCTGGCTCTTCTATTTCTTCTAAAAAATGCCTTCTTTTCCAAAAATTTTTTTTCTAGTAATAGCCAGCAAAGATCTGGCGGGAAAATTTGGAGACGTCCAAAAATTTTCCACAATTTTTCTCATCTCTCACATCTTTTATCTGTAACTCATCTTAATATTGTTTGTCGGGGCCAGGCGGTGGTGCTAAAGGTAAGGTACCTGCCTTGCCTGCGCTAACCTTGGACGGACCGCGGTTCGATCCCCCGGTGTCCCATATGGTCCCCCAAGCCAGGAGCAACTTCTGAGCACATAGCCAGGAGTAACCCCTGAGCGTTACTGTGTGTGGCCCAAAAACCAATATATATATATATATATATATATATATATATATATATATATATATATATATATATATATATATATATATATTGTTTGTCAATTTATGTGCTGTGTGAATCTAAAAGTTCGTTTGAGTGTGCATTGAGATTGTATGTTTGAAATGGTGTGTTGAAACAGTGAGTGCTTTTACTATGACTAAGTATATTAAGGATGTTTAAACTTTGACAAAACAGCTTTTCCTAGGTCAAACCTGGCCTCAGTGAAAAGCAAAGGAAAAAAATGTGTTTGCCCCTTTGAATGCAAGCTGCTTCTAGGTTCCCTGAGGGGGAAGGGATCTCCCCAGGAAACTCATTGTTTAACAAAATAAGTCTGGTTTTTTTAAGGTTTCCCAATTTTTCTTTTTTTTTTTTGGCTTTTGGGCCACACCCCGCGGTGCTCAGGGGTTACTCCTGGCTGTCTGCTCAGAAATAGCTCCTGACAGGCACGGGGGACCATATGGGACACGGGGATTCGAACCGACCACCTTTGGTTCTGGATCGGCTGCTTGCAAGGCAAACGCCACTGTGCTATCTCTCCGGGCCCAAGGTTTCCAAATCTTCCTAACTCTCTATTAAAGTTTTTTTTATAATTATCTTTATTTAAACACCGTGATTACAAACATGATTATAGTTGTATGATTACAATCATGTAAAGAACACCCCCCTTCACCAGTGCAACATTCCCACCACCAATTTCCCAGATCTCCCTCCTCCCCAACCCCCAAATCAGAATTGTATAATGTTGCAGTCAATTATGTTTAACCTTTTTTAGATAATATTGCTAATTTTGTGTATGCGTGATATTTTTAACAACTTAATTTAATTGACAGTTTTATATTTAATCTTGGTCATGTAATTTTATTAAGCGTGATATTACCATTGGTCAAAATAATATTAGAAATGATGTCTGCTTATAATAACTTTATTGTTGTCCTAAAAACTGGGAGGTCTAGAAAACTAATTTTACATGTCTTTAATAAACATCTAGCATTTAATTACCTATATTAATAGTATTTTTTATAAATAAGGGCAAGTTTTATAACCTCCACCTTTGAGCCTTAATGTAAGTTTTAAATGTTAATTTAATAGCTGGCATACACCACCTGTCAGCACTGGTCTTCATCTAGTTGAGGTGTACTTCACCTTCTAAGGATACCCTCAATTTTTTACCAAAACTTAGTACTTTATTTGGTAAAAGGGGACTTGTCCCCAAACTCTAAAAACTCTAATTCTTGTAGCTAATTGCATTAAAGCTAAATAATTAATCAGACCATTTATCGTTAATTAGTGCAAAATTATTTTCAGACATAACTACTACTTAATTTAAAACCTACCTCCACTTCCACTGGTCACATTTAGCGCATAAAACCAGTGAAATAAATTTACATTTTTTACCAAAAAAATTATTATATATAGTGACTTTTGGTTATCAACATCAATATGGTCTTGAAAGGTTAAAAATAAGTGTAATTGTTTACATAATAAATAGCGGATTTATGATATTATACGCTCAAACTGACTTATTGGTTCTATATTGGAAATAATCTAATGTTTTATATAGAAAAACTCTAGAAATTAGATATTAAGATGCTTTCAACCTTATGTTATAGTGCTCATAAAATCGAACTACATAACTTATTATAATCTAAATTACTAACTGCTATTTTGAAATTTATTTGTTGCTCTGTGTTTTCAGTAAATTTTACAAAACTTTGCCTCTTGGCATCTCCAATGTTTTTTAATATTGTGATACTTAATAACTATCTTAATTTGCATATGTATAGTCAGGAATGCCTTCTCTGCAGTCCAGATTTGCAGACAGCTTTCAAATGGCTGTCCCCCAAAAAGGATGATCTCTCCAATATTACTAAATTTATGTTTAAAAATATAATTTTAATTTCGGCTATCTGGAAATAAAATTTTAAGTTTACATGTGTAGAGCAACTAACTCTCTGTATTTTAGTAAATTATATGCATTTTTAAAGAAATTAAGTGGAAATTATTTATTGATTATAACAAACTGGTCATAAGTAACGAAGTTTATATTCGTCTACTGATCTAATTTTAACCTTACCAAACAAAACCTTACCCTAAAAATTTTAGTGAAAATATAACAGTAATGTAATTCAGCTGTGTTTTCTCCCAGCATAGCATTAATGTTTTTCCTAAAAGACTGGCAGTGTGTCTTCACACAAATGCCAGTTAACAAGTAACTTACATTAATAATTTTCACATCTTACTTGCTACTTAACTTTTCATTTAAATAACAAAAAAAAATTTCCCTCTCCTAATTCAGTTTTCATTTTGCAATAGTTTTATTTGCTTATTTCAACTTTAAAAAATATTTCTTAAATGTGCTTTTATCTGTGGATTTGGGGCCACAACTGTTGGTATTAAGCACTTACTCCTCTCACTGCTCAGACAAACCTTCCTGAGTAGGACTCAAGGGAAAGTAGGGGGTTTTTAATATGAAACCCAAGACAACTGCATGCTAGGCAAGCAGCATGCCTGCTTTACTATATTTTTCTGCCCCATATTTGCTTTTTCAAATGATGACTTTTTTGATTTTTAGTCAAGAGCAGCATAATTTTAATATAAATATAAAATTGTGCTTCTTAAGTATCTGCCAATCTGGTTTATCCAGGATTTTTGCAATACTCTTAATAGCCTAAAAATTTTTTGTGATATGAGGATTGTTTCAGAAACAACCCTTTTAATTGTCAAGATGATATTATCTGTTACTCAACGACAACCTAATTCTTCCAAGACCTTGGTTTTACTCCATATAATATTAAAAGTTTATCTAACCATCAATTGAATCAATCAACATATTCTGAAACACAATGGAAACTAAGATTGTTATAATATAAAATAAAGTATTCCATCCAGTTACAATAATATCCTTATGCAAAAGACTGATAAATCAAGACTGTTCGTTATAATAAAGCACTTTTTTAAAATTTAATTATGAGATTAATCTCAGGTTTTTGAAAAGGATATAAGAGCATTAAAAATTTCATCTAATCTGATGATATTCTTTGTTTGGAAAATAACGAAAAGCAGATCTGTACTAATCTTGAGAAAAAATAAGGGTAGACAAATAAACGAAGTACAACTTTTTACTGTAAATTGTTTGTAGACTTTAGTCTGCCCTTTGCATAAATTTACCTTTACGTCTACAATTTTGAAATTATAGCATACGTATATAAAAATCAAAATATTTTCTAGTAAAAGTCTAAAGTATTGGTGATATTACAAATGTAAGAACATGTTGGTTGATATTTAATTATTTAGCTATTTAATAATCCCTAAGTTTAACTATGTTACATTATTTTCCTTTTATTTAATAATGTAGTTACCCAATAACATATTTAGAATGACAGAAATATACGGATTGTTTTGGGAGGGGGGCAACATCCAGTGATGCTCAGGGATTACTCCTGACGATGCTCTCAGAAATTGCTCCTGGCTTGGGGAACTATATGGGAAGTCAGGGTATGGATTCACGTTCCATCCTGGCTCAGCCTAGTGCAAAGCAAATGCCCTACCTCTGCACCATCACTCCAGCCCCAGATATGTAAGTTCTTAATGGAATAACAATAAAAACAAAACAAAACAAAAAACAATTTTCTCTAAGTTCTGCATCTTAATTACATTGCAAACAAACAATAGCCATCTTTGTTCCTTTATCTTATCCAATGAATTCAAAGTTCACTCTCAATACAAGACAAGACTAATGAAAAACTCAATGTACTTTAATAATGTTTTTTAGCTAAGCCCTGGGTATCATGGAATTATAAAGTATAACCATGATCACTGAAATTTGACTTTGCATATTTTCTTAGCAATAGCTTTTGATCTTAGTGTACATTAAGATTTTTCTAATTAAAGTAACGGTGGAGCAAAGCCTAGCATCACATATCCTTTTAGAACACAGAAAAACTAGAAAGTATCATGAAAACTATTCCAGACTTCCAGACTGTTGCACAAAAAAATTTAAGAAATATCAATATGTAACACATTTCAAGAACAATTATGAAAATGCATATGATATTTTAAAATGATTCTTCAAATGAAACAGAAGGAAAAATAGAAAAAATAAAATTATACGTATACATCTTTTTCTGAAAACTGTATACATACATTCATTTAACTGTAGCCTCTTTTAGAACCTGCATTAGCAGGCTTTTTATTTTAAAATATTCTTTCCTTGAAACCAATAAAATAGTCAAATTATCACCATGAAATTTGTGAAAACTCATATTGGGGGATTACTCCCTCAAAAATTTTGAATGATTTATAGTCATATTAATTTTAGTATTCATTCATAAAATTGGTGCTCTCTTCCTAGCTAACACCAATCTAATGAAGAAAGGTAGTTCTTGAGGACCAAAGAGATAGCATGAAGAGCGTTTGCCTTGCATACAGAAGCACAGTGGTTTGAATCCCGGTATCCCATAAGATCCCCCTAGCCTGCCAGGAGCGATTTCTGAGCGTAGAGCGAGGAGTGACCCCTGAGCACTGTCAGGTGTGACCCCAAAACCAAAAACCAAAGAAAGAAAAAGGAAAAGAAAGGTAGTTCTTCCATTCAAGGACCTCCTAATTCTCTCACTTTATTAGCTTGTTTTATTTTTTTTAAGTTTTAATATTTTTAATTAAATCACTCTGAGATATAGAGTTGAAAAGTCTTTGTTAGTTGAGTTTTGGCTACACAATATTCTAATTCCCATCTCTTTATAAGAGTTAATTTCCTGCAACCAATTTCCCCAGTTACATCCCTGTCTTCCCATTCCCACCTCCATTGCTACCCCTACCCCCAGCTTGCCTCCGTGGCAGACACTATTCTCTCTCTCTCTCTCTCTCTCTCTCTCTCTGTCTCTTCTCTCTGCCTCTCTCTCTCTCTCTCTCTCTCCTCCTCTCTCTCCTCTCCTCTCCTCTCCTCTCCTCTCCTCTCCTCTCCTCTCCTCTCCTCTCCTCTCCTCTCTCCTCTCCTCTCCTCTCCTCTCCTCTCTCTCCTCTCCTCTCCTCTCTTCCTCTCTCTCTCCTCTCTTCCTCTCTCTCCTCTTTCTCTCTCTCTTTCCTCTCCTCTCTCCCTCCTCTCCTCTCTCTCATCTCTTCTTTCTCTCCTCTCTTTCTCCTCTCCTCTCTCTCCTCTCTCCGTCTTCTCTCTTTTCTCTCTCCTCTCTCTTCCCTGTCCTCTGTCTCCTCTCTTTCCTCTCTCTCTCTCTCTCTCCTCTCTCTCTGTCCTCTCTCTCTCTCTCCTCCTCTCCTCTCTCTCTCTCCTCTCATCTTTCTCTCCTGTCCTCTCTCTCCTCCCTCTCTCCTCTCCTCTCTCCTCTCTCCTCTCTCTCTCCTCTCTCTCTCTCTCACTCTCGCCTCTCTCTCTTCTCTCTTTTGTTTTTTGGCACCATGGTTTGCAATACTGTTACTTAAGGATTATCATGCACATAATTGTACGCTCTTTTAATTCCCTTTTCTTGTTTTGAGTGATCATTTTACACTATTATTGTTACAGTAGTACAGTGGTCCTTTCTGTGTCTTAACTGCCCTTCTTGCCCATATTTTCTATTGTCTTTGAGTATTATTCTCTTGCTATTTATTAAAAATATCTTACAGATGAGTTTGATCATACTATGTCTGTTGCACTTCCTCTGACTTATTTCACTCAACATACATAATACTCACCATGTATATTCACCTATACAAATTTCCTGACTTCATTTTTCCTATAGATTAGCTTGTTTATATATCATAAATTATTCAGTTCATTTTCTATAACCCAATCAATACTAATAACCAGTTCAAACCAATGATGAACAGAGTGGGTTCTAAATGCAAAGTCTCACAAGTTTCTTCAAATTTATCACAAATAAATAAAATATTTTGGATAAAAATTTCTCTTTCTTGCACATTATTTTTTGGTAGTTATATAATAGTCACAAATAACAGATAATTGAAGTGGTCAAATAAGGAACAATGAACAATTTCCTAAAGTCTGTGTATATATCCTGTGAAATACATGTATCCTATAAAATATATATGTATATTTATATTTATTCTATGTATATATGTAATTAATTAAAAATGAGGTCACTAGTATGGAGCAGGTTTGCGTTATAAGCAGCAAAATTTTTAGTTGGAAGATGGTGGAGTCATGCATCAGAGAACCATATTGCTGGCACAATTGAATAGCAATGTATATAGGAATAGAAAGTCTATCATTTTTATTTTTATTATTTATTTTGGTAGCACACCTGGCAGTGTTTTGGGTTTATTCCTTATTTCTGCACTCAGAGAACACTCCTTTTTGGTCTTGGGAGAGAGACCATATGTATTGGCAGGGATTTAACCCAGATTGTCTTTGTGCAAAGCAAGTGCCCACACTCTGTATGAAATGTCTCCTGCCCTGAGAATATCTATTTTTATAAAGATCATTTTGCAAACTGGTGATAATATGGTGGTCAATAAAAATTTCTGATGATGTGATAATTATGTAATATGTTTTTGAAGGAGGGAATTCATTGTAGCCATAAATCCAGATATCACCTTTGATTAAAAAATCAGTTCAAATTACTTTAAATATTTTTGTTCTGCAGGTTAAAGTTTTTTTAAATTCAGAAACTGAGAATCAAATAACTTAAAAGCACATTTTAGCCATTTTTAGAAGACTACATTGTTGTTTTCCTGGCCTGTGCTGCTTCTGCTATTCACCTCTTGATTTGGAGAAGCACGCTCCATTTCTATGAGCTTCAGCCCTTCCCCTCAATTCTTTCCAGGTCACAGACCAATTGCCATGAGGGACAGGAGTTTTGCTGTTCAGAAATTCACATGCTCCTTTAAATCTATTTAACCTGGTTTCCACAGAAAAGAATGGATTAAACTATTTGTTTTGCACTAAGTTTCTTCACATGACTAAAAACCATCATTAAATTAAAATATGAAAGAATATATTTGATCAGTTTTCAATTTTAGCAAAATTAGGTGATTACCATGTTTTCCCTCTGTAAATACTTCCATTGATAGCCTGATGCAACCAAAATATTGAACAGTTGCCATCCAGTAGTAGTTCTGACATTTTAAATTAGAACTGGCTCAAAATATCAAGTACTATTCAATTATGTTTGATATCTAGGAATAAATGCCAAGTTTCTTTTTGTCTGAGTTAGAGGTGCTCATCACCATACAGAAATAAAATTTTAAAATGTATAAAATGTATTTAATTATCAATTCTAATATTAATGAAACATTCAAAACAACCTCTTTAGAGAAATTTAGAAAATGAATTGTTTTTTATTTCATTTTATTCATTAATTGAAAAATGTAAATATAAACATTAAATATAAATATATCAAATAGGAGTTGGAGTGATAGTAGTATCATCTGCATGCTGCCTACCTGGGTTCCATTATCTGCAGGCCAAGAGACCCTTCAGGAGTGGTCCTTGATGGCCGAGCCAAGGGGAAGCTCTGAGAACAGCTGAGTCTGAGAAGCCCCAAAACAAATATAAAAAACAAAAAGACAAATAAAATGAAATTTCAATTTTCTGATAAGATGGATTGATAGAATGGAGCACATGATGTCAATGCATAGGTTTCAGATTCAGTTCCTGTCACTGAGCAGCACCGGAAGTGATTCACGAGTATTTCCTAACGTGAGTGCAAAACCAAAGCCGATTCCAATATAATCCAACAAGATAATGCTAAGTGTTTTCACCCAATGAGTTTGTTTTCATATCTGATTCTGGGTCAAGGTTGTTAGCAAAAGAAAAGCAATATTATGTATAGCCAAGCCACTTTGCAACAGTGAATGGGAAGAGTGTTTATCTTCATTTTCTAACTAGGTTACTGACTAGTTTAGATGATGTAGTTAAGTTCTAATAAGAAAATTTCAAGTAGATTAGTTTAGCAACAATGAAGGTGCACATGAGGTACAGGATATAGAACCCAGCTAGGAAGCATGCATAACAATCATATTCTCATTCTGTTAACTCGGTAGCTAACTTTAATGGGGCCTCTGCGTGATCTGCTAAATTTTAGCTTTTCCTTCATTAGAGAGAGAAAATAGGAAATAATTTTGGAATAAATAAAAAGTGTGGTTGTGTTTTAATGAGTGGATTTTATAGTGGCATTTTCTGATTATTTTTATTGACACTGAAAACCAAGGAATTCTTTATTAATAAACACAAAATATTCTCTACAATTTGCAATGTTTAGTTATGCTTGTACCAACTCTTCCATTCTCATTTACATTTGGAAGTGATTGCATTCTTCATATCTAAAATAAGAGTAAAACAGTAGAATAAAATAGAGTCTCATACGTTTACTACTACAAATTGGGGTCATACTAGATATATTTTATTATAATTTATTTTAGATACTTATCATTATAAGTGCGCATTTCTACTGTTAGATACACTGAAATTTAAAATAGGAAAGCATCTCATTCTAGTTCATGTGTTTCCTGTTCTCTTGTTCTCAGTCATGATTATTGTAAAGTTTCACCTTGGTGCAAGTTTCTCTTGGTGCAAAGCAGATAAGGATACAGTGAAACCTATTTTCAATCCATTATTTCATATCTATTATATTTTGTAGAAATAGATATGGTATTTTTTATGCCAGTAACTATAATCTACCTCTTGTGTCTATGACTGCAAGATGATTTCATTGTTCTAGATTTTAAATTAAGTTATGCTACCATTTAGTAAATCCCAATAATGGTTTGGGAAACAGACATAAAAAGACATATAAAACATTAAAAATAAAAAATGTTCTGAAAAACATCTTTGACTCAAGATGTCATAGTAATGATTACAAATGTTAGAATTATAAGGTGTAAGAGACACTTGCACATACTCTTTTCTTCTTATATCTCCAGAGAGTAAAGTTTTTTTTTAATTTTTTTTATTTTTAATTATGAGAACAAGGTTGCAAAGAAAGAGGACAAGGTAAAGTTACAGTGGAAGGACAATACATAACATAATTCTCAGAAGTCCCCTTGCTGATATCCCAACTTTGAAATTTCATCCAAAGAACATTAAGATTGTAACACACTATAATATTTCTTAACAGCACACAAGGCAATCTAAAGCCATAAAACTTACATAACTCCTTAAACATTACAGGCATAGCATTTTTTTTACATTTCCATATTCATGCATATTAGCTTAAGTTAACCTCAAATCTTAACTTGGTTCTTTTTAAGGATTAGAGTCAAAGGAGCACAGCAAAAATGGTGTTAGAGTGGCAATTGTTGTTTGCATAGGCCCACCAAAATATGAGGGACATGGAAAGAAATAACCTTGGCCTAAATACAAAAAGACCCGACCCCTGAAGGTTCCTGGCACAAGACCAACTCTAGGCTCCAGGCAAGCTAGATCGTCCAATCCAAGACATTGTCTGTAGTGCCAACACACTTATATTTTTCACACAGTCTCTGTTGTTGGTATCAAGCTTCTGTATTTA
This sequence comes from Suncus etruscus, assembly GCF_024139225.1. Lineage (NCBI taxonomy): Eukaryota > Metazoa > Chordata > Mammalia > Eulipotyphla > Soricidae > Suncus > Suncus etruscus. The sequence goes on along the minus strand of NC_064863.1, from coordinate 80,749,078 downwards.
AGATCCTGGAATCTGTATATCCAACATTGAAGTCAGGATGTGGAGCGTCCTCTGGTTTCACCTTATAATCAAAGGGCAATGCAGGGAGCCCTGTCCTGTAAGCAAATCGTTGTTGTTGTTAAGTCTTCTCAGTGTTAATGGAGGTCTCTTTTGAGCAGGACAATGTCTGAGCAGTGTAGAGTCTTCCTTGGTAGAGGATTGCTTCCAGGTAATGCTATAGACCAGCTTGGATGTTTTGTGGATGGCTTCCCTGGTTCAGGGAAATGCCCTTTCTTCTGAGGTCTGTGCCAGGTCGTTATGTCAATGTTCAGGGTGTAAGGTCCCTTTGCACAATAAGATTTGTCTGTACCAATCTCTATTAGATAGGATCTTATTTATATGTATAGTATTTTCCCATTTTAATGTGCCTATGCAAAAAAGGAGCAATGCCACGTGGTGTTCTTGGCCCATAAGGGGGTGATAAGAACAATTATGGTTCAATCATAAGCATTAATCTGGGGGACTCTTTCTCTAAGATTCCTTGTTAAACAGCTCAAAAAGAGAAGATGAAAAGCGATTAGAATCGTCACTATATAAGACAACATTTAGTAAGAATTATAGCTGTCAGAGAAAAAAAAACAAAATATTCTAAAGAAATACGTGTCCATTTTATGTATCTTGAAACAGTTTGGGGTTGTTACACACAATACACGGCTTTGGTCTGTGATAAGGCTTGTACACTACTGATTAAAAAGAGTAATGTAGATTAGAGATGTTTGGGGGGATAGAGAGTAAAGGAATAAAAAAGAGCTTTGTAGGGATGTGGGAAAGGGCATGATACAAAATAAAGATTCTGGATACGTAAAATGTAACATAACAGTAAGGAATACTCTTAATATATGAAGTACTGTAGTTTTGGGTTCTGTAGTTTTGGGATGCATAGAGCGGGATTTCTCCTCCCCTCCCCCCAGGGCCCGATTAACCAGGCGTGGCCCTGAAGACCCACCAGGTTTGGGGGGATCTTGGCCCCCTGGACTAGGAGTTCAGCCCAGGGGACCTGTGGCTAGCTGTCCTGCCCAGAGCCCCCAACATACCAGTCAAAGACCCAGAAATCCTGGCATGCGGAGTGGACTGAGCCCAGCTGTGCCTCTGTAGTTTTGGGATGCATAGGGCGGGATTTCTCCCCCCCCTCCCCCCAGGGCCCGATTAACCAGGCGTGGCCCTGAAGACCCACCAGGTTTGGGGTGTAAAGTTTTATCATGGTTTGACAGCTTCCTGTTTCTTCTTCATGCATTCCCTATTTTCTCAATATAGTTGAAAATGAAATCTGTTACATAAGAAATTCAACCTGGTAATATGCTTTTTGAAGAGAGACATACCACAAGAAAATAACCAGAAGTAAACTTTACAGATAAATATAGACCTTATTTTCTTATGCCAATATTGTAGCTACTTATTGAAAGAAGGAAGCAAGAATCATGGAGTAGGAAACTGTCAAACCATGATACAACTTTACTCTCAGGAGGACAAAAGGAGGAAATATTATATATGATTGTATTGAACATTTCATAATTTTTATGTTTATCATAATTTCTAAGGCATTTTTAAGTCAAAGATCCTTTTTAAGAAGAGTTCTGCATTTCTTTGTAAGGTGTCAGTTTCTCAAATATTATATGTTTCCTGAGCATTTCTATTCTGAAAATTTGGAGACTATGCCATCTAAATCTATTCTGGAGATGGAACGCACTCTGTTAATTTATGTTATGAGGTTTATATTGCTAGAAAATACAACTGACAATATATAAATTAAAATGAGAAATGCAAATTATTGAACAACAGACTGAGTTAAAATGTTCAGAATATATACATTGTAGATATATAGTAAAGGGACAGAGTTAGTAAAATGAAAAGGCGCTCACTTTGTATATGTCAACAACCTTTGTATGTTCCCTGTGCACTCCTGACAGTAGTAAGTCCAGAACAGAGCAAGGTATGGCCCTCCCAAACAAAATTAATAGTAAAGCCAAATAATACCTAGTCATTGCATTAAGGGATGGAAGGATACAATATCAAGAAAGGATACAGTGAGTTAATATAGTGAGTAAGATTGTTATCTTGCAAATGGCTGTTCTGGATTGAGTCCCAGGTAGTATATATGGTTCCCCAGGCATTACCAGGAGAGACCCCCTGAGCAAAGAGACTTAAGTAACTCTGGGTGTGGCTATCCAAAAACCATAGCCAATGGTTCCCTCCAAAACATAGCAGGTAGAGCACTTGCTTTTCATGTAGCCAAAGCAGGTTCAATTCCTGAAACTCACCAGGAATGATTCATGAGCACAGAGTGAAAAGTAAGTTGTGTTATCACGTGTGACCACAAAACAAAAATAAAAGGGAAGGAATAAAAAAATGTGATGAATCCTAAAGGTTGGTTGATGGATAAGATTGGCAGATTATCCCCTTCAATGATCAAAATCGTATATTTTTATTTGCTCAACTGACTACAACTCAGATATCCCCACAATATTTTCTTTGATTTACCAAATCAGCTTACAGAAAATAGAGTACTTGATTTCTTCACTAGTTTATAATTGAAACTTTTGTATAGAATTGTTGGATAAGGGACTGGAGCGGTGGTGAAAGTGGTAGGGCTTTTGTCTTGCACTTGCTGACCTAGGAATCATCTTGGTTAGATCCCCCAGTGTCCCATATAGTCCCCCAAGCCAGGAGCAATTTCTGAGCACATAGCAAGGAGTATCTCCTGAGCATCTCTGGTGTGGCCCCCAAAAACAAACAAACAAAAAGAATTATTGGATAATAGCTATTTTTCTCTTATGATTATTTGTTAATGAAACATTTTTAATTCATTTAAATATTAAATGACATTGTTTACATAATTGTTCATAGTTGAGTTTCACATCTATTTTAACCCAACTCCAGTCCAGTTATCAGTATCAACTTCTCTCCATTTGTTTTCCAGGTTGCATTCTAATCCCTAGCCTCCCTCCGTGTAGCACCTTTAAAATTTTGATTGCTGTAGTTTGTGTATCATACTTATAGTCTCGTACTTACTCTTTAGTTTAGACATATATATAATTTATACATATAAACATATATGTATATGTACATATATACATTTATATATACATTATATACATATATATATATACATTTATATATTCCACAAATAGCAAACCTCCACATCTCAGGTGTATCCAAAGTCCTTTACACCTGCTCCATTTACATCCCATGCATCTCTTTTTCCACCCACTCAGTTTCTTTTCTTTTTTCCTCATTACTCTTTGATATATAACAGATAAGTGAGGTCATCAGGTACTTGCCTTTATTCTGATTATGTACATTTAGTAAGACATCCTCAAGTTCCTTTCCACTTGGCAGCAAACTGCATGATTTTATAATTTCTTGCATATGCATCAAATCTACTGTATATAATCATACTTCATTATCAGTTTATTTGTTCTTGGACACTTAGGTTGATTTCCTTTCTTAGTTAATTGTGCTAAGTGCCGTGATACATACTGTTGTACATATGTTCTTTAGATTAAATGTTTTTGCATAGAATATTAGGGTCATATGGAAGCTCAATATTTACTTTCTGGAGATAAGTCTAACCTATTTTCCATATGAGTTGAATTAAACAACATCCCACAGCAGTGGATAAAATTTCATTTTTCTCAAAGTTGAGAAAATGTTCCTCGTTTTTTTTTTTAAATGTGTGCCATTCTTACTACTGTGTGATATTGCACTATCATCTTGATTTGGATTGACCTGATATAAGTGACAATGAACATTGTATAACATATATTGTGGCTAATCTTGTTTTCTTCAGGTAATTATTCATTTTTTAAATAAATCTCTATTTTTTTTCTATAATGACCAGATTATGCCATGCTCCCATAGAAAATGTAGGAGACATTTTTATTTTCTTAGCAATACTGTTTGTTTTCCTTATATAAGCAATTATTACTTGTGTAAGATAATGTGATAGTTTTGATTTGCATATCCATGGAAATAAATAATGTCTTGTGCATTTTTACATGCTAGATATCCATCTCTACATATTTTAGAATATTGTCATCATTTTGAACTAGTACCTTTTACAATATTTCCTCCAAATATTATGGTATCTGATGTGTGTTGCTGAGTACTACCATTTGTTTTCCTTTGTTTTACCTCATATTTATGAAAATTTCTATAAAATTTAGAAGGAATTAAGAAAGAAAGGATGGGGCCAGTGGCTAAGTGGTCTCAGATGCATTGACTGGTAAATAAGTAAGAACAAAACTAAATATCCAACCCAAATTCAATGATAATATAATCAAGGGAACTACGCTTTAACAATGTAAACTTAAAGGGGCCTGTTATACTGGCAGGCCAGGGGGCAAAGGATGGTGGTATAGAATGCGCTCTGGGTCCATTGGTGAAGGGAGATTGACATTGGTGGTGGAAAGGGCCCGTATCACTGTATATCTGAAATTCAACAATGAAGGACTCTGTAGAACACAGTTGTTCATTAAAAAATCCCATTTGAATTTTGTATTCCTTTATGATTCTAAGAAGGTACCCATTTTGCTAAGTTATTCAAGGTGTTGTGAAGTTGGACCATGCATGAAGAACAAGAGACAATGCATACATCAAGACACTGAATTTACTGCCTTTCTCTTTCTTGGCAATCACTCAATCACTTGTGCTATCACTTCAGCATAAAATCTTTATGTTTCTCTTGGTGAGCTTAACTAAACATTTGTTATGTTTTCAACTTTAGGTTTCCCTGATGTTTTAATATTGTATTTTTATTTATATTCTTATTTATTTCCAATTTATAGCTTATTTTGATTTTATTTGTTAATATACAAATTATCGTTTTTGTGCAATGTTTATTTCTTGAGGTTGTGCTCATGAAGAATATATTTCATATGCTGTATTTATATTAACTTCTTTAAAAATACAGTTTTTGGAGGCCGGAGAGATAACATGGAGATAGGGCATTTACTTCGCATGCAGAAGAACAGTGATCAAATCCCTGCATCCCATATGGTCCCCTGAGCTTGCCAGGAGTGACTTCTGAGTGTAGATCAAATAGTAACCTCTGAGGGCTGCTGAAGGTGACCCCAAAATTAAAATATATAAATAAATAAATAATATTAATAAATAAAATTTTGTGTGTGTGCTCTAAAAATCTGAGATTTCTGAACCTATGATGTGGATGCTATCAGACAGATGGCTACTAGGGCTAGTAAGTGTTCTGGGCTTATTTAGAGTTGCTTCTCTGTCTTTTCTTTTTCATTCAGTTTTATTTGCTCACTTTCTTCTGATCTTTAGTGCAGGTATTTCAAAAGCCTATTTCACTTATGTGAGGTTATAGAGTTGGGCAACCAAGTGTTAGACTCAAACTTTCCATCTTCACACAACATTTTTAAATTTAGATATTTATTTGTAATATCCCCTGTGGCTATTGACAATAATTTGATTTACTATCAGGAAGTACTAACTCAGGAGAAGAGGAGAGATGAAATGAGCTTGAGAATAAAATTTAAAGTACTGAAACTAAGTCAAAGATGGGTTCTGCTAAATATGTTTGTTTTATTCTGGATGCCTGTTCACTTATCCAAATAAATATTACATTAACTAGTTCAGGAGGTTGACACTTAGTTCTGCAACAGAAAAAAAAACTCTCTATTGAAAGTGTCTATTATTTGCATTATAAACACTATTATTATCAAATAAATTATTACATTTTCTCTATATCTAGTGCAGTTTGTACCAAGAGATCAATACATTTTATAACTTTGATCAATAATGAATTTCTTCTAAATTTGTATTACATTTCCTTCAATAATAGTCTGATGTTTCCATTATGTAGAGATGTATTGAACTTATATTTATTAGATAGTCTAAAAACAGAATTTTGATTTTGTATATTAGAAAATTCTAAATTAGCATAGACTTATTATTTACATTCCATGGAGAGAGATTGGGAGGGTTGTGGTTTTAGAGACACTTAGTTTCTAGCAAAGAAAAAGAAGTGAGAATGGTGAGGTTGTAATTACATTGATTTGCACATATCTTCTTGTAACCTGTAATTAAACAGAAAAGTATTTTTATTTAAATAAACAAGCAAATCATTTAGAACAGCACACCATTCACCACAGTAAGAATAAAGAAGAATGATAAATTATTCTCACTTGAATGTTATTTATTTTAGCAAAGATATAAAATAAAAATTACTCCAGGGGAGTAGAAGAATCACTTATTTAGTTATGAAAAGGTACAATGTTGTCTTGAGAGGAGGCCTTTTGGCATATGGTTCACAAGAGAATCTTATAGAACCAATAAGAAATTATTTTTTAGCTACAGATTTCTTTTCACACTTTAGCATTTATTTTATATTTTTTACATTTATTTATTTTTTTATTTAACCAACTTTATTACATACATGATTGTATTTGGGTTTCAGTCATGTAAAGAACACCACCCATTACCAGTGCAACATTTCCGTCACCAATGTCCAAAATCTCCCTCCTCCCACCCAACCCCCGCCTGTACTCTAGACAGGCTTTCTATTTTCCTTACATTCTCATTATTAGGATAGTTCAAAACGTAGTTATTTCTCTAACTAAACTCATCCCTGTTTGCGGTGAGCTTCATGAGGTGAGCTGTAATTTCCAGCTTTTAATAATTGCATAATTTAATTCCTTTATCATTTTGCTAAATTAAATAAAGATATTAAATTACTAAATTAATAAGATATACTATTTAAATGAATAGCTAAATTTCAGAAAAGTTACTGTTAGTGAAGCATAAATATATAGCCTAGTTTATTTCACTCAGCATAATAGTCTCCATATCCATACATGTATAAGCAAAATTTGTGACTTCATGTTTTTCCTAACGGCTGCATAGTATTTTATTGTAAAGATGTACCACAGTTTCTTTAGCCACTCATCTGTTGTTGGGCTTCTGGGTTGTTTCCAAATTCTGCATATTGTCAATAGCTCTGCTATGAACTTTCGAGTACAGAGGGCATTATTGTGTTTTGTTGTCCATGGGTATATCCCTAGATGGTATTGCTGGATCATATGGGAGCTCAATATCCAGTTTTATTTTTTTTAAGGAATATCCATATTGTTTTCCAGAAAGGCTGAACTAAAGTTCTTTTTCCTCACATCCCTCCAGCACTGATTGTTCTTGTTTTTTGTGAAGTGTGTCAGTCTCTGTGGTATTAGATGATATTTTATTGATGCTTTGATTTGCATTATCTGATAATTAGTGATGTGGAGCATTTATTATGTGGCTTTTGCCATCTATACTTCTTTTTAGAGGAAATGTTTGTTCATTTCTTCTCCCCGTTTTTGATGGGGTTAGATTGTTTTTCTTGTTAATTTCTGTTAGTACCTTATATATCTTAGAATTAGCCCCTTATCTGATGAGTGTTGTGTGAACAGTTTCTCCCATTCTATGGGTAACCGTTTTACCCTAGTCACTGTTCCCTTTGAAAGGCAGCAGCTTTTTAGTTTTATGTAATCCCATTTGTTTATCTCTGATTGCACTTCTGCTTGCACTAAAAGAGAGAGAGAGACAGAGAGAGAGAAAAAGAGAGAGAATAGTCTCACTCTATTGTGGGTTTTAAGAAAAATAAAATACAGTATAATAATTATACCCAGAGACAATAGAGATCAGTGATGGAAGGACCAGAAGCTTTTCACAAAGAGTGGTAAATGCAGTTAGAGAAATAACTACACTAACAACTATAGTGACAATGATAGGGAGAGAAACACAAACAGGCAGGAGTGGGGAGGAAAAATATGAGGGACGCTGGTTGTGGAAAAGTAGCATTGGTTACAAACACGTTAATAATCATGGTGTTTATATATTAAAAGTTAAAAAATAAGTATATATCCTAATTCAATAAATATTAATTATTGTTGGCCCAAAAATTATAAGTTAGACTGTGCTTTATAATATCATGATGGATAAATTAGTAAAATGTTCAAAAGAAACAGATATAATAAAAGCATAGCCTATCAAATAAAAATATGTTTAGTTAATGCCAGAGATTCATCTCAGGACCCCAAATGCTCATGATGCAAGAAAGGTGCTTTTATTCATCTATATCCCTGGCAAGGTAAAAAAAGAAAAATTTTTTATATAAATAGGTTGAGGAATTAAATTATTAATAATTGGTTTGTATTCAGTAGTGAACTTGGACTACTACAGACTTGGATATGACCAATGTTCGCTTACACTTTTTTGATATATTTATAACAGTTCCAAAAAATGTATCAAATCACAAACACAACTTTTCTTCTGAAATATCAATGTATTTTATATTTCTTTCACTGTTATTGCTGAAGTGATAAGCCAATATATACTTTTCTGTATGATTTCCTTTTGATAAAACAGTAACTGCACTTTTAAAAATTATTTAAAATATTTTGCCATGCCCCAAATAACCACCTAAGGTAAGATTATGTAATTATTTGAGTTGAATAGTTCTCAAAGTATTTATAAAACCATTGTCACTAAATTAAAAACAAAGAACAGAAACAGATCATGAAGTCTTACCAACTATATCATCACTTATTCTATTTCTATTATATTATTTTAATAAAATTACTAACTTATTGTTTCTTATGTATGTTATTTCAAAATCTTAAACTCATATTTTAACTTAGACTTTAGAGTGGTATTATCTATATCTTCTCTAAAGCAATATATATTCAATATCTGGAAAATGGACATAATACAACTCCTGGAACTCCAGTCAGTACAATAGTAAACTATTAAAAGATGCCCAGACACTCGTTGAAAATTAATTTTTCTATTCTTCAACTGCAAAGATTTTGAGTGTTAAAGTCACATGAATATACATTTATATGTGATTTTAAGACAATTGTGTAATTAGAAAAATTATATTTTGAATTGAGTATAGGTTAGAGTGGCACAGAAAGAGGAAATTATGATTAAATTTAGCAGCATTTTTGTGTTGCTTAAAGTATTTTAGTAGTGATATTGGAAAAACTTTAACACCTTGTCCAACTTTGGTTTGATGTTCAGTGTCTAGATTTGTAGAAAGTTAAGTTGACCTTATTTATGATTCATTCATAATATGTGTTTATTTTAAATGACTTCAGTTTCTAAATTAATAATTCCATGTAGGACTTGTTTAGAAATTATATTTATATGTAGTTTTTGACAAATGGATAAAGATAGATAAATGAACTAATACAAAGCTATTGAGAAAATACAAGGTTTATTGAAGTATAAACCTTATAATTGGAATGGAATATATAAAAAATGAGCTATGGAACCAATTGAAATCATTTCACAGAGAAACGCAATGCTATAGAATTCAAATTAAGTGGTGGTGAAACAGTAACTTAACATAAAATATTCCTGCTATAAAAAAACATAAAAATTTTAAGTAAGTGACTGTAAAAGGCTAAAAGTGTTACACAAAATTTAGCTCAGGACCTTGGGTAGGAATTAGACTCTAAAGATATCAATTTTTCATTTATACAGCAAAATACTTAGATAAGATAAACCCTAGAATTCTTTTAAGGTATTAAGATTATAACTTGTACAGTTTTGGAATTAAATTTGAGTAGTGACCATTTAAAGGAAATGGAAGGTAAGAATAAAAATTAAAAATAAACTCATACAAAGAAAAATAAAATCCTCACACTGCATTAAATAAATAAAATTTGATTACTTATTGAGAATAATCTTTTTTGTAATTCCACAAGATACATCAAAGAAAACAATTAGTTACAAAATTATTGTAAGTTTATAATTATGTTATAATTAACATTATATTTTGTTATATACAGTTTTCTTTTATCCTCTTTCTTTCATTTCATTTTTAATATTGCATTTCTTTTCTAACATTTGTTCTGAACATAAAATCCAATTTTGGAAAAATCTGAGAGTTTGCCTTTGGGCTGCAAATAGTAATACAGGAAAGGGTTTTAGAAGATTATGAGAGTGAGAGTGTGAAATACATCTATATCGTTACTTACCAAGTAGTACTGGGAATTTCAAACAATATAAAATAATGCCATAAAAGAACAGCATAAGTTGTATTTATACAATTTATAGAAGTTAACTTTATGTATGATTTGTGAACATAAAATAGCTTCATTTTAAAAATAAATTATTCTTATTCTGAATTTGCATAACCTAAACATGAGTATGTATTTCTGCATAATAGCTTAATAGTATAAATGAAAAACTCAACAAAGGAACTACACATCACTTACACAAATGTAGCATTTCATTTTTTAAAAAATGGGAGTGGGAATTTTTTTTTCTGAATCTGAATCCTCCTTCTAAGCTTAACTATTGGCTTTCTATTTTTCTTTCTTTTTCTGTCTTTCTTTTTCTTTTACTTTCTTTTCCTTTCTTTTTCCTGTTTCCTTTCTTCCTGTCTTCCTTTCTTCTTCCTGTCTTCCTTTTTCTTCCTTTCTTTCCTTTCCTCTCCCTTCCCCTCCTTCCTCCTCCTCTTCCTCTCCCTTTCCTTCCTCTCTTTCCTTCCTTTTCTTTCTTCCTTCCTCTTCCTCCTCCCTTCCATCTCCCTCCTTCCTCCCACCTTCCTCCCTCTGCCCTCCTTCCTCCCTCCCCTCCTTCCCTCCCCCTTCCTTTTCTCCTCTTCCCCTTCCCCTCTTCTCCCTTCTCCCCTTCCCTCTTTCCTTTTCCCCTCTTTCCCCTCTTCCCTTTTCCCCCTCTTACCCTTTCCTCCTCTTCCCCCTCCTCCTCTTCCCCCTCCCTTCCCCTCCCTTCCCCCTCCCTTCCTCCCTCCCTTCCTCCTTCCCTTCCTCCTTCCATTCTCCCCTTCCCCTTTCCTTCCTCCCTTACCCCCTCCCTCCTCCCCCCTTCCTTCCTTCTTCCTTCCTTCCTTCCTTTTCTTATGTTTGCCCTGTCTATTTTAGAATATCTGCCTAGATTGCCAGTCACACTCTGAACTTAAATGTTTCCCATAACTTGGCCCATCTCAGGAAACTTAAATTGTAGCTGGAGAAGAATCAGGCTCAAAATCACAAACCATAGCAGAAAAAAGCATTTGAAGAAAGAGAGACAGGCAGGGAAGCAAAAGAGCAACACTTAGCTGAATCTCTTAGAGCCTTCAGGGGTTTAGTATAAATAGCCACCATCTAAGCATAGCACACACAATGAAGAGTATGTTTCATGAATGCAGATAATAAACTGGAAAACAGACACACCAATGATCTTAATCAATTTTCAGGTGATGTTTTTCAAGATGCTAAGATGATGATGATTAATTAGCTCAAGAAAGTATGGTACAGAAAGTGAATAAAACACATGTAATTTTAAGAGCTCACCTGCTCTTAAAGTAAAACTTTAATCTGAGGCACAGTTAAGAAAACATGGGAAATATCAATAGCAGAGAATTGGCAGCTGCTGAAATAAAACATTGTGCTCAAAGATTAATTAAACTTATAAAAAACCAACTAAACTTTGCTAAAAATGTAGTAAATAAAATAAACAGAAACCATACCTATGGTATGAGATTAAAAGAAACAATACAAAAATTATGAGTACTTGACTAACACGGTTAATGAAAAAATATCAATAAAATACTAAAAACTTCAAGTGTTGAAAAGTATATGTATCCAGATTCAAGAAACTCAACTATAGTTCAAACCAAAATAAATGCAAATAAATATTCTAATACTGTAATAAGAATGAGAAGAGCAAAAGAAACAATAGTGAAAACAACAGAAACAAAGGAGGAACTTATTTGTCAAGATCTCTCATGAGATTCACAGCTAAATTATCAAATGAAACTATAAGTCAGAAATGAACAGCATGTATATTTTAAAAAATAATGAAAAAACACTTTATACAAAATACTATATTCAGGCCCATTATCATTTACCTTGGAAGGGTTAATAGTTTAAGAGGCATGAATAAGGTCAAATCTTGACATGGTATTTGCAAGAAACATTAGTCTTCTATAAAATACAAAACAAGGGGCCAGAGATAGCATGGAGATAGAGTGTTTGCCTTGCATGTAGAAGGATGGTGGTTCAAATCCCTGCATCCCATATGGTCCCACGACCCTGCCAGGAGTGATTTTAGGAGTAACCCCTGAGCGCTGCAGGGTTTGACCTAAAAATCAAAAAATAATAAAATAAAATAAAATACAAAACAAAGTTCACAAACAGGTGTTATTTATATAAGCGGATGCTAATAATTCTTGCATCTCAATAACAGCTTTCATCACCAATTGCCTGAACACACCAATCAAAAGGAGAGTGGCAAATAAATTATAAAAACCAAACAAACAAACAAAGGAACAATTATCTCCAGCCCATTTAAGCAACAAGGTAAATGCAAGCTGACAAAGTTCTCCTGGTGCTGCACTTTGGGATAATTCCTAGTAGAGTTTAGTGGGTCATATGGGTTATTGGAGATTTAATTTGTCTTGGGCATTTTAGATGCGAGTACCCTACCCAATATATAATCCTTATAGCCCCTGAAAAATAATCTCTCATGAAAATATCTAAGTCAAACGTTTTATTTTGAGATGAATATTATACTTGAGAAAACTTGGAAGATTGCTCAAAATCTACTATAAACAATAAACTTTTTCAGTAAAATGACATGCTCAAAATCAACTTGCAGATATTCATGACATTTATATGTACCTAATTGACATTGAAAAGAGAAATTTAAAAAGTACTATTCACAATTATTCCTCAAAATATCAAGTACCTCTTGGTAATTAGCTGAATAAACACATAAGCTATAGAAATAATATTGTCAATAAAATAAACAAATGATGATACAAGAAAATGGTAATTATAATTTTTAAATTCACTTATTTAGTCTCTTATAAATCATTCCACTTTAATTATTTGACTTTTGGGGGCTACACCCGATGATACTCAGGAGTTACTCCTGTGCATGTGCTCAGCAATTGCTCCTGACTTGGGGTACCATATGAGACTCTGGGGATCAAACCCAAGTCCATTGTGGAAGGCTGCATGCAAGGCAAATGTCCTACTGTTGTGCTATCACTCCAGCCCCTAATTATTTGACATTTTATCAGTTATTATTTCAACAAATTTACTAATGATATTTTATTTTATTGTGTAAATTTATGGTAGTACGTTCCTTTTTGATATTATTGGCTTTCAATACTCTTAAATACATTTTGTACGAAGAATCCTTTAGATCATTTAGAATAATTTGATTAAATATTGGGTTAGTCTTGAGACGGTTGATAACCAGCCAATAGAGTTTCCTCTGATTCCCTGCTTCTTCCTCCCTTAAAATGGTTGTGATTTTAGTGAATGCAATCATTAGTCTTCTGATAAGGAATAATATTAATAGGTCAATTAAAATTGAAGAGGTCTGCCCAGAACCAGTTCTATTCACTCATTCTTTTCTCAAAAAAAATATGTAAGCCATGCAATGAGAAAAGTTGGAAATCTCTCAAGGAAAAAGTGTGACAAGTGCTCACCCTGCTAAAGCCTTGCCTACTGCACCCATAACCACAATCACCACTTCACAAATGATTCTGCTTCAACATTCCTCTATGACTCTCTGCAGAGACAACAATTGGGCCACACCACCAGATACACTAGTATTTGTGCTGATACCAACAAGGTTTTTTGAAGTAAATGTGGACACCATCCCTTTGCCTTATCATACATGTGGCATGAAGTTGAGTCCAATGCTGATATATCCAGGGTCCCAAATTTCTCCCAAATTGAGAGACCAACTCCCATTCTCAGGGAGACCTTGGCAATAATTGTCGGCAATAAATGATCCAAACAAAGAGGTTTTGGGGGACAAAAGGTTTGGCCAAAAGAGCCTAATCCTCCCTGGTTCGATCTCTCTCCTCTCCTGTCTCTCCTCTCTGTCATTCTCTCTGTCTCTGTCTCTCTGTGCCTCTCTGTCTCTGTGTCTCTCTCTGTGTGATCTTTTCTTTGTCTGTCTCTGTCGCTCTCTGTGTCTCTCTTCTTCTCTCCTCTTTTTCCTCTCCATCCTCTATCTCTTTCTCTCCTTCCATAACCCCCTCTGTCCAACTCCCTCTGTCCAACTCCCTCTGTCCAACTGGCTTTGTCCAACTGCTCTCTCCAACTGCTCTCTTCAACTGCCTCTGTCCTAACTGCCTCTCTCCAACTGCCTCTGTCCAACTGCCTCTCTTCAACTGCCTTTGTCCAACTGTCTCTCTCCAACTCCCTCTGTCCAACGGCCTCTCTCCAAATGCCTCTGTCCAACTGCCTCTCTCCAACTGCCTCTGTCCAACTGCCTCTCTCCAACTGCCTCTGTCCAACTGCCTCTCTTCAACTGGTTTTGTCCAACTGTCTCTCTCCAACTGCCTCTGTCCAACTGTCTCTCTCCAACTGCCTCTCTCCAACTGCCTCTGTCCAACTGCCTCTGTCCAACTGCCTCTGTCCAACTGCCTCTCTTCAACTGCCTCTGTCCAACTGCCTCTGTCCAACTGCCTCTCTTCAACTGCCTCTCTCCAACTGCCTCTCTCTAACTGCCTCTGTCCAACTGCCTCTGTCCAACTGCCTCTGTCCAACTGCCTCTGTCCAACTGCCTCTGTCCAACTGCCTCTGTCCAACTGCCTCTCTCCAACTGCCTCTGTCCAACTGCCTCTCTCCAACTGCCTCTGTCCAATTGCCTCTCTCCAACTGCCTCTCTCCAACTGCCTCTCTCCAACTGCCTCTCTCCAACTGCCTCTGTCTAACTGCCTCTCTCCAACTTCCTCTCTCAACTGCCTCTCTTCAACTGCCTCTTTAAAACTGCCTCTGTCCAACTGCCTCTGTCCAACTGCCTCTCTCCAACTGCCTCTGTCCAACTGCCTCTCTCCAACTGCCTCTCCAACTGCCTCTCTAAAACTGCCTCTGTCCAACTGCCTCTCTCCAACTGCCTCTGTCCAACTGCCTCTGTCCAACTGCCGCTCTCCAACTGCCTCTGTCCAACTGCCGCTCTCCAACTGCCTCTGTCCAACTGCCTCTCTCCAACTGCCTCTGTCCAACTGACTCCTTTGACCTCCCCTCCAAGCTCCTTTATTTATAAATACAAAATACAATACATAAAATTAATACAAAAATACTCTACAATTCCCCCTTTTTAGTAAACGTCATTAAGAAACAATGTAACAATATATATAACCCACAACCCTAAGCAAAACCTTAATGAAATACAAAACTAAGATATAAAACATTAGTTACAATATACGTCGACAATCAATACAAATTTAAAAGCAAAAATATCTCCCAAATGTATAAAAGCACTGAAAAATATTTTTTAAAGCAAAAAAAGCAAGAAACATCATTTGGGAAAGTATCAACAGTACAACAAAACCACTAACCTGAAGTTGTTTTAAGCAAAAACCATAATGTAACACAAAAATTCCTAAAAATAACAATTAAGATGGGGAGAACAATCATTACAATAGTCAAAGAAGACTAGTATCAATATAAATCAAAGGATTACACTCAGAATAAAAATACAAAAGGTGACAGTCCTTCAAAGTCCAATGCAAATCTGCAATGATGAAGGATCTGGAGACTCTGAATAATTCATCCATGGAAACTTGAGGGGTCTGGAAAAGTGAGTCACAGCTTGTCACAGGATGTGAAACTCCAACAGAGAAGAATGTCTTCTGAAGGCCAAAATCAGTAAGATTATCGTTGAGATTGGAGGAGATAATTTAAAATGAGGGAGGAATTTTCTAAAAAAGGAAGGTTAAGGACTAGAAGGAGAGAAGAAAGGATCTGGTAATAAAAATTGTGGAAGAGAAAGAAAAGGGAAGTATACAAAATATAAAAAACAAACAAGTAACAAAACAAACAGAATTAACATAACAGTGGCCACCACTCTCACTCACATTCACACAATAGGTCAACCAAAAAATCCGATGGAGTGAATCCAAAATGAAGCAAAAGAAAAATCAGCTGAATCAGTAAAAAAAAAATGCTTCAAAACTAATAGCCAGCAGACTGGATAGAAGAACGACTTCAAACTCCCAATTTTTGTTCAAATGCAGAGTACAGCAGATCTGAAAGAATTTTGTGTACGATACGACCATGAAGTCCAAAAATGCAATCCAACGTAGTCAGTCCTCTTAAGATGAGCACCATGAAGAGAGTCTACCTTAAAAGTATGGTTATGTCAAGATTATAATCATACCTCCATGTTATAGTGAAAAGTTAAAAATTGTTAAATGAGTATATCTCAATACTTAACCCTAAACCAACATTAATATGATGAAGAATATTTCTCTTATGTAAGCCTTAAGTAACATCAGTAGATTGCAAAGTTGTCCCATTAATAGTGACCTAAAACAATACTAAAAGTAAGGCATTAAAATACATCATGCACAATCAATCACAATGGAGATCCATCATATTCACTCCTAATAAACTTAAAGATGAACTATAAAACATTAACAGGTACTTTTCTTAGATATCTGAGAAGTATAAAACAGGATATATGCTGCTGTGGATTTTACAGATGTAATAGAAATTTTCTTGATCCTCTTGTCATCAACATTGATCCAGCATTGTTCTGTGGCAATTTTACAATATAAAGTACAATGCCCAAGGTAAACCTGACCAAAATGATTTCATACTGATGGTAAGTTGTATTTTTCAATCTTGTTATTATTTTCCTGAGTGAATTATGATACATTGAGGTTTTCTAAAGGAAAATCCACATAAGTGTGTAGTTTTTAAATTTGTTTTCCAACAAAAGCAAAACGTTTGAAATGAATTATCAATACTGGAGGTAATCTCCATAAGTAAATTTTCTTTAAATATCTCTTTTAATGTTGCGGTTGTTACAATAAATTCTATTACCTCCCAAATCCTCTTCTTTAAAAAAGAGACATTTAAAAAAAGAGACATTCCTGCAACGTACATCTATCTGCAGACTTGAAAGCCAGGGACAACTGAACAAATGTTTCATAAATCTTTGACTTTTGGTAATGGGTGAATTGTCTCCTAGGGTTTGTGTTAACACCTCTCCCTATGTTAATATTAGAGAGATTTCCAGATCTGCAATCTATTGCCCAGTGACGACCCTTTTAACATTTAGGACAGAGACCTGGCTTTTAAGAGGTGTTTTGTCCCTGGAGGTGGAAAGGCACTGTTCCCTTAGCAACCGCAAAGGTCCGCACCAGATCCAGGTTTGCCAGTGAGTGGGACATATCATAAACATTCCTACATGCATATAAAAATTCATTTAAATCAGCCTTTTTCTGCAAGGGAGCCAATACCATTTTGCAGACCAAGTTTTCATTATGGTAAGCCAAATATTTTTCTAGAAATTTTCTCACCTCCTCATTTTTTATTTGTATTTTCAGAGCATCTTTGAGTTTAGCCACAAATTCTACATAAGGTTCATTGGGACCGTGGGTAATTCTTAAAAAGGTACCCTCACCAGTACTGTTAGTATCAATTTTGTCCCATGATGACAATGCAATGTCCTTAATTATTTTTGAGATTTCCTTAGGTAAAGCCGCTTGTGCCTGTACATCTGCATATTGATTTTTTCCCATCAATAGTTCATATGAAAGATTAACCCCTGCCACTCATTTTTTTGGTTCCATCCGGACTATACAATTTGGTTTTCACACCCTCTGCATATAACATTTCCCATTCAGTTTGTGGTTTTGATGGCAGGCATATTTTAGCAAGTTTTTTTTGAACTCATATAAAGTCCAAATTGTTTTTTGACACCAAATTCTTAGTAACTCCAGGCAGTAGGGAGAAGTTGCCCAAAAATCTTTACATGCTTTTTTAACCATTCAACAACCTCCATTTCAAGAGGTTGATATGTTGAAACATATATTGTCTGTAATGGAGCTGAAGTACCCTGCACAGGGCTCTGAGGCCTGAGGTGTGGAGTACTAGAATGTGGTTCATTGTCTGATTTGGCATTATCATATGAGTCCATACCATGAATGGAATCAGGACTCCATTGTGGGTTTAGCATTGGAGGTTGGTCATTAGTGTCAATATTTTGATTTGGATCCTGAGTGTTTAGATTATGTTTCTGGGTTAATTTTTTGCTGAGAAAAATGCCTATATTTTGATGGTGCTGCCAGATTCATCAGCGCGTACCTTGGTATTGTCCATACTGGTCATCACTTTACAATTTCCACGCTGTCTATTTCCTAACCACCAACCAATTCCTATACATATCAAAGCCATATTAGTCATCACAGAAAGTTCACAAACTATGACCAATGGCGGCACAGGCAATGCAATTGTTGGGATAGAAATTTTGGATTGACATAAACAGCAGCCTTCCAATGCTGATGATATATGCTAGTGTCAAACCAAGTGGTTTACAACCAAATAGAATGATGCAATTGAACACTGCCGAACTGATTTTTTTTATAATAGATGGCATAGTGAGCGTGAGTATCCACAAAAACCAGCCAAGGGCCTCCAGAGACAATTTCCAATTTAACATGTCCATGTCACTCACAGTTCCAGAGGGTTCAGGTCCCTGTTCAGGCGCCAAATGTGGCATGAAATTGAGCCCACTGCTGATATATCCAGGGTCCCCAAATATCTCCCAAATTGAGAGACCAACTCCCATTCTCGGGCAGACCTTGGCAATAATAGTCCGCAATAAATGATCCAAAAAAAGAGGTTTTGGGAGACAAAAGGTTTGGCGAAAGAGCCTAATCCTCCCTGGTTCGATCTTTCTCTTCTACTCTCCTTTCTCTCCTCTCTGTCTTTCTCTCAGTCTCTGTCTCTTTGTGTCTCTCTGTCTCTCTGTGTGTCTCTCTGTCCCTCTCTTGTGTCTCCTTTTGCTTTCCTCTTTTTCCTCTCCTCTCTCTCCTCCCACAACCCCCTTGTCCAACTCCCGCTGTCCAACTCTCTCTCTCCTCCCACAACCCCTCTGTCCAACTCCCTCTGTCCAACTGCATCTCTCCAACTGCCTCTGCCCAACCGTCACCTTTGGCCTCCCCGCCAAGCTCCTTTATTTCCAAATACAAAATAAACACAATACATAAAATAAATACAAAAATACTCTACAATAAATATATACAGAAACCTGATAGTAGAAATTATGTCCTCAGTATCAGCAGTAGTGCTTCGAATTCCATTTTTGTTTAATACAGTAATTATTATAGGAACACAACAATTTAGACATTATTGTTTCTCTGGTGCCACCTAATATTCTGAAACAAAAGGAGCAACAGAAAGGTCAAATAACAAGAAAAGATTACTAAAACATCTGAAAATGACTTAATGGCTTCATTAAGTATACAATAATTTTCACAAATTTAATGTTGATACATAGTTTTTCCTTTTTCTTTTTTAAATAATTTTATTGTGACCAAGAAAGAAAAGAATTACAAATCTTTCACAGTAATATTTAAGGTACTTAGTGACAGTGAAGCAGGGCCATTCCCACCACCAGTGTTGTTCTCCCTTCACTTCTGTTCCCAGAATACAACACATATCTCCCCCCATTACCCCCTGGACTGTTAGTATAACAGGTCACCTCTGTGTATAGCTTGTTATATGTTGGGTATCCTGATTCTGTTGTCGTTGACTTGGTTTTGGTGTTTAAGTCTGGTCATTTTTTAATTTTCAATTAATGTTCATATGACTGTTTACTCCTGATACCATCCATTTTTTCCCCTCAATTTATGCGGCAGAACAAGATAATTCAAGTTCTGTGGTTCTGTTGGTGAAAAAATAAAGGAAAGCTGGAGGAATCTGTTTAGAAGCTATAAAAATCAATTTAAAAGAAGGAAGAGATAAAAAAGAAAAAACAAAGCAAAAAAAAACATGACAAGCTATGACAAAAACTAAACAAAACAAAAACACAATAGGAACAAAAAACAATAAAACAACAAGCTTAAGAAAGAAAATATATGGGGCCAGTGAGTTGGTGCTAGAGGTAAGGTGTCTGCCTTGCAAGTGCTAGCCAAGGAAGGACCTCGGTTTAATTCCCTGGCATTCCATATGATCCCCCAAAGCCAGGGTCAATTTCTGAGCACTTAGCCAGGAGTACCCCTGAGCATCAAACGTGTGTGGCCCAAAAAGAAAAAAAAAGAAAGGAAATATTAAAGAAAGAAAAAGAAAGAAAAAAAAAGCAAAAGGAGTGCTGATGAGGCAAGGTTTTGTGTTTTGTATGTTTGTTTGTTTTGCATAGGCACAGTAAGTATTGGGGAAATTAGAAAGGGAATTCTCTTGTCCTATGAGATACAGGTATTCTCCACCCTTAATGCATACTGCCATGGGAACAAGTCCAGGCTACAACTACAGGTTCAGTACTGACTCATTATCAAACCCCAAAGTCTTAAAGTGCCAGTAAACATTTTGCTTAGTTGTGGATTACAAAATCAATTCTCTGTAGCTAAAGATCTTGGTATTTGCACAGTTAT
Source organism: Suncus etruscus (assembly GCF_024139225.1). NCBI lineage: Eukaryota > Metazoa > Chordata > Mammalia > Eulipotyphla > Soricidae > Suncus > Suncus etruscus. The sequence continues at coordinate 80,728,686 of NC_064863.1, read as the reverse complement.
AGGACTAAGTCTAGGATAGTCATTGTTGTAGTCAGTCTTCTGTAATAAGTGATCCTGGTTTTTGCACTAATCCTAGGACCGAGCATAGGATAGTGTCTTTCCTTATGGTTCCAGAAGTTCAGCTCAGTCACGATTGTCAAAGTCAGACCTCTGTAATTTGAGATCTTGGTTTTTGTACAAATCCTATGCTGAAGCCTAGGCTAGGTCCCAGGAAATATTCTGATTATTGGTTATGATCCCAGGAAATATTCTGCCCAGTTGTGGTTGTCAAAGTCAGTCTTCTGCAATTAATGATTTTGATTTTGTACAGATCAAAAGATGGTGTGTCTTTTTATCTTCTTACCATTAGGCGATGAGATAGCACACCTTGCTCTTAGATCAAGTTGTTGCTGTTTTCTCATCATCAGGATGTCATATCAACTTGGAGCATTTTGGGGCAGAGTAGTATTAGTTTCTCTTTCTTTCTTTTTCTTTTCTATATTTCTAATAGCTTCTCCCCTACTTACTTTGAAACAAATGTATCATGATTAGCTATGTCAATTCTGTGATGCATGCTCTTTAAATAAAATAAATTACATTTTAAAAAATAGATTGAAGATATTTAAAAGTCATTCGATATTGACAATGTTGGATATTTCTTTACGTTATACTACTTAATCTACTAATTATACAAATGAGAAAATTTTATTTATTTTTTATGTGAAACATGAGGGAATTTATGAAAATATAGTACTACATGCCCTATAAGCTATAGTACTGGGAGAATTTCTGATGCACTTGGTCTACTGAGTAGGGTCTGTTAAGCAAACCTCATGCATATCATATTAAAGCCTACATCTTAGCACTACTAATATTTGGAACTGTATAATATTTGGACTCCCATAACTCCCAAGTTGGAACCAGGATGATCTAGAATACTGCATCAGATCTATCATGATTTAGGAAAATGAATAGGTAATCAAAGGCTTCCATACAACAAAAGCCCATAGTCAAATAGATTCACCAGTAAATTCTTCAAACTTTTAAAGGGGAACTACTTCCGATCCTTTTCAAGCTCTTCCAGGAAAATGAAGAAACAGAAACTCCTAAATAGTTTCTGTGAAGCTAACATCACCGTGAAAATTATAGCAGACTAAAACACCACAAAAAGAGAATTAAAGGCCAATAACTTTGATGAACACAGATGCAAAGATTCTCAACAACATACTAGCAAATATAATTTAGCAACTCATTAAGAAGTTTATACACCATTACCAAGTAATTTTTTATCTCAGGAAGCAAAGATGTCTCTAAATATGCAAGTCAATCAATATAATACACCATGTCACTAAAAGAAAATAGAATAATCATATAATTATAGCAATAGATGCAGAGAAAGATTAAACAAGGACCAATACCTCTTCATGATAAAAACTCTGAACAAGATTGGAATCGAAGGAACTTTCCTAAATATAGACAATGGCATTTACATTAAGTCCATAGCAAACATTATACTCAATAAGGAAATACTGAAAGCCTTTCCTTTATGTTCTGGCACAAGAAAAATCTTCTCCTTTTCACCACTACTATTCAAAGTAGTTTTGGAAGTGCTTGCTATAGCAATTAGGCAAGAAAAAGATATCTAGGACATCCAAATATGAGAGGAAGAGTTCAAACTCTCACAGATGACATAATGCTACATCTAGAAAATCACAAATAATATTAAAAATTTTCTAAAAACAACAAACTTATATATGAGAGTGTTGGGCTACATATTATACAAGAATATCCAGGGCATTTATATATACAAATAATAAAAGAGAAGAAATATATTTCAAAATAAAGCTATTCAAAAATTACTTAGAGAATAAATACCATACATTGATTTTAGATTTCTTGATTAATTTCAGTCCATCAAGAAATCTTTTGTTAAATTTGTTACAATTCCATTTACTATGATAATATTTCAAAATTATCACTTACAATTTAGGAACCTAGATGTAGTAGAGCAGGTGAAACACTTGCCTTGCAAGAAACTAGCCAGGTTTGATTTACAGTACTGTGTTTCTTTTTGTGAAGGTCTTCAAGAGGACACTCCTCAGACTTGATATGGTAATACTCACAAATTAAGAAAGCTAAAAATAAAAATAGTATAAATTGGGGGCCATAGAGATAGCATGGAGGTAAGGTGTTTGCCTTACATGCAGAAGGATGGTGGTTTAAATTCCGGCATCCCATATAGTCCCCCAAACCTGGCAGGAGCGATTTCTGAGGACAGAGCCAGAATAACTTCTGAGCACTGCCGGGTGTGACCCAACCCCCCAAAAAGTATAATTTGAATTAATTTCTAGACTTTAAATAATTTATATGTACATAATTCAAATAATTTGAGTAATGGAGATTTTATCTAGTATTTGGCCAAATAATACTGATATATTTGTTAAAACATAGAAATTAAATAGAAACAAATTAAATTGAGAAAGTATTAATACTAATAAGTATTAATTTAAAGCTTCTGGGGTAAAAGAAATTCTAATAATAAATCATGACAAATAGATAAGCAGTATTTTTGTAGTTTTCAAAGGTTAAAAGGGCAAATGTGGGGAAAGGACTAAGGTATGACAGATGAGTAAACCCTAGAAAAATGTCATAGAGGACCATTTCATTAAATTCATGATGATTGTTACAAGTTGTGGGTGACTCTGTTTATTGATATTATTTTTAACCTGCTATTAGTGAAACTCTAACAAATAAGTTGCATTTTAATATTAGTTCGTATTTTCAGATGGATTGAATAATTTCAAGATTATTATTCACAGCTCAAAATAACAAGCACACTAATAAAATTTTATCAAAAATCTGTATAAAACTGTTGAGGTGCTTAAATTTGTAGTTAAATAATGGAGATGCAAGTCTTAGTAAATAAATTGCTTTAGAAGAAGGTTTGTCAGTGAACAAATAAGTTACTATATCTCTAAGCACAGAAGCTGCTCAATATAGAGAATGGGTTTTATGTGTTGGTATGGCTTGAGGCATTACTAGAAAGAGTGGAAAATTTTATAGAGCTAGTTAACTTAGATTCCCCAGGGATGTAATATAAACTGATATTGCTTATTATAAAAATCTGTAAACACAATGAAAAAGTCTTTAGGTGAGGGAACACATGAGATTTGAGAGGAGCTACAATAAACTATGTAGCAAAATATAGAGGCAAGAAGAAAATAGAAGACAAAGTAAGATGAAATTCTATTACTATGAGGATATAATATCTTAAGTAATTTTAATATTTTATACAGAATTACAATGATTAGCTTTGAAGTCAATATCATTAAAAACCTTGATATTTAATTAGAAATGTGAGTGTTTATATGTTATGGAGCTACAATGGAATAGAATGTGCATAAAGCAGAATATTTATTCTAGTTTAGTTCTTTCTACCTAGACCAGCTTCTTTCTTTTTATGTAGCATGTACAAATAAAAAATTATGCAACTGTTCAATTGTCTTATTTAATGTGATAAATTGTAATTTTATTAATATATTTTCTGAAAATGAAATACCCTATAATTAGATATATGTTTCTATTATTGTAGTTACTCTACAGTGGCTTGATCCTAATGGCTATTTTTCTCCTTTTTTTGTGGTGCCATAACTGGCAGAGAGAGAGAGTGGAATTATCCTCTTGATGAAAGTTAAGGGTATTTATCAACTTTAAATATGCAGAACAGCTAGCAACGTTAAATCGTTATTTGTCTCAAATACTACTAAATACAACTTCAAGATAGAGAAATTCTGCATTAGAAAATCCTAACTTTTCTTCTAAAGTTACTCAAGGAAAATATTGATTTTTCAACTAGGGATAAAACCTAGATACGCTGAATTTTTAATAATAAATAAAAGCATGTAAAATGAAAAAGTTCCATTTGTTCTAATTAGTCATAGTAATATGCTAGAAGCAACACTATTTTTTTAACAAAATGAGAAAAGCTAACAAAACCAGGAAAACTGATTCTTATTTATGTCAGACACAAGAACAACTCTACAAATTATGATGTATCTGGAAAGAAAATTTAGCAAAATAAAATAATTAAGAAGTTTCCTTCAAAACCAAGAATAGCAAAGAGCACATGAAACTTCGACCTCTAATTGCTGCTTGATCCTACAAGGGGATCAATATGCTGACAATTCCCTGAAGATATCTTAAAAGAACCAATTGCCTATAGCCTAACAGAAGATCTTACTTTTTTCAGATGACCAGTTTTCAACTAAATGTATCTGAGCAGCAGAATTGGGGCAACATGAAAATTATCCTTGCAAAGGAATTTTTCCTATTAGATGTAAAAATATGATTTAAAAATTATATACCTTCTACCATCATCAGACACGAACTTATATTTTATATATATTTAATACTCTGAATGCATAAGTTCTTTAGCTTATATTATGTTATATACTTTTGCCAACAAAATAATTTTTTGGATTTTTTATGTAAGCACAACAATTACAAAATTGTTCATAATTGACCTCAGTCTTACAATATACCCTTCACGAGCTCCCCTGTTTGTGACGTCAGGCTGAGATAATCCACGAAACTAAGCCTGCCCAGTGGGGCCCAACTGTGAAAAATTGTGAGTGCTGCCTGTGTGTGTCTGTCTACTATCCTGTTGCATGAACCTCTTGGGAGTGAGCTAAAAAGAGGCTAGAGAAATTTTGGTCTCCCAGAGGCCAATTTCAGGGTGGGAATGCCAAAGAACTGCTCCAAAACGTGAAAACCAGCTATGGTTTGAAAAATCCAGGTCCCCTGTTTGTGACGTCAGGCTGGGAAAATCCACGAAACTACACCTGCCCAGTGGGGCCCGACTGTGAAAAATTTTGAGTATTGCCTGTGTGTGTCTGTCTACTATCCTGTTGCATGAACCTCTTGGGAGTGGGCCGAAAAGAGGCTCCAGAAAACTCATTCCCCCAGAGGCCAATTTCAGGGCTGGAACATGAAGGAACTGCTCCAAAATGTGAAAACCGGCTATGCTTTGCAGAAGTCAGGTCCCCTGTTTGTGACGTCAGGCTGGGAAAATCCATGAAACTACACCAGCCAAGTGGGGCATGATTGTGAAAAATTGTGAGTGCTGCCTGTGTGTGTCTGTCTACTATCCTGTTGCATGAACCTCTTGGGAGTGGGCCAAAAAGAGGCTCCAGCAGAGCACTTATCTCTGCTTCGCTACTCAGCCATGCACTCATTCTAAGAAAAGAACACCATTGCAACAAGAAGGAAAAATCACAATAAAATCTGTGCTAGATCACTGAAGCCCAGCATTTCTCTCTGGACTGTCTTCTCAGCTGCTGCTTGGGCCTAAGATTTGTTCGTGTGTGAGGCTTCATCCACAGAGGACTCTCTTCCCTTGGAGGCAAGTCGACCCATCCAGAAAGGATGGGACCAGAGGAGTGTGCTGCCTGCATCATTTAGCCAATGAATACCACGACAACACGTAAAAAATCCCACAATACAAGTGTGACAATGGGGAAACAATGCAGGCCAGCATGAGACATAGAGAATGAAGATGACAATTCTGATGACTAGATAATGAACAACCAACTAATAAACCTCTCAGATAAGACTTTAGACAAGCAATATGGAAGATGCTCAATGAAATCAAAGAAACCATGGATTGAGTTGAACAGAACACTAATAAGAACCAAGAAAATATAAAGACAGAAATAACAAAACTCCAAACTGAAATAACATGTCAAATAACAGGCCTGAAAAACTCAGTAAACAAAGTGAATAACAAAATGGATATGCTCTGGGACTGGGTATCAGAAGCTGAGAATAAACTTGGTGCTGTGGAAGACGAGATACATAACAATTCCATACAGCAGGAGAAATTGGAAAAAAAAAACTTAAAGCAAATGAGCAGACAATGGAAAAATTAGTCAAAGAATGGAAACAGATGAAAATAGAAGTCTATGAGAAGCTCAACAGAAACAACTTAAGAATCATAGGAGTCCCAGAGACCCAGGAAGAAAATTTTCAGGAAGAATCAACGATCAAGAACATCATTAAAGAGAAATTTCCAGAGCTAAAGACTATATGTGATCAAATCCAGCATGCTCAAAGAGTACCAACCAAAAGACACCCCAGAAAAAATACCCCAAGACACATCCTAGTCACAATATCGATTCCCACAGATAGAGACAGAATTCTGAAAACAGCAAGATCAAAAGGGGAAATCATGTTCAAACAAGCATCCTTGAGATTTACAGCAGATCTGGCACCAGAAACACTGAAGGCCAGAAAGCAGTGGTGGGATATTGTGACAAGACTGAATGAAATGAATGCTTCACCTAGAATACTGTACCCAGCAAAACTCACTTTCTGGTTTGATGGAAGAATACATGGTTTCACAGACAAAAACAGCTCAGAAACTTTACAGACTCAAAACCAGTCTTAAGAGAAAAACTGAAAGACCTAATTTAAGACAAGACTAACTTAAATACACACCAAATTTTAATATAAAGATGGCATTAAATCCCAAGACAATTCTTTCTCTCAACATCAATGGACTAAATGCACCAGTTAAGAGACAGAGTGGCTAAATGCATCAAAAAACTCAATCCAACCTTCTGCTGCCTACAAGAAATGCACCTGAATAGTAAGAACAAACATAGACTCAAAATAAAAGGCTGGAGAAAAATTATCCAAGCAAACTACACCCATAAAAAAGCTGGAGTGGCCATATTAATATCAGATAATGAAAACTTTATACTAGGAAGGTTGTAAGGGACAAAGATGGACATTTTATATTAATCAAGGGGTATGTAGAGCAGGAAGAAATAACTCTCCTAAACATATATGCACCTAATGAGGGGCCAGCAAAATATTTAACACAACTATTGACAAATCTGAAAAATAACATCAATAACAACACAATAATTGTGGGGGACCTCAAGACAGCTTTGTCAACACAGGATAGGTCAACCAGACTGAAACCCAACAAGAATATACTAGACCTGAGGAGAGAAATGGAAGAAAGAGGCGTAGTGGATATATATAGGACACTCCATCTCCTGAAACCTGGATACACATTCTTCTCCAATGTACATGGAACATTCTCCTGGATAGAATACATGCTGGCACATAAAATGTACCTCCATAATATTAAGTGGATAGATATTTTGCAGACTACCTTCGCTGACCACAAGGCTCTGAAAATATTTGTGAATTCCAAAGGGACAAAGAAGAAAAACTTTAACAATTGGAAGTTAGACAGCCTCATACTGAATAAACAGTGGGTCCGAGATGAAATCAAGGAGGAAATCAAAAGGTTCCTGGAAACAAATGACAATAAAGACACAAACTATCAGAATTTATGGAACACAGCAAAAGCAGTACTGAGAGGACAATTTATAGCTTTGCAAGCACACATCAGGAAGGAAGAAGGGGCTTACCTGAGTAGCTTAATGACACAGCTAATAGAACTAGAAAGTGCTCAACAAAAGAACACAAAAGTAGGGAGACAGAAGGAAACAACAAAGCTGAGAGCAGACATCAATGAAGTGGAAACCCAAAAAACAAAAGATCAATGAGAGCAGAAGTTGGTTCTTTGAAAAAATAAACAATATTGATAGACCACTGGCAAAACTAACAAAGAAAGTGAGAGAAACTTGATATCTTGTATTAGAAATGAAAAAGGAGAGATCACTACTGATATGACAGATATTCAAAGGTTAATCAGAAACTACTTTGAGAAACTCTACGCATCTAAAATGACAACCTGGAAGAAATGGATAAATTCTTGGACTTTTATAATCTTCCACGGCTGAATGAAGAGCATGTAGCATATCTAAACACCCCCATCACTATTTATTAAATTAAAATGGTAATCAAATGTCTGCCCAAAAACAAAAGCCCAGGCCCAGATGGATTCACTAATGAATTCTTTCAAACTTTCCCAGAGAAACTACTACCAATACTTTCAAGACTCTTGCATGAAATTGAACAAATGGAAACAATTCCAAATTGCTTTTATGAAGCCAACATAACCTTGATATCTAAACCAGACTGAGAAGCTACAAAAAAAAGAAAATTACAGACCAATGTCGCTGATAAATACAGATGCAAAGATCCTCAACAAAATCCTGGCAAATAGGATTCAATGCCCCATTAAGATGATCATCAAATACGATCAAGTAGGTTTCATCCCAGGAATGCAAGGATGGTTTAACATCCATAAATCTATCAACATAATATACAACATCAACAACAAGAAAAATAAACACCACATGGTCATATCAATAGATGCAGAGATAGCATTTAATAAGGTCCAAAACCCATTCCTGATAAAAACTCTCAGCAAGATGGAAATGGAAGGAACCTTTCTCAATATAGTTAAGGCCATCTACCACAAGCCAGTGGCAAATACTATCCTCAATAGAGAAAAACTAAAAGCCTTCCCTCTAAATTCTGGCACAAGACAAGCCTGTCCTCTCTCACCACTCATATTCAACATAGCACTGGAAGTACTCGCTATAGCGATTAGGAAAGAAAAAGATATCAAGGCAATCCAGATAGGAAAGGAAGAAGTCAAGCTCTCACTGTTTGCAGATGACATGATACTCTACTTACAAAACCCTAAAGACTCTACCAAAAAGCTTCTAGAAACAATACACTCATAGAGCAAGGTGGCAGGCTACAAAATTAACACACAATAATCAATGGCCTTTCTATACACCAATAGTAATAAGGAAGAAATGGAGAAAACAACCCCACTCACAATAGTGCCACACAAACTCAATTATCTTGGAATCAATTTGACTAAAAATGTGAAGGACCTATACAAAGAAAACTATAAAACTCTGCTCCAAGAAATAAGAGAGGACATGCGGAAATGGAAACACATACCCTGCTCATGGGTTGGCAGGATTAACATCATCAAAATGGCAATAATTCCCAAGGCATTATACAGATTTAATGCGATCCCTCTAAAGATACCCATGACTTTCTTCAAAGAAGTGGATCAGGCACTTTTGAAATTCATTTGGAACAATAAACACCCTAGAATAGCTAAAGCAATCATTGGGGAAAAAATATGGGAGAAATTACTTCCCCCAACTTTAAACATTACTACAAAGCAATAAGTATCAAAACAGCATGAATTGGGATAAGGACAGGCCGTCAGATCAGTGGAATAGGCTTGAGTACTCAGAAAATGTTCCCCAGACATACAATTACCTAATTTTTGATAAAGGAGCAAGATATCCTAAATTGAGCAGGGAAAGCCTCTTCAACAAGTGGTGTTGGCACAACTGGATAGCCACTTGCAAAAAATTGAACTTAGACCCCCAGCTAACATCATGTTCAAAGGTAAAATCCAAATGGATCAAAGACCTCGATATCAGACACAATACCATAAGATATATAGAACAACACATAGGCAAAACACTCCAGGACATTGAAACTACAGGCATCTTCAAGGAGGAAACTGCACTCTCCAAGCAAGTGAAAGCAGAGATTAACAGATGGGAATATATTAAGCTGAGAAGCTTCTGCATCTCAAAGGAAATAGAGCCCAAGATACAAGAGCCACCCACTGAGTGGGAGAAACTATTCACCCAATACCCATCAGATAAGGGGCTAATCTCCAAAATATACAAGTTACTGACAGAACTTTACAAGAAAAAAGCATCTAATCCCATCAAAAAATGAGGAGAAGAAATGAACAGACACTTTGACAAAGAAGAAATACAAATGGCCAAAAGACACATGAAAAAATGCTCCACTAATCATCAGGGAGATGCAAATCAAAACAACGATGTGATACCACCTCACACCACAGAGAATGGCACACATCACAAAGAATGAGATTAAACAGTGTTGGCGGGGATGTGGCAAGAAAGGAACTTTTATCCACTGCTGGTGGGAATGCCATCTAGTTCAACCTTTCTGGAAAGCGATATGTAGATTCCTCCAAAATCTGGAAATCGAGCTCCCATACGATCCAGCTATACCACTCCTAGGAATATACCCTAGGAACACAAACGTAATATACAAAAACCCCTTTCTTACACCTATATTCATTGTAGCACTATTTAACATAGCAAGACTCTGGAAACAACCAAGATGCCCTTCAACAGACGAATGGCTTAAGAAACTTTGGTACATATACACAATGGAATATTATGCAGCTGTCAGGAGAGATTAAGTTATGATATTTTCCTATACATGGATGTACAAGGAATCTATTATGCTGAGTGAAATAATTCAGAGAGAGAGAAAATTCAGAATGGTCTCACTCATCTATGGGTTTTAAGAAAAATAAAAGATATTCTTGCAATTATAATTTTCAGACACAAAAGTGAAAGGAGCTGGAAGTTCGAGCTCACCTCAGGAAGCTCACCACAAAGAGTGATGAGTGTAGTTAGAGAAATAAGTACATTGAGAACTATCCTAACAATGAGAATGCATTAGGGAAATGGAAAGCCTTTCTACAGTACAGGTGGCGGTCGGGTGGGGAGGAGGGAGATTTGGGACATTGGTGATGGGAATGTTTCACTGGTGATGGGTGGTGTTCTTTACATGACTGAAACCCAAACACTATCATGTATGTAATCAAGGTGTTTAAATAAAAAACCAAAAAATAAATAAAAACAATATACCCTTCACCCAAGAACTTTTTATACCACCAATGTCCCCGCTTTTTCTCTACCACCCTCCCTCTGCCTTTCTCTGTGACAGGCATTTTGTTCCTCCTCCTTCCCCACTCTTTTTCTTTTATTCCGTTTCTCTCCTCTTTTTCTCCCTTTTTCCCATTTTAGATACTGTGGTTTTCACTATTGTTTATAAAATGATATCATTCATTTACTGTTATTTTCATTCATACCTTTTAACACTTAAACATGAGTTTCTGCTTATCTTGTCTGCAGTATTTTATTAATTTCATTAATAGGCTATTTTAAAACATGTCTCAGCTTTTTCTTTAATTAAAAAGACAATTCAGTTTTTTTTTCGCACACAAGATCACTTGAAAATTCCAAGCATTCTTCAAGACTTAGAACAAGCTCTACTAAAATTTATATGGAATTTAAAAAATCTCCCTGAATAGATATGATGAAACAGCAAAAGAAAGAGATTTTGTTTTCTATTTTTAATTTATTTTAGAAACCTCCATAACTTGGCGTCCTGATCACTGCTGAAGGCTGCTGAGAAAGACCCCAGTGAACTTAATCAACTTAATTCCATCAAGGTTCACTGACCAGTTAGGTGGTCACTCAAGATGGTACCATCTCCTGCCTGGTGTCTTTATAAAGTCTCCACATCCCTCCATTTTTGGCTTCCTGATTTAAATGGAGAAGCAGACAGGAGTGTGGCCAAGCAGTAAAAGCCATGCTATAAGTGTGTCAATAGGGAAACAATGCAGGAAAACAGGATGCATAAAGAATGAAGATGGCAGCTCTCATGATCCAGAGAGTACCAACCAAATAGCTAATCTCTCAGACAATGAGTTTAGAGTAGTAATTGGAGGATGCTCATAGAACTCAAAGAAAAATAAATCAAGCTGAAGAGAAGACTAAAATAGAAATAAGAAACACCAAACTGAAATGACAGGAATGAAAAACTCAGTAGATAAAATAAAAACTCAATGGAAAGCCTCTCCAACAGACTAACAGCAGCTGAAGACAGAATCAGCGAGCTGGATGATGAGATGCAGAACAACTTCATACAGAAGAAGCTGGAAACAAAACGTAAAGTTAACTATCAGATAGTGGAATGAATACTCAAAGAAAGTAGACAGATGAAAATAGAATTCCTTGACAAATTCAACAGAAACAACATAAGAATCATTGGAGTCACAGAGACCTTGGAAGAAAATCTCCAGGAAGAATCAATAGTCAAGGACATCATCACAGAGAATCTCCCAGAGATAAAGGTGGCATGCAACCAGATCTTGTATGCCTGAAGAGTACCAGCTAAAAGAGACTCATAAAAAAGCACCCCAAAACACATCCTATTCACAATGACAAATCTAACAGATAGGGATAGAATACTGAAAGCAGCAAGATAAAAAAGGGAAGTTGCATTCAAAGTAGCATCCTTGAGACTTACAGTAGACCTGTCACAGAAACCTTCAAGGCCAGAAGGCAATGGTGGTTTATAGTGACAAAACTCAACAAAATGAATGCTTCGCCTAGAATACTGCATTCAGCCCAACTCACTTTCATGTCTGAAGGAAGTATACATAGCTTCATGTATAAACAGCAAATCAGAAAATTTACAGACTTAACACCATTCTAAAAGAAAAACTGAAAGGTATACTTTAAGACAAGTCTAACCAAAGCACACCAATTTCTACAGAAAACAATAAATCCTATTACAATTCATTGACTCAATGTTAATGAACAAAATGCACCATGTAAGAAACATCGAGTGGCAAACTGGATCAAAAATCTTATGTCAACACTTTGTTGCCTATAAAAAAAAACATCTAAATGTCAGAACAACCATACACTCAAAATAAACAAAAAAATATGAAGTGGCCATATTAATATAAGAGGGCACAAACTTTAGACTCAGAAAAGTTGTAAGGAACAAAGATAGTCATTTTGTATTAATTAAAGGATATGAACAGCAGGAAGAAATCACTCTCCTAAATGTATACACTCCCAATGAGGTACCAGCAAAATATTTTATACAATTGTTGACTAACCTGAAAGAAGACATAAATAGAAACACAATAATAGTGAGATACCGCAACACTTCCCTGTCACCCATTGATAGGTCAGCCAGGGTGAAACCCAAAAATACTATACGAGCTCTGAAAAGAGACATAGAATTGGAGTAGTGTATATATATTTTCCCCAGGATAGACTGACCACATGCTGGCCCATAAAACATATCTCCATAAAATCAAGAGGATAGAAATTGTACAAACTTCCTTATCAGATCACAAATTCAAAATGAACTAGAAAGGGACACAGGAAAAAAATGTAATACCTGGAAATTAAACAGCACACTGCTGAAGAAACAGTGGGTCAGAGATGAAATAAAAAAGAAAATCAAAACATTTCTGGAAACAAATGACAATGAAGACACAAACTATCAGAATTTATGAGAAACAGCAAAAGTTGTTTTTTTAAGGGTAAAATGTATAGCTTTTCAAGTACACAGCAGAAAGAAAGAGGGGCATACACAAACAATTTAATGACACAGCTTTTATAATTAGAAAATGATCAATAAAAGAAGAAAAATAGGTGAGCAGAAGAAAATAATAAAGCTTAGAGTCATTGTGGTGGGGTGGGTCCATTGCACAGTCTCTAAAGAGTTATGGTAGTGGAGTTTCTGCCAGTATGGGATTTGGCAGGCCTCCACCATGCCAAAGACCTTTTTAACCAGGCCTGGGAAGGGTGCGGGACTTGGGTCATACCAGCACCCTGCTACCTCCTTCCTCCGAAACTACAGGGCTTCCCCTGGGCCTCATTCCTGGGCAATCCAGGGAGGTGGATCCTGACAAGGAGCTTAAAGGTTATCCTAGGCTTTCCCCCATTTCCCACCCTGTTCCAGGGGGAGGGTTTGAGGTGGGGGATTTGAACGTCTGGCCTTCCAGCTCTTGAAGGAACTCTTTCCTTCCTGGGAGCCAGGAGCTTCTGCCAGCATGGGATTTGGCAGGCCTCCTCCATGCCAAAGGCCTTTTTAACCAGGCCTAGAAAGGGTTCAGGACTTGGGTCATATCAGCACCCTGCTACCCCCTTCCTCCAGAACTCCAGGGCTTCCCCTGGGCCACATGCCTGGGCAAGCCCTTGAGATGGGTCCCGACAAGGAGCTTAAAGGTTACCCTAGGCTTTCCTCATTTCGCACCCTGCTCCAGAGGGAGGGTTTGAGTGGGGGATTTGAATTTCTGGCCTTCCAGCTCTTAAAGGATCTCTTTCTTTCCTGAGATTTTTTTGCCAGCATGGGGAATGGCAGCACAAGAGGTTCTGGCTTAAGGAAGTCCCAGGAAAGTTTCTTTACTAACCCTGTATATTGTGAAACTGTGCGGGGGCTAGTGCCCCCGCTTGGAACATATAGATAAATATTTGGATATCATTGTGTGTAATCTGTTTGTCATATTCAGAATGCCACCCAGAAACTCATTTTATTCCTTTATTCCCTCACTCCTACTGTTGCAGATAAGCCCCTGATGAGGTAGACTGATGGAGGGATGGAGGATGAGGCCTTTATCCTCCAGCTTGGACCATACATTTGTTACCCTGTTCAGCCGGAAGTTCTGAGGTGAATGTGGAGGGAAGAAAGCCAACAGGCAGTCAGGCTACCGAAGAAAACAGCTCTTTATTCCATGAAGAGGCCGAAGCCTAAAGGTCTAAGAATAGGCCTCAGGAAAAAAGCCCCATACCTTCCATAGACCCTTGCTTTTATGTCCCAGAATCAGGTACCACCCAATGATGGGAGCAGAATCAGGTGCCACCCAATGGTGGGAGCAAAATCAGGTACCACCCTTGGGTGGAAGCAGAATGTCAGGTCACACCCTAGGATAGGGCACAATCACCGATCAGGGTAGGGTCAGTAAAATAATAATCCCATAAAAATGTTTACATACACAACATCCTACCTCCTATTACCCCGCATTTAACCATTTCTTGGTACTAATGATTTTTGTTTTGGCCAAACTGGATTGCATATCTTGCACAGTAATGTTTTGGGGGGAGTTTGAAGCTTCAGCAGGCAACACAGGGGCGACATGGCTCAATGCAGTAGGCTTTTTGACCAAGCTTAGGGAAAGATGCAGCCTCAGCTGCACCCCACTCTTTCTCTCTCCTTCCTCCTGGTCCCCAGGGTTACCCCTGGCCGCCTGCTCAGGGTCCCAGCAAGTGGGTTCCAGTGAGGAGCAGTTTAAAGGAGACCCCAGGCTTCCCCGTTCCTGCAGGTGGCAGGGAGGAGAATGGTGAATTTTTGGCTTCCAGCATTTAGGAAGCAAAAGCCTCTCAGGGAGTTGGAAGCTTCAGCAAGCAACACGGGAATGACATGGCTCCATGCACTCTTCTCTTGGCCAAATCACAGACAAAAGTGGTGTCTCAGAAACAAGACCCTCCCTCTTGACTATTTCTAAAACATAAAAGGGACACATGTATCTCTGTATATCTCAAATATATTCCCTTAACATCTATAACTCTTTTCGAATATTCTCTTAAATAGTGACGGTTTTTTTATTTGAATGGTTGTTAGCTTTTCTCCCTTTGAGATCTGTTTTATAAGCAATACTGGTAGAAGAGTATCTCTGTATAGAATTCATGTTTAAACCAAGTTACGGAGAATGTTGGAATTTATTCGTTGGCCCCCAAATGCACCAACAATATCTTGTGGCATTGTTTCTCTTTTGCATAGGCACATTTAAATGGGAAATTAATACATATGCAAACAAGTTCTAGTCTAATAGAGATGGGAACAAAAATTTGGTGATGCAGTTAGGTCTTATACCCTGAACATTGACATAATAATTTGGCTTAGGCCTCAGAAGAATGGGCATCGCTCTTACACCCGTGAACAATGGATACCATCTATGTAAACAACCACAAGTTTCTATAACATTACCATGATACAAACTTCTACCAGGGAAGACCTACCACTGCTCTGGCATTGACTTACCCCAAAGAGTGCTCTCAACACCCAGACGACTCAACAACAGCCTTCTTTTTGGGCAGATAGCTCTGCATCTAATGGTATGCTGAAACTAAAGGATACTCCACACCAGAAATGCATAGAATCCAGAATCTTTAAATATAGAAACCTGATACCAACAACAGTTAAAGTTTGAAAATGTTTTACTGGGACCATGGAGAATGATTTGGGTTGGACAGATTGGTATGCCTGGAGCCCAGAGTCGGTCTTATGCCAATAAATTCTGGGGCCTTCTTGTAATCAGGCCAAGGATTTTTTTTCCATTTTCCACATATTTTTCTGAGCCTATGCAAACAACAGGGATTACCACTGTCACATATTTACTATTTTTAATACTTATCCTTTCAGAAAAAAACAACAATTTATTGAACTTAAAAACAAATAACTGTAGTAGAATGCCTGTCTCAAATACAGGCAGGGGATGAGAAATGGGGAGAGGGGCATTAGGAGAGGGGAATGCTACACTGATGAAGGGGGATGTTCTTTTTGTAATCAACTGTAATCATGTAAAACTGTAATCATGTAAACTGTAATCAACTGTAATCATGCTATTTAAATAATAAAAAAGGAATATAAAAAAAAGAGTTATGGTAGTAGCTTAAAACCAATGGGGGGGTGAGATACCAGCCTCAGGGCTTTTGTCTTGACCATGTGTGATTACAGAAAATGTATTTATATTTTTTACCTTCAGAGACCTTTCAGAAATAATAGGAAGTACATCAGAAACGGTTTGTTGTATTTCAGAAACATTTGGTGCAGTTTCAGAATATTTAGCTCATCCTTTTGCATTTCACAATACATACATACATGCATTTATATTATAATACAAGAAAACCACTACCAAAGCTACCAATGCAGAAATCACTTTGTTTTATCTTGACTGTGGGAATAAAGAATAGCAATATACATGAGGAGAAGCCAGGTTGCCTTACTCAAAAACCAAGCCATTGTTACAACTTTGAACCAAATAGAAGATTACTTAAAAATCCATGACAGAGAGTCAGGTGGTACCTGGGGAACAGATGGAGGAGAGAGAGTTTACAACTCACACCGAGAAGGAACATGTGACTCTGGGAATCCAATTCAGTTCTTCCATGTGAACTATTTCTTGACCCTCTTTTGGAATTTTTTTTTTTTTTGTGGTTTTTGGGTCACACCCAGCAGTGCTCAGGGGTTTTTGCTGGCTCCGTGCTCAGAAATTTTTCCTGGCAGGCACGGGGGACCATATGGGACGCCGGGATTTGAATCGATGACCTTCTGCATGAAAGATTTTGAAGCTGGTGAGTGCCTGCATTCTGGGGCCGCAGAATCGCTTTGCCCTGCCCTGCCTTTGTTCACTCTGAGAACTTCGGGGAAAACTCCTATCTCTGTCTGCCTGAAACTGTGCTTCTGAACTTCCGAAGGTTTCCTCAGGGGCCTAGGGAGCGCACCCCCAAAAAAACTGCATTTTGAAGCTGGTGAGTGCCTGCATTCTGGGGCCGCGGAATCGCTCTGCCCTGCCCTGCCTGTGTTCACTCTGAGGATTTCGGGGAAAACTCCTATCTCTGTCTGCCTGAAACTGTGCTTCTGAACTTCTGAAGGTTTCCTCAGGGGCCTAGGGAGCGCACCCCCAAAAAAACTGCATTTTAAAGCTGGTGAGTGCCTGCATTCTGGGGCCGCGGAATCGCTCTGCCCTGCCTTTGTTCACTCTGAGGACTTCGGGGAAAACTCCTATCTCTGTCTGCCTGAAACTGTGCTTCTGAACTTCCAAAGGTTTCCTCAGGGGCCTAGGGAGCGCACCCCCAAAAAAACTGCATTTTGAAGCTGGTGAGCAGCTGCATTCTGGGGCTGCGGGATCGCTCTGCCCTGCCCTGCCTTTGTTCACTCTGAGGACTTGCAACTAGAGGCAGCAGAAGCGCTCAGCCACTTTGCTTTCCTTTGCAGCCGCGAACTCTTCCTACTCATTGAACCCCACCACAACACGCAGGAAAAACCACACTACAAGCGTGACAATGGGGAAAACTCGCAGGCAAACACCATCCATAGAGAATGAAGACGAAAGCTCGGTTGATCTAATAAATTACAACCACCTGATTAACCTTTCAGAAAAGGAGTTTAGAGTAGAAATATGAAATATGTTTGTAGACCTCAAAAAGAGCATAGATCGATCTGAAGAGAACACAAAAACAGAAATCAGAAAACTCCAAACTGAAATAACAGATCTGAAAAATAAGGTTGCTCAACTGAAAACCACAATGGATAGCCTCGCCAACAGGGTATCAGCAGCTGAGGAGAGAATCGGAGTACTGGAAGATGAGATGCAGAAAAGCTCAACACAACAGAAGAAATTGGAAAAGAACATTAAGACAAACGAACAGGCAATGGAAAATGTACTCAAGGCATGCGAAGAGATGAAAATAGAAGTCTTTGATAAACTCAACAGAAACAACATAAGAATCATTGGAGTCCCAGAAACCCAGGAAGGAGATCTCCAAGAAGAATCGACTGTCAAAGACATCATCAAAGAGATACTCCCAGAGTTAAAGCCTACATGCAATCAAATACTGCATGCCCGAAGAATACCAGCTAAAAGAGACCCAAAGAAAAACACCTCAAGACACATCCTCGTTACAATGACAAATCCCATAGATAGGGATAGAATACTGAAAGTAGCAAGATCAAAAAGGGAAATTACATTCAAAGGAGCATCCCTAAGACTTACAGCAGACATGTCACAAGAAACTCTCAAGGCCAGAAGACAGTGGTTGGATATTGTGACAAGATTGAATGAAATGAATGCCTCCCCAAGAATACTGCACCCAGCCCAACTCACGTTCAGGTTTGGAGGAAGAATACACAGCTTCACGGATAAACAACAGCTCAGAAACTTCACAGATGATAAACCAGCCTTAAAGGAAAACTGACAGGTCTACTCTAAGACAAGAGAGACCAACAAACACAGCAAACTTATCTACAAAGATGACATTAAATCCTATGACAATCATCTCCCTCAATGTCAATGGACTAAATTCACCAATTAAAAGACACAGAGTGGCAAAATGGTCAAAAAGATGAATCCAACCTGCTGCCTACAAGAAACACATCTGAATAGTCAGAACAAACATAGACTCAAAATCAAAGGTTGGAAGAAAATTATCCAAGCAAACAACACCCTGAAAAAAGCTGGGGTGGCCATATTAATATCAGATGACACCAACTTTATACTCAGAAAAGTGGTAAGGGACAAAGATGGACACTATGTACTAATCAAGGGATATGTGCAACAGGAAGAAATCAGACTATTAAACATATATGCACCCAATGAGAGACCAGCAAATTATCTAATACA
The DNA here is from genome assembly GCF_024139225.1 of Suncus etruscus. Classification (NCBI taxonomy): domain Eukaryota; kingdom Metazoa; phylum Chordata; class Mammalia; order Eulipotyphla; family Soricidae; genus Suncus; species Suncus etruscus. The sequence continues at coordinate 80,709,716 of NC_064863.1, read as the reverse complement.
ATTACAGACAAATCTGAAAGAAGAAATCAATAATAACACAATCATTGTGGGAGACTTCAACACAGCCCTATCAACACTTGATAGGTCAACCAGACTGAAACCCAACAAAAACATACTAGCCCTGAAAAGTGTTATGGAAGAAAGAGGACTAGTAGATATATACAGGACACTCCATCCCAAAAAACCTGGATACACATTCTTTTCCAATGTACATGGGTCATTCTCCAGAATAGACTACATGCTGACACAAAAAACATACCTCCATAAAATCAAGAGGATAGAAATCTTGCAGGCTACCTTTCCTGACCAAAAGGCTCTGAAATTAGATGTGAACTACAATGCCACACAGAAGAAAAACTTTAACAATTGGAAATTAAACACCCTGCTACTGAACAACCAGTGGGTCTGAGATGAAATCAAAAAGGAAATCAAAACTTTCCTGGAAACAAATGATAATGAAGACACAAACTGCCAGAATTTATGGGACACAGCAAAAGCAGTCCTGAGAGGAAAATTTATAGCTCTACAAGCACACATCAGGAAGGAAGAAGGAGCATACCTGAATAACTTAATGGCGCAGCTTAAACAATTAGAAAATGACCAACAGAATGAACCAAAAATAGGGAGACAGAAGGAAATAATAAAGCTGAAAGCGGAACTCAATGAAGTGGAAAACCAAAAAGCAATCCGAAAGATCAACGAAAGCAAAAGCTGGTTCTTTGAAAAAATAAACAAGATTGATAGACCATTGGCAAAACTCACAAAGAAAGAGAGAGAGAGAAATCTGATAACCCGTATTAGAAATGAAAAGGGGGAGATCACAACAGAAATTGCAGAGATCCAAAGGATAATCAGAGGCTACTTTGAGAAACTTTATGCTACAAAACATGAGAACCTAGAAGAAATGGAAAAATTCTTGGACACTTATAACCTTCCACATTTAAGTAAAAAGGATGTAGCATATCTAAACACCCCCATCACTACTGAGGAAATTGAAACTGTAATCAAACATCTACCAAAAAAGAAAAGCCCAGGCCCAGATGGTTTTCCTAATGAATTTTTTCAAATCTTTCAGAGGAGCTACTACCAATCCTAGCCAGACTCTTCCATGAAATTGAAAAAAGGGGAACTCTCCCAAACAGCTTTTATGAAGCCAACATTACCTTGATACCAAAACCAGACAGAGACGCTGCCAAAAAAGAAAATTACAGACCAATATCCCTGATGAATGCTGATGCAAAGATCTTCAACAAAATCCTGGCAAATAGGATCCAATGCATCATCAAGAAGATCATACACTACGACCAAGTAGGCTTCATCCCAGGAATGCAAGGATGGTTTAACATCCGTAAATCTATTAACATCATACACAACATCAACAACAAGAAAAATAAAAATCACATGATCATATCAATAGATGCAGAGAAAGCATTTGATAAGGTCCAACACCCATTCTTGATCGAAACTCTCAGCAAGATGGGAATGGAAGGAACCTTTCTCAATCTAGTTGAAGCCATCTACTACAAGCCAATGGCAAATATTATCCTCAATGGAGAAAAACTAAAAGCCTTTCCTCTAAATTCGGGTACAAGACAAGGCTGTCCTCTCTCACCACTCCTCTTCAATATAGTACTGGAAGTTCTTGCTATAGCGATCAGGCAAGAAAAAGATATCAAGGGAATTCAGATAGGAAAGGAAGAAGTCAAGCTCTCATTGTTTGCAGATGACATGATACTCTACTTAGAAAACCCTAAAGACTCTACCAAAAAGCTTCTAGAAATAATAGATTCATATAGCAAGGTGGCAGGCTACAAAATCAACCTACAGAAATCAATGGCCTTTTTATACACCAATAATAATAGGGAAGAGATGGAAGTCAGGAAAGCAATCCCATTCACAATAGTGCCACACAAACTCAAATATCTTGGAGTCAACTTGACCAAAGACGTGAAGGACCTATACAAAGAAAACTATAAAGCCCTGCTCCAAGAAATAAGAGAGGACACACGGAAATGGAAACACTTACCCTGCTCATGGCTTGGCAGGATTAACATCATTAAAATGGCAATACTCCCCAAAGCATTATACAGATTTAATGTGATGCCCTTAAAAATACCCATGACATTCTTCAAAGAAGTGGATCAAACACTTATGAAGTTCATCTGGAACAATAAACATCCTCGAATAGCTAAAGCACTCCTAGGGAAAAGGAAAATGGGAGGCATTACTTTCCCCAACTTTAAACTGTACTACAAAGCAATAGTTATTAAAACAGCATGGTATTGGAATAAAGACAGACCCTCAGATCAGTGGAATAGGCTTGAGTTCTCAGAGAACATTCCCCAGGCATACAATTACCTAATTTTTGACAAAGGAACAAGAAATCCTAAGTGGAGCAGAGAAAATCTCTTCAACAAGTGGTGCTGGCAGAACTGGTTAGCGACTTGCAAAAAAGCGAACATAGACCCCCAGTTAACATCATGTACGAAGGTAAAATCCAAATGGATTAAAGACCTTGATATCAGACCAGGTACCATAAGGTATATAGAACAACATGTCGGTAAAACACTCCATGACATTGAGACTAAAGGTATCTTCAAGGAGGAAACTGCACTTTCCAAACAAGTGGAAGCAGAGATTAACAGATGGGAATACATTAAACTGAAAAGCTTCTGCACCTCAAAAGAAATAGTGCCCAGGATACAAGAGTCACCCACTGAGTGGGAGAAACTATTCACCCAACATCCTTCAGATAAGGGGCTAATATCCAAAATATACAGGGCACTGACAGAACTTTACAAAAAAAAAAAAAAAAACATCTAATCCCATCAAAAAATGGGGAGAAGAAATGAACAGACACTTTGATAAAAAAGAAATACAAATGGCCAAAAGACACATGAAAAAATGCTCCTCGTCACTAATCATCAGAGAGATGCAAATCAAAACAACGATGAGATACCACCTCACACCACAGAGATTGGCGCACATCACAAAGAATGAGAACAATCAGTGCTGGTGGGGATGTGGAGAGAAAGGAACTCTCATCCACTGCTGGTGGGAATGCCGTCTAGTACAGCCTCTATGGAAAGCGATATGGAGGTTTCTTCAAAAACTGGAAATTGAGCTCCCATTCGACCCAGCTATTCCACTCCTAGGGATATACCCTAGGAGCACAAGAATACAATACAAAAACCCCTTCCTCACACCTATATTTATTGCAGCACTATTCACAATAGCCAGGCTCTGGAAAAAACCAAGATGCCCTTCAACAGACGAATGGCTAAAGAAACTGTGGTACATATACACAATGGAATATTATGCAGCTGTCAGGAGAGATGAAGTCATGAAATTTTCCTATACATGGATGTACATGGAATCTATCATGCTCAGTGAAATAAGTCAGAGGGAGAGAGAGAGAGAGACGCAGAATAGTCTCACTCATCTATGGGTTTTAAGAAAAATAAAAGTCATTTTTGTAACAATCCTCAGAGACAATTAGAGGAGAGCTGGAACACCAGCTCACTCCATGAAGCTCACCACAAGAGTGGTGAGCACAGTTATAGAAATAACTACACTGAGAACTACCATAATCAAGTGAATGAATGAGGGAACTGGAAAGCCTGTCTGGAGTACAGGTGGGGGTGGGGTGGGATGGAGGGAGATTTGGGACTTTGGTGGCGGGAATGTTGCACTGGTGAAGAGGGGTGATCTTTATATGACTGAAACCTTATCACAATCATTTATGTAATCAAGATATTCAAATAAAGAGAAAAAAAAGAAAAAAAATCCATGACAGAGAAAGCCACTTAAGTAACCACTGAATTATCCCAGGACCATATTACCAGTAATAGATGGAGTACCTGCTCCAAAGTCCAGGTGTAGTGGAAGCCCCATGTCCCAATGCCATGGCATTGCTGAAACGCAGGTCTGAAAGCAAACACAGACACCAAATTAATCCACACATGATTAACAAGATAAAACAGGTTCAGAAACTTTTAAACTCAAGCCTTCCACTCCTCAGAAGCAGGTAGCTCAGTGGCAAAAAAACAAAATCACAAGTGATATTTCCCTGAGACCTAATGTCTTTATTAGAAAGTGCCAGACCACACCCTTGGGTGGAGAATAGGTGATATAGAGTAATAATCTAAGGGATACTTCCATCCAAAGTTTCTTTTGACCAATGAGTAACAAGTATATCCTGAATAGGATGAACTTGGTTGTTTAAAAAGTTGTATAAAAATTTCTTATAAAATTAAGACTAAGGAGACAGGACAAGTGTATAGAGGAAACTCTCTTGGCTTGCATTTAACCAACCATGGTACTGCATATGGTCCTGTGAACGCCACAAAGTATTAACCCTGAGCACAAAACCCTTGAGATCCCTCCCTGTGTACCTTCCCACCACATTAAAAATAGTGACATACAATCAAGTGATTTTACTTCTTGACATCTATCCCCCAATTATGAAAGAATTAATACAAAAATATGTGTATATCTATGTTCATCGTAGAACTTGATATAGTCAGGGAATAAAAACAAATCAGAAGTGTATTTCTTCTTGAATGAATAAATAAGAGGTCACATGTGGAGTGCAGAAATAGTACGATAAACTGGCTATTTGTCTTGCATGCAAGCAAGATTGGTTTGCTTTTCCATAACCTCATATTTTTCTGAGTATACTGTCAATAGTAATCCCTGATAGAAGAGCCAGGAGTAAGCCATGAACTTTTCTGGGTATGACTGAGAGAAAGAGAGAGAGAGTGAGAGAGAGAGAGAGAGTGTTGAGGCATAGACAGGTACAAGAGACATATATAGAGAGAAAGAGATGTATACAGAGAGATAGAAACAGAAACAGAGAGATAAAAAGTGCACAAAGGGAAAAAGAGATGTTATACATATGCCAAAGGAAATAGTATGTATCTGTAGAAATATTAAATTATGAAGTCTGTTGTAATTTGAATGAAACTAGATGACATAATGTTAATTAAGCACATTAAGTAAGAGAGAAATGAACTGGATTGTCATCATTAAAAGTAAAGAAAAAAAAGATAAATGACAGTGCCAGACAATGGCAAGCAATTGATTTTTTGTTACAAAATGCAATGCTGAGCGCCATGGGGAAGGGTGACGGTGATGAAGACTAAACTGAGTATGAGGATTTTGATGGTGGTGGGGTAAGTAATTTTGTATATCAGTACTACATACATTTACACGATAGTAATATTAAGCTATAATAAAATGTAACAACTTCAGGATATAGGAATTTGGGCACGTAGATTCATAAAGAAAACCAGTTTAGAAGAAGGACATTTAGTTTCAAAACTTAGATATGATTCACAAATCAAAGAACTCATGTAAAAAAAGAGAGGAACTTCCGCTATAGTACAGTGGGTGAGGCAGTCATATCATACATAGTCAACTCAGTTTCGAACCCAACATCACATATGGTCCCCAGAGTCCAACCAGGAATGATCATTTAGCATAGATCTAAGAGAAAATCCTACGTATCGCCATGTGTGCTCCCTCCAAAACAAAAACAGAGAGAAAGTATAGAATTTTGCTTCACACACACACAAACACATACACTCACATGAGATAGTTCTACTTTGGACCCAGTAGGCAAGAAAGCAATTCTATGTGATAGATATGTAATTCTTCAGAAAACAGTATGGAAGTTAGAAGTGTTGATACAAATTTATTTGTAATACTCTGATAAGATAGTGAGGGTGTTGTCTGACAAAAATATGTGAGCAAGTTGAAAGCATCAAGATTGAGAAATATTAGCATAATTTTAAATAGACAATTAGGGATAAGGAAGATTGCTGATTAGTAATAAGTGGATGCAATTCTACTAGATGTATTGAGGGGCTAAATTAGGTTGCCTATTATATTTTCATGAAAAAAATCAGTTCATTACAAAATAAGTTATGTATTTTGCTCTAATAGCATTTGGCAAGCTAGAGCAAAAGTAGAAAAATGGAAATTAGGGTTGGATATGCTGATATAAGAGAACCAGGACATCAAAAGGTTGCTAGATAAGGAAAAGGTATCGAGTGTACTTAAAATGTTGTGTCATGCGGTCCAAATTTAGAAAAGAGAAAAGGACTGGCAGGAAGGGCTTATAAATAAAATATATAATATGTAACATATGTTATAGATCAAATAGCAATGTGTTCAGTCTCGGGTTAATATAAAATTAGGGATAGAGAAAATGATAATCCGAAGTTGCTTTCAGCTAAAGAAGTTCAGTGTTCCAATTTCTTAGGTGTAGCAATCCATCATTATCAGAAACCTTTACTAAATAGAAAGTGAGCACCCAGTTCCACATTTCTAGGTTATGGAGTATTCCTATTTCTCATCTTTTATAAGGAAAAATTAAGTAGTCCATGTCATTTGGGTTAATAAAATTATAGTTTAATAAAGTATAAAAGTAAGGACATCATTGGCTGTGGGAATGCCCTTGATTCAATGTCACTAAGTACCTAAAATACGACTGTAAATGAATTGTTAATCACTTTGGTCAAAATAAAAATTATTAATTAATAAAAAATAAAACAAAACGCAAACATAAAAAAGTAAGTGACAAAGTAAAAATGGACTGGTAACTTCAAACTTTAGTTCTCTGTTTGTCGAAACCAAGAATGTCATACTTATGCTAGTAGTTTATTATGTTCTAATTTTGTCCTGATCAAATACCATTTTGACATTGCTCTTTTGATATCATTTTAATTTTAAAAGATAAAAGGGTTTTTACTTTCCCATAAAATAATATAGAAAACTATCTCCTATTACTGAATCGTTCTATTCAGTAGATTTTCATACTAATTTAACTTTTTTTTTTTTTGTATTTGGGCCACACCCGGTGAGGCTCAGGGTTACTCCTGGCTGTCTGCTCAGAAATAGCTCCTGGCAGGCACGGGGGATCATATGGGACACCAGGAATCGAACCAACCACCTTAGGCCCTGGTTCAGCTGCTTACAAGGCAAACGCCACTGTGCTATCTCTCTGGCCCTAATTTAACATTTTGATGCATATTCCTTAATTCCTATATTATGGAACTGAGAATAACTTTCTTGGTTCTAAAGTAAGTCAATTCTTCCTATGATAAATTTATTTCTAAAACCAAACATAATTGAACATGCTGGAAGTTTATTGTAAGTCCAAATTCTATAAAAACAAATATTAATCATAACTGGTCTTTAAAAACTATTACTGGAATAAGTATTCTTGTTCTTGTTACTTAACCTATATTTATATTTTAATTTTTATTTTGATTATTATATTTTGATTTTGCTGTGGAACAAACTGAGAGTTTTACACATGAAGTATGTGTTAGATCACTTAATTTTTTGTTAATAAGGACTTTCCTTAATGAGTAAAACTGGTGTAAAAAATAATAAAGGCCACAGTAAATGTTAGTTGTATTTTGAACCAAAATAAAGCTAGAGCTTATTACCTTTAAATAAAAAACATTTGTATGATTAGGGTGTAATAAAAACCTTTACACTCAAAGTATTGAAATGATTTCATAGTGACGAACCAAAATAGAAAACTTGATGCACATATTAATTTTAAAGATAGAGACAGAATAGCTTAGCTAAATAAGACTGTCATGTGTCAAGGTGAGAAGAGAGGAGGGAGGATGGGGATACTGGTGAAGGGAAGTTGACATTGGTGGGGGATTAGTATTGAAATTCATAAAATTAAATGATCAATACATTTATAAATTATTGTTCTTTAATTAAATAAAAATGTTTAAAAAGACAATAAATATTGAAAATATCCATTTCCCAAAATAAATTATACTGGGAAAATATGATTAGATGCATATACAAATTAGTCTGAACTGCTCCTTTAATATTCTGTATATGTTTGGTTTGCAAAAATATAAGAACAATTTAGGAAACTAAAAGTCTGAAATTGAACAAAAAAATTCAATTAAAGGAGAAGTCTAGAATATAACTGAAGTGAACCATGCTCAAAATCTATAAATAATACCTCCTGGGTAAAATATAATGAAAGAAGGGAATTATTCAAAGTCTCAGAAGATCTAAGGACAAAGTGCAGTGACTGGAAGCTAAAGAAAGAAAAATATAGGTTAGATAATAGGAACACAATATGAAATGTGGCCTATAACTGTGTAGTCAATGTGAATAAACCCTTTTGTCTTAATGCATAATAATTATTTGAAAGACCTAGAAAATTTTCCTTATATTTTTAATTTGTAAATAATTTACATTAATTCTACAGTTTAAAATTTAACTTAAAAATAGTCAATACAACAATACTCACTTGCAACTTAAATAGTAAACAAGTCACTCAAATAATTGGAAAAAGTACAAGAGATTTTGATATCTATAAGCCAACTTTGGGGTAAAGTCAAAATATCCATACATGTCAAACATACTACCAGGTGAATGTTAAAGGTATGATATTTGAGTAATGTTTGGATAAAAATTTTACTTTGCCTTTTATTTATGATAAAGATCTAGCAAATGGGTAATGGAGTAATGAAAGAAACCACATAAAGATTATTTGAGTATCATCTGACATTACCAGATATTTTTGTGTTTAAACTGTATAGCAATATATGTAATCTCTTCTTTCGAAAAAAATGTATGATGTTTTGTTTTAATGAAAGATATGTTAGATCCTGTCTTCACTAACAGAAGGAAATTAGATTTTTACATTTACCAGAAAAGTGAAAATAACTCAAAGATTTAGCTTTATAGCAGTAGTGCTAAAGACTGTTAATATGCTGAGAAGTGTCACTATCCAACTCCTTAACAGAGCTGTGAGTACACATCATATAATTCCTGATTTCCTATTAGTGTTATCTTTTGTCTTATGCATAGTATTGTGGGATTTCAATTATTTGGGGGTTCAAAAACCAATTTTTCTTCAATTATACCATTTTGACTTATGAAAGATTAATAGAAAATAAAACTCATATGTACATTATAAAATAGTAACAAGACAGTGTTATTGTGGTTATTAAATTCTACAAGGTAATGAATAAAAAATAACTCTACTTATTACCTTATAAGACTTTCAATATGTTGTAATACTTAGTGTTATATGTAATGGGAAATTTTTGGTAGGATAAGTATTTAATATTTTTTGTCTGTTTTTTTTTTTTTGTTTTTGTTTTTGGGTCACATCCAGCAGTGTTCAGAAGTTACTCCTGGCTCTATGCTCAGAAATCACTCCTGGCATGCGTGGGGGGACCATATGGGATGCCGAGATTCGAACCACCATCTTTCTGCGTCTAAGGCAAACACCTTACCACTGTGCTATCTCTCCGGCCCCAAGTGTTTACTCTTTATATGTAATGAACACACACAATAACAGACATTAGATCAAAGTTTCCTTCTTTCTCAATTCCTTAATATTACTCTTGCATTAGATATGCATTTTTATTCTGTAGGAAATCAAATTATTTAGTAGAAACCATTTTCTGAAAGCAAAAATTTACTTATGGTAAATATGATGAATCAGAATGCTTATCAAAACATTTCTAAGTAAATCCAAATAAAATGACCACAAATATAGTACAATGAGTAGGTTATATTCCTTGCATGCCCCTGAACCCATCTGTTAGTTCCAGAACCAGAGCAGTTGTGGCTCTCAGAAAAGAGCTAGGATTAAACTCAGATCTGTTTTGTAGGGTCCAAAAATAGCAGAAGACACAGAAGAGGAAAAAGTAGCAAAATAAATATTAAGACTTTATATAAAATAAAATTTCTTATCACTTCATGTTAATTACATATGCTCAATAGTATTTTAAGACTAATGTTTTGATATCATATGAGTCAACATCATAATAAGGAATTAAAATGTAGTGGCTTATAATAGATACAATTAGATCTTAGAATTAGCAATTTGCTGCTCTATAATAGCAAGCACAAAGTAATCAAACTTAGGTAGAAATGAGTATACATATTATGCCAGTTTTAAGTACTATCTGTATGTATAAAGTTGCTTTGTTGTAGAATTTGGTTAAATTCTTTTCTATAATGATTATACCCCTATAATTAGCATAAGCAAACTTTACAGTAGATGTATAAGAAGTACTTTTCTTCAGTTTCTAAAAGATTATGGAATCTCTAACTGTAATTTACATTGTAGAATGGCTCTGGACCACCAACTTTATTTTCAAACCTCAATTCCAAGTCTAAATGTATAATTCTAGAATCCTACTTTGCTTTTTTCCTAGAAATTTAGGGTAGTTTGTGTCTACTTATTTTAAAGTAATAATATCAGTGCATTTTTTCAAAAGAAGAGAACTTTAAAAGCAGAAAGGACTTTCTAAACTAAATCAGAGAATATAAAATTGAGATTTCTGCTTTACAGAACAGAGACACTTAGAGCCATAATGTACATAGAGATAAACAACAGAAGAACATCTCCATGACATTGAAGCTAAAGTCATCTTCCAGAATGAAACAGCAGAGGCCAAGCAAATGGAAGTAAATATAAAAATGGGACGGCACAAAACTGAGAAGCTTCTGCACATCAATGGAAACAATGAATGGGATACAAAGTCTGCTCATAAAATTGGAAGGAATATGTACACAACACTCATAATATGATCAGTACAGTAATTTAAATTTTTATATTATTTAAATTCTATTTTATTAAAACCATGATGATTTACAAAGTCCTTCATAGTTGGCTTTCAAACATATAATAACTCAGGGCCATCAGCAATGTTGACCTCCCTCTACCATGTTTGAAGCATGTATCCCAAACTTACTGTGTCTATGAAAAATAAAAAAAAAAAAAACAAAAACTTACCACACCAGCCCCCCTTCCTTTTGTTATTGTTGTTTCTTATTGTTTTGTTTTTTGTTTGTTTGTTTTTGGGCCACATCGGCGGTGCTCAGGGGATATTCCTGGCTATCTGTTCAGAAATAGCTCCTGGCAGGGGACCATATGGGATGTCGGGATTTGAACCAACCACCTTAGGTCCTGTGTGGGCTGCTTGCAAGGCAAATACTGCTGTACTATCTCTCCAGCCCCTATTGGTGTGTTTTTTTTTTTTTTTTTGGTGTTGGTGGTTTTTTGTAATTGCTTGTTTTTTTCTTTCTTCTTTTATATTTATATTAATAGCTTCTAAAAAGGCTCTTTTTTTCCCCAATAGAACCATAGAACATGAATCATCTGGTTCTACTCATAAATTGAGGGGAAAAAACGTGAATGGTACCAGGGGGAAACAGTCTCATGAACATTGAATGAAAATAAAAAATGATCAGATCTAACTACCAAACCCAAAGTCAACAACAATAGAATCGAGCTGCTCAATCTACAACAAGCTATACACAAAGGGGATCTGTTATACTAGCAGTCTAGCTGACAAAAGGGGGAGGTATGGGATGCATGCTGGGGACAGGGGTGGTGGGAGGGGACAGCAACACTGATGGTGCGAATGGCCCTAATTCACTGTTACTATGTACCTTAAATATAACTGTGAAAGACTTGTAATTCACATTGGGCAGAAAAACTTAGTTAAAATATTTCATGGGGTCAGCTGCCAAGATATATTTCGGGACTTTATCCAAATACCTTGGAAAATAAAATTAAAAATAAACTAAACAAATGTTACTTTTTCTGTGCTTTGTCTTGTTTTTATCTTTGGACCATGGTTATTGTTTGTTGTTGTCTGGTGCTTTTCAGGTTTTTGCTTTTGTTTTGGTTTTGGTTTTGGTTTTTGGGTCAAATTCGGCAGTGCTCAAGGGTTGGTCCTGGCTCTAAACTCAGAAATCACTCCTGGCAGGCTCAGGGGACCATCTAAGACGCCGGGATTTGAACCAAGGTCCTTCTGCATGCAAGGCAAATGCACTACCTCCATGTTATCTCTCCGGTCCCCCCTTTTTTTTGTATTCTTGTTATGTTTTTCTTCCTTTTCCACTTTCTTCTTTTAAAGTGACATTTATAGCCTCTAGAAGGCCTCCTCCCGTTTTTTTGCTTGTTTGGTTTTTGCGCCCCCCACCCTTTTCTTCTTTCCTTCTAACAGAACCACATAACTTGAACCATCTTTTTCGATCTCACACATTAGAGGAGAAATAATGGAGCGTACCAAGACCAAACAGTCGTATGAACAACAAGTAGAAATAAAAAGTGATCAGACTTTAACACCAAATCCAAAGCCAATGACAACAGAATCGACACCCAATCTACAACAAGTTAGACACAGAGGGGACTACTTATACTGGCAGCCGTGTGGGAGGGGCAAAAGAAGGGGATATGGAGGTCATGCTGGGCACAGGGGTGGAGTGAGGACAACATTGGTGGAGGGAATACCCCTAATTCAATGTCACTACGTACCTAAAATATTACTGTGAAATATTTTTAATCCAGTGGTAAAACTAAAACTAAAAATTTCTCAAAAATACTAATGCCATATGAATTCACTATAAAATAATCACTCAATTAAAATATAAATTGCTGTTAAAAACTAAACGATATCTGATAAGGAAAGTATCACTGAAAATAATAATTCTGTTTTTGTATGTATATATATATATATATGCAGAAGTATGTCTTATATGTATGTCACAATTCTTTACATATGGTTAAGTATATATCAGTTGATTATAATGAAAATAAAAAATTTTACATTGATCTGTATAAAGTACTTATAGGAACAAAAAGATAATCCCCAGTTTTAACTGAATTTTTTATTTTTTATTTTTTTAACTGAATTTTAAAACTAAATTGTGATTTTATATATTTATTTTTCTTTATTAGTTTGCTTGGTCAGGTTTATCACTGGTAGACTTCATGTCAATTAATAAATTTTAATTTAAGAATAAATCAAATAAGCAGTGAACAAAATAATTTGTATATTACTACTACTTGCAATTACTTGAGAAATTGACCAAGAAGAATGATAATTGTTCATTGGTGATGATTACCAAGTTGAAGAAAATGAAATAAAAATTATTAGACAACTCTCATATTATCTAACTAAAAGTTAGGCTAGACATACAATGTAGGTTATAACATATAATATTGTTTTTCTAGTATGTTTTGGTAGGTAATATAGATGGATAATTCCACTGCAGCAGTATTGACAGCTAACATCTCATATTAATAAAATATAATGAAAATGCTAGTTGTATTATTTTTTCATCTGTATGCACAAATAAAAATATTGATTGACATCTAAAACAACATTTTGGAAAAGATATATTACTGATTTTTCCAAGAAAATATTTTATTAAAATAGTTCATTTTAAATTCTTATGGCTGGACTTCATTTTTATCCTAAATATTTTCAATCAGAATTCTATTGTTAGACTCCTAGTTTTATACACTCAAACACTGATAATATTCACATATTTTAACCATTCAATCAAAGAAACATTCTAGGTTTCTTCATTATTATATTCTAAAACCTAAGCTATTTTTGTTCCAGAAAATATTCCAACAGTGAAACTAGAGTTATAGACACAAATTCCCAATCCTGCTAAAATGTTAGAGTAACATTTTATTATTAAATTTTCTATTAAAAAATAGAAAAGTCTTTGTGTCAGAAAGTACACTTGCTAAGTTATTGACTTCCATGCTGTTGACCATGGTTTGATCTCCAACACCACAAATAACCCTGTATTCTTTCAAGGAGTGGTGTCTAAGAACAGAGCCAGAAATAAAACCTGAGAACTGGTTATGTTTACAAATGATGCAAAAAAAAACCCAACCAAATAAATACACAAAAAATTGAATATTTTCTAACACATATTTGGAGAGAATGTACACATAAATATTACTTGAGTTCTTTGTGTATGTGCTTTCACACACTTGGGGGTATCATAATGACCAAATGAGAGTGTCACAGTTTGTAGTTTGAAACAAATAATGTGCAAACACCAGCTATCAGTCAGAAGTAAATCTTGTACAGACATACCTTGTTTTGTCCAATTCATTTTACTATGTTCTAAAGATACTGTGTTTTGTAAAGAAAACGTGAGGCTCTATATATGTATATGTATAATTAATAATTTTATGTACTTATTGAGAATTTTTATTGAAGTGTATTCATTAAGACTATTCATTCATAATCATTTTATGAGTGTTTTTAGATTTTTTCCAAAGCTATTTGTAGTTGAGTGTTAGGTATATAATATTTCAACACCAATTTCCATCACCAGTGCTCCTATACTCTGCCATACCTTTTGTCTTCAACCAATCTACACTACTCTGCACTTACCACCTTGGCAGGCACATTAAATTTATGAGACTTCAGTTTAGATATCATATTTTCATTGTAGTTGAGTGTGCTCTCAGAATATATAGCTATCCCACCCTCCCACCTCCCCAAAATAACCAATGCTCATAATCCTGTTCGAACATCACTTTCCTTTCTTACTTTCTTTGTTTCCACCTTGATTTCTTTTGTTCTCAGTCCTTTCACTCATAAGCTTGGAAGTTCAGGTGAATTTAGGAATCCCTCCTTTGCTATATAAGATTGAGATAATTATCTTTCTTTTTTATGGCTTACTTCACTGAGAATGATATCTTGCCATTCCAAGCAGGTTGCAGCAAATTGCATTTTATTATTCATTGCAGATGCATGCAGATGAATGCAATGTGTATATGTGCTACTTCTTTATAATCCATTCATTCAACTGTCCACTGGAACAGCTAGGGTGATTTCATAGCTTAGCTATTTTACTCATTAAATAAATAATATTGATGTCCATATGTCCTCCTGATAAATGTTTTTAAATCCTGGGTTTAGATAAACCAAAAGGTGGAATTGCTGGGCCATATGGCAGAATAATTCTAAGTTTACTGAGGACTTTCATAGAGTTTTACATGGGAGTTAAACCAGGGCAACATCCCCACCAGCAGGTGGATGAGAGATATTTTTTTACTGCATCACTGCAACACACAATTGCTGCAATATTTTTGTCCCTTATTTTTTGGTCTTTTAGCCAAACCGGCAGTCTTCTTTGGGCCTAACTCCTGTCTCTGCTTTCAGGGATCACTCCTGTGTGCTCAGGATACCCATAATTTAAAAATAAATTTAAAAAATGTTCCTGTATAATAGCAGGCTGAGGTGAGAGAGGGCATTGGATGTTTCTTGAAACATTGGTGAATAGAGTTTGATACTGGGTGATAGAATTACCTGAGGCATTGTATGTTAAAAAAAACAGATATGATATACTTTTTAAACCATTAGATCAAAATATATTTGTGTAAAGTTAAATATTGCATCTCAGTAATATGGGTGTAACTTGAAAAATGCCTGTTTATCAACATGGTTATTGGTCTATGGGTTTTGCTTAAACATTTTGGGAAAAAGGCTATTAAAAATTGAAAATAGTCTAGCCTACAAAAACTGAAAAGGGCCAGAGCAGTGCACAGTCTATGGATCTGGTCTAGTATATAGGGCAACACTCCATCCCCATAAACCTGGAAACACTTTCTTTTCCAATGTACCTGGGTCATTCTTCAGGATAGACACATGCTGGCACCACATAGAACATATCTTCATAAATCAAGAGGAAGAAATTTTGCAGGTTACCTTTGCTATCCACAAGGCTCTGAAATTAGATGTGAACTACAAAAGGGACACCAGAAGAAGAATGTTAACAATTGGAAATTTAAACATGCTGCTACTGAAAAATCAGTGAGTCTGAGATGAAATCAAAGAGGAGATCAACACTTTCCTAGAAACAAATGACAATGAAGACACAAACTATCAGAATCTATGGGACACAGCAAAGGCAGTATTGAGAGGAATATTAATAGCTTTGCAAGCATACATCAGGAAGGAAGAAAGGGTATACCTCAATAGCCTAATGATGCAACTCATAAAATTAGAAAAGGATCAACAAAAGGAAACAAAAATATGGAGAAAGAAGAAAATAACAAAGTTTAGAGCAGAAATAAATGAAGTGGAAACCCAAAAAATCAATCCGAAAGATCAATGAAAGAGGAAGTTGGTTCTTTGAAAAAATAAACAAGATTGATAGACCATTGGCAAAAATTAACAAAGAATGAGAGAGAGAAACTTGATAACCCATATTAAAAATGAAAGGGGGGGAGATCACTACAGATATCTCAGAGATTCAAAGGGTAATCAGAAACTACTTTAAGAAACTCTATGCCACCAAATATGAGAATCTGGAAGAAATGGATAAATTCTTGAACTCCTATAATCTTGCACAATTTAATATGGAAAATGTAGCATATCTAAAACCCCCATCAAAATTGAAGAAAATAAAACAATTTTCAAATGTCTGCCCAAAAAGAAATGCCCAGGCCCAGATGGATTCACTAATGAATTCTTTCAAATCTTTCAAGAGGACGTAGTAACAATTCTGGCTAGGCTCTTTCACAAAATTGAAACAAACAGGAATACTTCCAAATAGCTTTTCTGAAAACAACATAACCTTGATACCAAAACCAGAAAAATTCTGCCAAAAAAGAAAATTACAGACCAATATTCATGAAGAACACAGATGTAAAGATCCTCACAAAATCCTGGCAATAGGATCCAATGCCACATCAAGAAGATCATTTACTATGATCAAATAGGTTTCATCCAATGAGTGCAAGGTAGGTTTAACATCTGTAAATCTATCAACATAATACACAACATCAAAAACAAGAAAAATCACATGATCATATCAATAAATGCAGTGATAAATTCCAACACCTATTCTTGATGAAAACTCTCAGCAAGATATAATTAAAGGAACTTTTCTCAATGTGGTTAAGGCCATCTACCACAAGCCTATTGCAAATATCATCCTCAATGGAGAAAAGTAAAAGCCTTCCCTCTAAATTCTCATACAAGACAAGGCTTTCCTCTCTCACTCCTGTTCAACATAGTACTGGAAGAACTTGCTATAAAGATTAGGCAAGAAAAAGATATCATAGGCACCCAGATAGGAAAGGAAGAAGTCAAGCTCTCACTGTTTGCAGATGACATGACACCATACTTAGAAAACCCTAGAAACTCTACCAAAAAGCTTCTAGAAACAATAGACTCATATAGCAAGTTGGCAGGCTACAAAATTAACACACAAAAATTAATGGCCTTTCTATACACCAATCATAATAGGGAAGTAATGGACATTAAGAAAACAACCTCATTCACGTTAGTGCCACACAAACTCAAATATCTTGAAGTCAACTTTACTAAAGACGTGAAGGACTTATACAAAGAAAACTATAAAACGCTGCTTCAAGAAATAGGAGAGGACACTAGGAAATTGAAATCTATACCCTTTTCATTGATTTTCAGGATTAACATCATTAGAATGGCTATACTCCCCAAAGAATTGTAGAGATTTGATGTGATTTCTCTAAAAATACCCATGACATTCTTCAAAGGAGTTTAACAAACAATTTTGAAATTTATTTGGAACAATAAACACTCTCAAATAGCTAAAGCACTCCTAGGGAAAAGAAATAAGGGAGGCATTACTTTTCCCGACTTTAAACTGTATTACAAAGCAATAGTTATCAAAATAGCATGGTATTGGAATAAAGATAGACCCTCAGATCAGTGGAATCAGCTTGAGTATTCAGAGAATGTTCCCAGACATATAATCACCTAATTTTTGATAATGGAGCAAGAAATCCTAAATGGATCAAGGAAAGCTGCTTCAACAGGTGGTTTGGCACAATTGGTTAGCCACTTGTAAAAAAAGTGAACTCAAACCCCCTAGCTAATACCATGTACTAAGGTAACATCCAAATAGATTAAAGACCTTGATATCATATCTGAAATCATAAGGTATATAGAATAACATGTAGATAAAACACACCATGACATTGAGACTGAAGGCATCTTTAAGGGGGAAACTGCTCTCCAGACAAGTGGAAGTAGAGATAAACAGATGGGAAAACATTAAGCTAAGAAGCTTCTGCACCTCAAAGGATATAGTGCCCAGGATACAAGAGTCACCCACTGAGTGGGAGAAACTATTCACCCAATACCCATCAGATAAGAAACTAATATCCAAAATATACAAGGCATTGACAGAACTTTACAAGAAAAAAAAATCTAATCCCATCATAAATAGGGAGAAGTGAGCAAACACTTTGACAGATAAAAGAAATACAAATAGCCAAGAGACACATGAAAAAAATTCTCCACATCCTAATCATCAGAGAAATGCAAATAAAAACAACTATAAGGTACCGTCTCACGCCACAGAGATTGACGTTCATCACAAAGAAAGAGAACAAGCAATGCTGGAGGGGATGTGGTGAGAAAGGAATTCTTATTCACTGCTTGTGGGAGTGCTGTCTAGGAAAGCGATGTGGAGATTCCTCCAAAACCTGGAAATTGACTCCCATACGATCCAGATATACCACTCCACGAACATATCCAAAGAGTACAATACACAATACAAAAGTCTCTTCCTCACACCTATATTTATTGCCACACTATTTACAAAGTCAGACTCTGGAAACAACCAAGATGCCCGAAAACAGATGAATGGCTAGGAAACTATGGTACATATACACAATGGAATATTATGCAGTCAGGAGGAGAAATGAAGTCATGAGATTTTCCTATACATGGATGTATATGGAATCTATTATGCTCAGTGAAATAAGTTATATGGTGAGAGAAAGATACAGAATAGTCTAACTCATCTATGGGTTTTGAGAAAAATAAAAGACATTTTTGCAATAATCCTCAGAGCCAAAGGGAGTAGGGCTGAAAGGTTCAGCTCATGACATGCAGTTAGAGAAATAACTACAAGGAGAACTATCATAACAATGTGAATGAATGAGGTAAGTGTAAAGATGTCTAGAGTACAGGCGAGGGTGGGGAGGAGGAAAATTTGAGACATTTGTGATGGGAATGTTGCACTGGTGAAGCGGTGTGTTCTTTTCATGACTGAAACCCAACTCCAATCAAGGTGTTTAAATAAAGATATAAAAAAAGAAATAAAAATGGACACACAGTGCAGTGAACTTTATAATCAACTTGTATAAAAACTGTATAGAAAAATAAATAAATTAGTATAAAAGAGAATAACTGGTCAAGTTAGATTTTTTATTGAGATTTTTTTAACTAATAGGCTGAATTATTTAAGTGCAATGACAGAAAATAAAAGCAAAGTTGTACCTTAATGTAGAAAATGTTTATTAAGAATTGATTAAAATTCAGAGCAAAGTCATTATTTATATCAGACAATTAAATGAATGGAGAACTGATTATTTAAATGTATCTTACCATAATTGAAACGTTAAATAATTTTTTCAAATTCAATTAATTAAGCCAGGAACAATGAACTATTGTTTAGATTTTGTTTAATTGAAATAAATTTTAAAATACATAAAAAGCAATTTAATGAAAATTATAAATATTGTTTTAAAAACTATGAATAATGTAAGATATTGTAACTTAGAATTTTACCTATACTTTAACATAAATCACTTTTATTTTAGTTAAGTGTTTTTATTTTATAATGACTTACTCATAACTTTATATTTTTATATTTTTCTTTTAATTTTTGTTAAGATACTGATTACAGAGTTCTTTATAGTAGAGTTTTTAGGCATACAATGTTTCAATACTATTTCTACAACCAAAGTCCCCTTTCCTATACCAATTCCCCCAGATTCCTTCTTACTCTTTCAGCCTGTTTGCTTGATATAGCAAATTATTTAATATTATTTGCTCCAACAAAACTTAAATAAATGGCAAATGCAAATATCAAAAATAAATAAATAAAAGTTAGTGTTTGGTAATTTCTTCTCTATATCATTTATATTGTCATTATTTATGGATTTTTGTGTGTTAACTTTGTAGTGTGACATTTCAATGTTGTTTAATGTATATTGTCTATTTTTTATAGAAGGTTTTTTTTTAAGAGTCATTAGAATTTTTTAGACATAGTATCATGTTATCTGACTTTTTCCTGCCCTATGTGGATGCTTTTGATGTCTTTTGTTTGCCTAATTGCTATGGCAAGTACTTTCGGTATTATATTGAATAGAGGTTTCAAGAGGACGCAATCTTGCCTTGTAACAGATCTTAGTGGAAAGACATTTAGTTTTTCCCCATTAAATATATTTGCAATGGCTTTGTGATTAATGGCTTTGACAATATTGAGGAAAGTTCCTTCAATCCCCATGTCCTTGAGAGTTTTTATCATGCATGGATGTTGGAGCACACCAAATACTTTCTCAGCATCTATTAATATGATCGCATGTTTTTTTTTTGTCTTTTGTTGATATGGTTTTTATATTGATTGATTTGCATACGTTAACACATCCTTATAGTCTTGAAATAAATCCATCTTGGTCATAGTGCATAAGATGCTTGATGAGTTGTTGGATTACGTTTGCTAGTATTTTGTTGGAATACATGTTTATAAAGAATATGAGCCTATAATTCTCATTTTTGTTGTGTCATTTCTGTTTTTGGTATTAGGGTAATGTTAATTTCATACAAACTATTTGGGGATGTTTTTGTTTCTTCAATTTCCTGGAAGAACTTGAGGAGAATAGGCAGTAGATAAACACTAAAGGTTTGAAAGAATTTATGAGGGGTTGCATCTGAGCCTAGGTTTTTGTTTTGGCGAACCCTTTTGATTACCCAATCAATTTTGCAATAGTTATAGGTCTGTTAAGATAATCCTGATTATTTTGGCTTAACCTTGGAAGGTTGTAGGAGTGCAAGATTTTATCTATTTCTTCCAGGTTCTCTTATTATGTGGCACAGATATTCTCAAAGTAATTTCTGATTACTCTTTGAATTTCTAAATAATCTGTAGTGACATCCTCTTTTCATTTCTAATTCTGCTTATATTCCTTCCTCTTTTTCTTTGTGAGTCTTGCTAATGGTTTTATAAATCCTGTTTATTTTTCAAGAACCAATTCTTGCTTTACTTGATCTTTTAGATTTATTTGGGGATGTACAGTTAATTAATTTATGCTCTAAGTTTCATTATTACTTCTTTCTGATCTCTTTTGGCTCATTTGGTTGCTATTTTTTTTTAATTTCTTAACCTGAGCAATTAAGTGATTTATGTAAGCATTTACTTCCCTTTTTTTTTTTTTGAATACTTGTAAAACTGTAAATTTCCTTCTTAATACTGCATTGGGTCTATTCCACAGATTCTGATAATTCATGTCTTCATTTTCACTTGTTTCCAGGAATCATTAATTTAAATTTTCTTTTACTAAAATTATCGTGATCTACAAAGTCCTTCATAGCTGGATTTCAGAAATACAGTGAATCAGGGACATTCTCACCACCAGTATTGGCCTCCCTCCACCAAAGAACCCAGACTGCCTCTTATACCGCCACACTTTGCCCCTTAGTTTGCCAGTAAATCAGGCCCATTTAAGTTTGGATTGTTAAAATTTAGGTATCTTGATTCTATTGTTGTTGACTATGGCTTGCTTATTTACTTCTATCCTTAGTTTTTCCTCCACCAATACAGCTGAGACCACTTGGCCGCTGGCCCAGAGCCTTTCTTTTTCTTTTCTTCTTATTTTCATAGAAAAATGCACAAATATGTGGTAAAAACAAAGTAATCTATGTACCAAGTTTCAATGAAAAAGGCTAGAGCCCCTATTTACAAGATAAATAAAAATTTAGGAAACAGAATAAAAGGGGTATGTGTGGCAGGTATTTTTGTTTGCTTGTTTGTTTTGGGCTTAGGTACAGCAAAATATGGAGGAAAGAAAAAGGTAAAACCTTTTCCCTATAAATAGGGAGACCTTACCCATGAAGCATCCTGCCATAAGACCAACTAGGGGCTCTGAGCATACTAAGTTGTCTAACTCCAGTGTCTTTCTTTGGGGATCCAGTAAATGTTCTTCTCAATCACAATTGTTACAGTAAGTTTTCTGGAGCTAGATATCTTGAGTTTTGCACATATTCTATGTCAAATTCAGGGTGTCATGTAGTGTCCTCTGAATTCATCTCACTGTATGGTGGCAATGCAGGGAACACTGAAGGTAAAGCTTCAGTCACTATGACAAATATTCAGGATGAAAGACCTCACTGCAATATGAATTTTATGTGTTCCTATTCTTATTAGGTAAGAACTGTTTTCCACAAGTAAGATTACCCCATTTTAATGTGCCTATACAAAAAGAAACAATGTACATGATTTTACTGTGCATATGGGGGTAAAAATAACAAGTCAAATAATCCCTATAAACTGGATCTAACATGATCTCAGAACCCAAGAGAAACTTATCTGCTAGAATTTCCTACTAAACAGGTTAAAAAAGGGAATGGGAAAAATACCTCTGTCTAAGGAAATAGACAATAAGAATGATATCTATTAAGGGAACATATCTAAAGAAATATTCAAATTAGATATACATTTCCTCTTTAAGGCTTTTGAAATAGTCTGGGGGGGGATAAAATACGAAGCACAGATTGAGCCTGTGACATTGTCATGTAGAGTCTGAAAAATGACCCCAAGCAGTCATATTTCAGGAAATGGAGATATCAGAAGCTGAGTGTTTCTCAAAAACTGAATCTAGTAACAAACTACAATCCACAGCAAAGGGAGGTGGGAGAAAAGGTATGACCATGAGCAAGTCAGCAGCAGGAGTGGTGACAGCTTATTCTCAAGCTGAGGCAACATGGGCTGGGAATCTGTCTTTTCACTTTGAGAGCTGGTTGGTAGCTTTTGGGGTGGGAGAAAGATTGTGGTTCCTGAGGAATTCAGAACTGAGGATACAAAAGGTTAAATAGGGTGAAATAACAGACTGGAGGTGAGAGGGAAAAAAGGGCTAGAAAATAATATGAAAGGTGATAAGAGAAGGGGGAGAAGGTAAGAACAGGGAGAAGGACAATTTACAATATAGACAGAAATTATGCATATTAAGGACATTAAGGCATATTAAGGCATACATTGAGGTGGTCAACACATACATTCACACACATAGACAGACACTGAGAATTAATTCATGTGTTGCAATCGAAAAGCTGACTCAGATGGAATGGGTCAGCACACTTAACATATATATAGACAGCAAGTTAGATGGAAAAGTTTTCCATGTTCTAGGCAAATTATCATTGGTGAGGGTAATCTTTACAAAGAATGATTTGTTGGTTAGATTGTGTATAGAACATTCTTAAAATAACCATAATTTTAGCTAAAAGATAGGTAATGATTATTGTAAGAGGAGTATTCACCATAAAGTACCAGCTAGCAGGTCTTGATTTGAGCTTCCAGGTTTCTTTCATTAAAGCAATCTAAAATCATGAGCATTATGATATATTGGTAAACTACCTAAAATTAAAAATAAATTGCAATAATATACTCAATGAATGAGCACCATAGCAGGAGTTTATGACATGTAGTTGTGTATTTTATTGTTGTCTATGGATGTAAATATTAAGTCATATTAGCAGGCATAAACAAATTGAAACTAAATGCATTAAAATTTTTGTAGAGACATTATCTTAATGTGCATTGTTTTGAGTCTAATATAGCATTACAATGTGAAAATAGAGGGACCAACCTGTATCTCCAATTCCACTATGGACAAAAAGATCAATGAATTATTATAGGTCTATTAAAATTAAAACACTAAAACTTATAGCAAGCACTGTAATGGGAGTCCATAAATTCCAAATGCATTCTTACCCGTTTCTGTGGATAAACATTAGAACATTATTATAAACATAAAGAGCAGTTTATTGAGCACATTCTAAATGTTAATAACTGTATCTGTTACTGCAGTCTTTTTTAAGTATAGAATAAGAGAATATAATCTTTTGTGTTTCTCCTCTTCTACTCAGCTCCTTCTCGTCTCCTCACCAAACACTGAATTAATGGTGTTTGTGTCAACTACCATTAAGACCACTGTGTTAATTCGTACAGATTCTGATTACCATATATAAGTGTTATCATTGTATATTTATCCTTTATTTTTGGCTTACTTCATTTAACATAATATCTCTAATTCCATCCATGTTACTATAAATTGCATGAGTGCATCAATTCTTACAGCTATGTAGTATTCCATTGTGTATATGTATCACATATTCATGATCCACTCATCTCTTGTCTTTTAATTTTTATTGCAGTCAAAGTGAATTACAAATCTTTCACAGTAATGTTTAAGTCACATAGTGACAATGAATGAGGAGCATTTTCACCACCAGTGTTGTACTTTCTCCACCCCGTTCCCATATCTTCCCATATGCATCCCATATCTTCCCCCTTTACCTCCCGTAATGCTAGTGTAACTATTCCCCACTTGTACAGCTTGTTGTAGATTGAGTATAGATTCGGTTGTCATTGACTTTGGGTTTGGTGTTCAAGTTCGATCTTTTTTTATTTCCACTAAATGTTCATATGACTGT
The DNA here is from genome assembly GCF_024139225.1 of Suncus etruscus. Classification (NCBI taxonomy): domain Eukaryota; kingdom Metazoa; phylum Chordata; class Mammalia; order Eulipotyphla; family Soricidae; genus Suncus; species Suncus etruscus. The sequence goes on along the minus strand of NC_064863.1, from coordinate 80,685,396 downwards.
CTCTGGTCTTGGTACTATCCATTGTTCCCCCTCAAATTATGAGGCTGCACCACTCGTTTCTTGTTGGACATCTAGGTTGATTCCAAGTCTTAGCTGTTGTATGGAGTGCTGTAGTTTATAGCTGTGTACATATTTCCTTTTGGATGAACGTTTTCTGTCCTGAGAATAGATACCCACAAGGGGCATTGCTGGATGATATGACAGCTCAATTTTGAGTTCAGTGAGAACCACTGATACTGTTTTCCATAGGGGTTTGATCAGGGAGCATTTTAACCAGCAATGAAAGAATAAATGTTTTGTAGTTTTCTTAATATAGGTCTCTTGGCTCTCTTGTTTAGTTGATTTTTAGGTACTTGATAGTTTGGACCAGGGGTCCTCCAACTTTTTAAACAGGGGGCCAGTTCACTGTCCCTCAGACCATTGGAGGGTCTGACTATAGTAAAAACAAAAATTATGAACGAATTCTTATGCACACTGCATATATCTTATTTTGCAATGAAGAAACAAAACAGATACAAATACAGTATGTGGCCCACTGGCCATAGTTTGAGGACCACTGTTTGGATCCTATTTCAAATGGGATAGGATATTTTATGTCTTTTTCCTCTGAATCTTTGTTGTCTGATTGCTATTTCTAGGACTTCTAATAAAACATTGAATAAGAGTGAATATATTGGACATTCTTACCTAGTGCCAGACCTTAGTTAAAATACTTTCAGATTTGTGCCAGTAAGATTAATGTTAGCTGTAGGATTTTTATAAATAGCTATTACTATATTGAGGAAGTTTCCATTCACAATTATTTTGCTGAAGGTTTTCATCATGAATGGGTTTTGAATTTTGTCAAATGCTTTCTCTGTATTGATTGTTATGGTTGTTTAATTTTATCCTTCATTTTATCAATGTGCTGTATGATGTTGTTTGATTTGCATATATTGAACCATTCTTGAATCCCTGGGATGAGACCCACTTGGTTGTGATGTATAATCTTTTTGATGTGTTGTTGCATTTGGTTTGCTAAGATTTTGTTAAGGATTTATGCATCCATGTTGATTAGCACAATTGGTCTATAGTTTTCTTTCTTAGTGGTATCTTTGTCAGCTTTGGGAATGAGGATGTCATTAGCTTTATAGAGGGTTTTTAGGAGGGTTCCCATCTTTTCTATTTTGTAAGAGTTCAAATATCAATGGTAGGAACTATTACCTGAATGCTTATAAAATTCACCTTAACCCCTTCTGGTCCTGGATCCTAGACATTTATTCTTGAGGAGTTTCTTAAATACTGTTTCAATTTTATTACTTCTTATTGGCCTATTTAGGCTTTGCAATTCCTCCTCATTAAGTATCAAGATGATATTTTTTCTGAAATCTAGCTTAACTGATTGAGTTGTTAATAATAAGCTCTCAACTGATTGAGCTGTTAATAATAAGCTCTCATAATGTCTTGTATATCTTGGGGTTCTGTTGATATCTCTCCCCTTTTACTTCTGATCCAATTTGTTTGAGTATCATTCCCCCCTTTTTATCCCTTAGGAGTTTTCAGAGTAGTTTGCCTACCTTGTTTATTATTTCAAAAAAAACCAGCTCTAGGTCTCATTAAATTTTTTTGTTTCTATATTGTTGATTTCTGCTCTGTTTTTTTTTTCTTCTGCTTATGTTTGGGTTCCTTTGCTGTTGTTTTTACAGATATTTAAGGTGTCCCTTTAGGTTTTTTAATTTTGTCTTTTTACTCATTCCTAGTGTATACCTGTATTGCTGTGAGTTTTCCCCTAATTACTGCTTTTGCTGTGTCCCATAGATTTTAGAAATTTGCGCCTTTATCATAATTAGTCTCAAGTAATCTCTTTATATGTTCTTTTATTTCCTCTTTGATGCAGCTGTTGTTGAAGAGCATGTTATTTGGTCTCTAGGTGTTAGATTTTCTGAACATCTTTTTTACAGTCAATCTTGATCTCTGTGGCATTGTGGTCTTATAGAGTAGTTAGTATAATTATTATATTTGTGATTTTAGGTAGGTTCTCTCCATATCCCAACTTTGGTATCTTCCTAAGCTTCCTTTTGATCTTTGTATTTATTTTTAATGTTGTAGTATCAGGGTGATTTAAAAAGTGACCTATTGAACTATTTGTATAAAAGTATATCTTCTTTAGTTGCTATTTTCCTAAACAAGAATGTTTATCTAAGTATGATAAAATTATTGCATGCTTTTCATTGGATTGTTCAGCTGAGTTATGAGCTGTATATCTTCTCAGAGAAAGAAGTCCTAGACCTAATCTGCCAATAACTATATGATATAAATTGAAATGACTTTGTATGTACAATTTGAGAAAAGGAGGGTTGATGGAAAGAGGATATTTACCTTTTCTCACCAGACACAAACTTGACTGGCCTCAGGGGCCAGATGATGGTGGGGCAGAAATGGTGCTGAAATCTGGGAAGACGTTGAGGAAAGGCCTGAAAGACAGCCCTGTTGATGTTTGGTGAGAGGTATTAGGATGGGAGGTTTCCTGTTTCTGCCCAGACATAAACCCATTTGACTACAGAGGGCAGACAATCAGGAATAGCACAAGAAACCTGACTGAGGCTGAGAAAAGACCTTTCTGGGAATCCTTTGATTTTTCTCTTTGATTTCCTCCCTGACCTATTGGTTGTTCTTTATTTCAAGGTTTTTAAATCATTTCTCCTTTGTCTCCTTGTAACTCACTTCTATTTTTAGTGTAATATCATCTATGAAGTTTGCAAGGACAATTTCTATCCTCTTGATTTTATTTTTAAAATTTTATTTTCTTGATTTTATTTTTTAAATTTTATTGACAAAACTGTGATCAGCATAATTCTTTATAGTTGAATTTGAGATATACAATAAGTCAGGGCTCTTCCCACTACCAGTGTCAACCTCCCTTACCAATGAACCAGAATACACCCTAAACCATTACACTCTATCCCATGGACTTCCAGTATAACAGGTTCCTTTAAGTTAAGATTTTTAAAGTTTATGTCTCGATTCTATTATTGTTGATTTTGGCTTGGATATTTAGTTCTGTTCTTATTTATTTCTCCCATAAATGCATTTGAGACCACTTAGGCCCTGAATGCCAGCGTTTCTTTGATCCTTTCTCCTTAGTTTTGTAGAAAAAAATGCAGTAATATGTGGTAAAAATAATATGTGGTAAAATAAAGTAGTCCGTGTCACGAGATACTATGAAAAAGGCAGAGCCCCAATTTAAAAGATAAGATATTAAAAATAATTCAATTAAAAGAAGGCATGTTTGTGGCTGGGATTTTGTTTCTTTGTTGTTTGTTATATGAGTAGGCACAGCAAAATATGAAGAAAATAGTAAGAAAACCTTTGGCCTAAAAATAAGGAGACCTTACCCATCAAGCATTCAGGCATAAGACCAACTATAGGCTCCAGGTATACTAAGTTGTCTAACCCCAAAGTCTTTCTCTGTGATCCCAGTAAAAGTTCTTCACAATCACAGTTGTCAAAGTCAGGTTTCTATAGTTACATATCTGTTTTTTTTTTTTAATACAGATTATATGTCGAAGTCAGGATGACACAAATTATCTTTTGGTTTTATCTCACCATTAGGTGGCAATGTATCCTCTTGATTTTATGGAGATTTGTTTTATGGTCAAGCATATGGTCTATCTTGGAGAATGCCAAATGTGCATTGGAGACTTGTATATATATATACATACACACATATGTATACATATATATATACATACACACATATGTATACATGACTAATGCACACAAATATGTATATGTATACACAAATTCTCTCTTCTATTTCTTCCTCCAAAGATAATTTATCTTTGTTAAATTATATCCTGGTTACCTATCAAGGGATTATAAGGTGGTGTTAAAAAACTCCTACAATTATTATGTTGCTATTAATGTCTTTCTTCAAGGTTTAGAGGAGTGGGTATAAGTATTTTGCTGGCCTGTCATTGGGTACATGTATGTTTAGAGTGTTATTTCTTCTTAAGGTACACATCCATTGATTATTAACAAATGCCCATCTGTCTTTTGTAATTGTTAAGCCTAATATCAATGTCATCTGATATTAATATGACCACCCCAATTATTTTCAGGAAATTATTAGCATGATTATTCTCCTACCATTGACTTTAAGTCTGTTTTTGCTCCGACTATTCAGTTGTGTTTCTTACAGGAAGCAAAATATTGGATTTAAGTTTTTGATCCATTTTGCCACACCATGCCTCTTTTTTTTGTCTCTCATTCACAATACAGACCAGGCAAAGGGCCTGGGTTGAGGTGTATATGGGGTGCATTTACTGTACCTTCTCTTTCTATAAAGTCAGTGTAAAGAACACAGCCTGTAGTAAGCATTGGGAGGCCTTATCTTTTCTTTTTCTTTGTTTGTTGATTTATATATATATGTATATATATATGTATATATATACATATACATACATACATACATATATATATATATATATATATATATATATATATATAAACCCTTCACCAGTGCAACATTCCCATCACCAATATCTCAAGTGTCCTTCCTCCCAATTCACACTGGCCTGTACTCTAGACAGGCTTTCTACTTCCTTCATTCAGTCACATTTTGTTATGATAATTCTCAGTGTAATTATTTATGTGACTGCACTAAACAATCCCTGTGGTAAGCTTCCTATCAGGAGCTGAACCCTCCAGTCTTCCTCTATTTTGTCTCTAGGAGTCATTACACAAATGTTTTCCATATTTCTCAAAACCCATAGATGAGTGATACCATTCTGTGTTTATCTCTACCCCTCTGTCTTATTTCACTCAGCATAATAGATTCCATATACAACCATGTATAGGAAAATTTCATGACTTCATCTCTCCTGACAGCTGCATAATATTCCATTATATATATATAATACCTGTATTTATGATATATATATATATATATGTCATAGTTTCTTTAGCCATTCATCTATTGAAAGGCATCTAGGCTGTTTTCAGAGTCTGGCTATTGTAAATAACGCTGCAATAAATACAGGTATGAGAAAGGGATTTTTGTATGTATTTTTGTGTTCCTAGGATATATCCCTAGGAGTGGTATAGCTGGATCGTATGGGAGCTCAACTTCCAGCTTTTGGAGAAATCTCCATATTGCTTTCCACAAAAGTTGGACCAGGAGGCATTCCCACCAGCAGTGAATAAGAGTTCCTTTCTCTCCACATCCCCGCCAGCACTGCTTGTTCTCATTCTTTGTGATGTATGCCAATATCTGAGGCATAAGATGGTATGTCATAGTTGTTTTGATTTGCATCTCCCTGATGAATAGTGATGTGGAGCATTTTTTCATGTGCCTTTTAGCCATGTGTATTTCTTTTTTGTCAAAGTGTCTGTTCATTCCATCTCACCATATTTTGATGGGGTTAGATAATTTTTTTCTGGTAAAGTTGTGTCACTGCCTTGTATATTTTGGATATAACCCCTTATCTGATGGGTATTGGGTGAATAGTTTCTCCCACTCAGTGGGTGGCTCTTGTATTCTGGGCACTATTTTCTTTGAAGTGCAGAAGCTTATCAGCTTAATATAGTCCCATTTATTTATTTCTGCTTTCACTTGCTTGGACAGTACTGTATTCTTTAAAGATAGCTTTAGTCCCAATATCATGGAAAATTTGACCTACATGTTGTTCTACATACTTTATGGTTTCAGGTCTGATATTTAGGTCTTTAATTCATTTGGATATTACCTTTTCACATGATGTTAACTGGAAGTCTAAGTTCACTTTTTTACAAGTGGCTAGCCAGTTGTGCCAACACCATTTATTGAAGAGGTCTTCCCTGTTCCATTTAGGATTTCTTGCACCCTTATCAAAAATTAGGTGACGGGATATCTGGGGAACATTCTCCTAGTAATCAAGCCTGTTCCACTGATCTGAAGGTCTTTCTTGATTCCAATACCATGCTGTTTGATAACTATTGCTTTGTAATACAGTTTAAAATTGGGGAAAGTAATACCTCCCATATTCTTTTTCCCAATAACTGCTTTGGCTATTCAAGGGTGTTTATTTTTCCAAATGATTTTCAGAAGTGTTTAATCCACTTCTTTGAAAAATGTCATGGGTATCTTTAGAGGGATCATATTAAATCTGTACAAAGCTTTGGGGAGTATTGTCTTTTTAATGATACTAATCCTGCCAATCCAAGAGCAGGGTATAGATTTCCATTTCTGTGTGTCTTTTCTTATTTCTTGTAGCAGAGTTTTCTAGTTCTTTGTATAGGTCCTTCACATCTTTAGTCAAGTAGACTCCAAGGTATTTGAGCTTGTGTGACACTAATGTGAATGGGGTTGTTTTCTTAATGTCCATTTCTTCCCTATCATTATTGGCATATAAAAAGACCATTGATTTCTGTGTGTTTATTTTATAGCCTGCTACATTGCTATATGCATCTATTGTTTTTAAAAGCTTTTTGATAGTCTTTAGGGTTTTCTAAGTATAATATCATGTCATCTGCAAACAGTAAAAGCTTGACTTCTTCCTTTACAATCTGGATTCCCTTGATATCTTTTTTTGAATAATCTCTATAGCAAGTACTTCCAGTCCTATGTTGAAACTCTAAACTCTAGTACAAGACAAGGTTGCCCCCTCTCACCACTCCTATTCAATACCATGCCTCTTAATTGGAACATTTAGTCCATTGACATGAGAAAGGTGATTGTCATGAAATTAAGTGCCATAGTTTTTAATAGTTTACTGTGTTTGTTGGGGGCTGCCTTTTTTAAAATTAGACCCTTCAGTTCTTTTACATTTTATTTTTTAAATGTTTATTGTGATAAAAGTCAATTACAAATTTCTCAGTAATATTAAAGGTGCATAATGACAATGAATCAGGGGTATTACCACCACAGTATTGTTCTCCCTCCATCCCTATTCCCAGCATACATCCCACATCTTCCTCCTTTACCTTCCGTAATGCTAGTGGAACTGTTCCCCACATGTACAGCTTGTTGTAGGTTGGGTATTGATTCTGTTGTTGTTGACTTTGGCTTTGGTATTCAAGTTTGATTATTTTTTATTTCCACCAAATGAACATATGGCAGTATGGTCTTGGTATCATCGAGGGAGGGGGGAAGGTAAATAAAAAAGAGAAAAATTAAGAGGAGTCTGTAGTGTTATATATATCCATTTAGAAGAAGGAAGGGGGGCCCGGAGAGATAGCACAGCAGTGTTTGCCTTGCAAGCAGCCGATCCAGGACCAAAGGTGGTTGGTTCGAATCCTGGTGTCCCATATGGTCCCCCGTGCCTGCCAGGTGCTATTTCTGAGCAGACAGCCAGGAATAACCCCTGAGCACTGCTGGGTGTGGCCCCAACACCAAAAAAAAAAAAAAAAAAAACAAAAGAAGATGAAGAAGGAAGGGAAAAAAGAAGAAAAAGGTAAGAAAACAGAGCAAAACAAAACAAAAAACGAAAAACAACAAAGGAATAACAACAAAAATACAAAAAAAAAGAATAAAAAAATAAAAAACCAAAACCACCACTATGGGGAAAAATGCAAAAACAGACCAGCAACTTTTTTAATTTTAATCAAAGTGGATTACAAATCTTTCACAGTAATATTTTAGTTACATAGTGTTATTGAATCAGGGGCATTTCATCACCAATTTTGTCCTCCCTCCACCTATATTCCCAGCATGTATCCCATATCCCCCTCTTTGACCTCTCAGCCCTCTAGTTTAAGTGGTCTTCTTTGTGTCTAGTATGTTGTAAATTGTGTATCTATTCTCTTCAGCATTTATGGGATTTGGTGTTTAAGTATGATCATTTTTTTATTTCTACTTAATGTTCATATGACTTTTTGGTCTTGGTACCCTCCATTATTCCCCCTCCATTTGTGAAGCGGAACAAGATGGTTCAAGTTGTGTGGTTCAGTTTGAAGGAAAGAAAAAAATAAATAAATAAATAAATAAATAAATAAATAAATAAATAAATAAATAAATAAAATAAAATGAAGCAAAAATAAAACAAGCAAAAAATGGGAGGAGTTCTTCTAGAGGCTATATCTATCAATTTAAGAGAAGAAAGGGAAAGGAAAAAAAACATAACATCAATACAAAAAACATAAAAGATAAAAAAACTCGTAAAACACCACAGCATTATAGATAATGCCACACAATAAAAAAAGTCCTGAAATAAAAACAAAACAAGGCACAGAAAACAACAAAACTAAAAAAAATTAATTTGTGCTTCTCTCTTTTTTTGCATAGGCACAGTAAATATTGGGGATATTAGAAAGGGAATTCCTAATTTCCACTCTAACACCATTTTTACTGTGCTCCTTTGACTCTAATCCTTAAGAAAAACAACCCACTTACACTTTTGAGGTTAACTTAAACTAATATGCATGTGCATGGAAATGTAAAAAAGTACTTTTCCTTCAATGTTTAAGGAGTTACTTAAGTTTTATGGCTTTAGATTGCTTTTGTGCAGCTAAGAAATATTAGGTATTACAATCTGGGGACTTGAGGGACAAAGTAATTGTTACATGGGTTCTGTCTTATTTTTCTTAATGTTCTTTGGCTGAAAGTTCAAAGTTAAGATATCAGCAATGGGACTACTGAGAATTCTGTTTATGGGTGATTGTCCTTCCACTGTAACTTTACCTTGTCCTCTTTCTTGGCATCTTTGTTCTCATAATTAAAAATAAAAAATTTAAAAAAAATAAAGGGAATTCCTTTGGCCTAAGAGATAAAGGGTTTCTCTGCCTTTAAAGTATATACTGTCATGGGAATAACTAAAGGATCCATACAAGCTCTTTGACTCTCTATTAAGTCCTTTCCTGGTGTCTGGAACCTTTTCACTCTATCATGGGTGATAAAATCATGCCTCTGTAGCTAGAGATCTTGATATTTGCACAGATCAAAGGATGGAGCCTATGGTGGAGTTTCTTTATGATTCTTGGAGTTGTGATCCATCACTGTTGTTTTAGTCAGTCTTCTGTAATTGATAGTCTTGGGTTTTTCCCTGATCCTTGGACGAACCCTAGGATAGAGTCTTTCATTATGTTTCCAGAAGATCTGCTCGGTACAGTTGTTTCAGTCAGACTTCTGGAATTAGAGATGTTAGTTTTTGTAAATATTATAGGCCAAGGCCTAGACTTGGGTCCTTTTTATTGGTTCCAGGACAAGTTCTGCCCAGTCATGCTTGTCACACTCAGTCTTCTGTAGATAGCTAATTTGCTTTTGTACAGATCAAATGATGACATGTCTTATGATTTCATCTTATTGTTAGGAGGTGAGCTAAGACAACCTGTCTTAGAACAAGCTGTTACCATTTCCTCATTGTCAGGATGTTATATCAAAACTAGCACATGTTGGTGTCAGATCAGTATTAGGAATATCCCAGAGGGAGATTGGTTCCTGGAGCTGTGGCATAGATATGTCGGTTCTGTCTGAGATCTCGGGATTGGGGTTGGATGGCTGCTGTCTAATAAACTGGAATCTAAATTGGGTCCACATGACTTATGTTCAAAGTGGGAGGTGTTCCTGTTTTGTAAAGTGTATGAGTTCTTATCCCTAGTAGATAAGAGCTTGTTTCTATATGTAAAAATTCCCCTTCTTTAGCATGCCTTTGCAAAAATAAATGGTGCTATATTATATTGCTGGTGCATTTGGGGGTGAGAGTGTCAGTCTCCATCACCTCTGTGAATTCTTTTTAACCTGAGCTATTATCCCAGGCAAAACATTTTCTTGTAGGTTTTTGTATCAAGTAGAACCAATACAGGTGGAGTTAAGGAAGAAAAGAAAACAGTAACAAGACCAAAGGAAAAAAACAGTATCTATCTATCTATCTATCTATCTATCTATCTATCTATCTATCTATCTATCTATCTATCTATCTATCTATCTACCTACCTACCTACCTACCTACCTATCTACTTATTTATCTATCTATATATACATACTCACATATATATGTAAAGGAAAAATAAAGAAAAATAAGTATAAAAAATTAAGGGAACAAAGTGATGCAGGAGACTACTTTACATTTGGAGATAAACAGATTAAGAGGTAGTATTATATAGGTCTTAAACTTATCAAGGAAATATAGGATTTCCCATTGTCTTTTGAGATATTCTTGTGGGGTGTGGGATCCAGGGCACATTTTCATCACACACCCTGGTCTTTTTGAGATTGAGAAAAAAATTGCAGCAGAAAGGGCTCAGGTAGAGTTCTTGCACTGGGGATCTGAGTCCTTCTGGATCTGAGTCCAGTATCAAAGAACAGTCCACATTTGGGAGGAGTGAGAAGGAGGGCCACACAACATGAGTCAGCAGGGACGTTGGTTGTAGTTTCTTGCAGGGGATGAGCTGTGGGTCTGAGTGGGTGTGCCTTCACTTGGGAGCTGGGTGATGGCTTATTGGGGTAGGAGGTAGGTCTTGATACCTTGTAGGTTAAGAACTGAGAGTATTGAGCATTAATAAGGCAGGATATTGGATTGGATTGGGAGGTGAATCAGTAGTAGGATTTCTTAAGGGAGGAGAAGGGATAGTATATAGAAGGGACTATATACACTATAGGCATGGATTGTTTACAATTTAGGTTTAACTCTCATGGAGGAGTCCTCTCTATAGAGGACTCATGCCCTCATAAAAACATACAATAATTAGCTTAGGTATAACTTAAGATAAAGAGGAGGGGAGAGCATAAGATAAGAGAACAGAAAAATAGGTATATGTAGTAAAAATAAGGTAAAATAAAACTAATAAACAACTAAGAGAGATTGGGCCAATGTGTCAAAGTTTGGAGATCTTCTCAGTTTCTAGTGATTTTGTCAGTGATGGAATTGGGCCTTCCTAAGTGAAGGTTTCAGGGTTAGATAATGACCCTGAGCAATTTAAGATACACAAAGATTCCACATCTCGAGTACCAAACAATGTGTTTATGAGGCCTATCTATGTAGGTGGTTACCCTATGTAGTATTGTCCACTGCATCTTATGTATCAAAATTCCTTTCCTAAAGAGAAAGTAACAGTGTGGGTTTTATTTGACATAGATTGAATTGATGATAATGATGAAGAAGATGTAGAAGAAGAAAAGAGAAAAAGAAAGTAGTGAGAAGATAGAAGAAAAGAGAATGGAAATGTTAATTTGCCCAAATGTATTCAATGAGTAGTCCCTATAATATAAGTCTGGTTCGCAGTTGACTGCTTCAGTGGTCTGGATGGTCACATGCTTCAGGTTCTAATAGAGGCCATAAATCAGAGAAAAGGGGTATATGGGAGTGTTTTATCAAGACATTTTCATAATGCAAACTGAATATGGTATCTAGGGTATCTGAGCACCGAGGTGTCAAATTAGGTTGTCTACCCTTTGTATACAAGAACCCCTATGGATAGTAAAGCCGAGAGGTTATTTTTAAAAGGGGTTATGTTTCTTCTTCTTCTTCTTCTTCTTCTTCTTCTTCTTCTTCTTCTTCTTCTTCTTCTTCTTCTTCTTCTTCTTCTTCTTCTTCTTCTTCTTCTTCTTCTTCTTCTTCTTCTTCTTCTTCTTCTTCTTCTTCTTCTACATAGGCACAGTAAATATTGGGGAAATTAGAATGGGAATTCCCTTGGCCTAAGAAATACAGGGTTTCTCCGCTCTTGAAGCATACTGCCATGGAAACAACTACAGGTTCTATACTCACCCATTACACACCCCAAGTCTTTTTATGGTGCCTGGCACCATAATAAGATTGATTTTGTTGTTTGTTTTTTATGAGTTTTTTTTGGACCATGCCCAGTGACATTCAGGGGTTACTCCTGGCTATGCACTAAGAAATTGCTCTGGCTTGGGGGCCATATGGGAAGCCAGAAGATTGAACCACAGTCTGTCCTAAGCTAGCATACCTAAGGCATATGCCTTATACCCTGTGCCACCACTTCAGCTCCATGAGGTTGATTTTTAAGTCTAAAGTTCTGAGGTTTTGTTTATCATGAAGCTTTGTGTTTTTCCTTCAAACATAAATGTAATTTTGGCTGTGTAACACATTCTTGGAGAAGCATTCATTTCTTGAGTTTTGTCTCTATAACCCTCCACTATCTTTGTCCCGTAAGTTACATATTTGATCTTGCTGCTTCCAATATTCAGTCTGTGCATTTAAATGTTGTCATTTTAAGTACAATGTATATTGCGATTTTCTTAGTTGGTTCTATATTATTTCATTTTTATACATTATTTTTTTGGGGATCACACCAACTGGTGCTCAGGATTTACTCTTAGAACTGTATTCCAAGGAGACAAATTAGGGTGTTGAGATTGAATTCAGGTTGGCTGTGTGTAAAGCAAATCACCTCCCTGCTGTATTATGGCTCTTACCCATAGTTGTGTCTATTTTCACTGAACCTTTCAGTTCATTGGTTTTCTGTGACAGTATTCCTCAACTCTGGGGGATTTTTACTTATCAATAATTTCTTTGACTATTGCTTCTTTATCCCATATCCCTTATTGATATTCAGAGACTGGTGAATTTATAGTGTTACTCTTGAACTCACACATTAGCGATCTGTTATACTGTTCATACCAGATATTTCTTAGACTGTTTCCTGCCTTTGCTATTGTCTATTCCTCTCTCATCTGGGAGCTCTCTAAAATTTTGCTTAGCTAGTATTATTCTGCTATACAGAACTTCTTTGAGTTTTTTTTTAAATAGCACCTATCATGCTATTTATTTCTGTAATATCTGATTCTTGTAGTTTTTATAATTGAGACTCTTATATGTTCCATATTTTGCTGAGTGCCTGTGACAGTATTTCTTTGAACTCATTGAACATCTTCATTATAGTGTCACTAAAGTGTTGGCTACTTTTCTAGTGATATTGTTTTTGCTTATTGAAATTGACAGGCTTCTATGTGTTTTTTTTTTCCATTTTTTTTAGTGTTCTTGCTATGCTGCAGGTAAGTTTTCATAGTTGGAACCCTGAAAAATACTCTGGATTTATACTCTTTTTTTATTTGTACATATTCTCCAAATTAAAGTAAGTATAACTGTGAGAAATGTGTAATTTGTTTAATAGAGAACTTGTGAACTATAATGTGGGTCTTAATATGGTACATGTTGGTCGTTGGTTTCTGGGACCTAGTGAGAAAGGGGCATTCTGCTTCTAATCCCATGTTAGATCCAGTGATGTCATCTTAAAACAAAACTCACCAAAAATGGTCTAGAAACAAGTAGAAAGTATACAGAATTTTAAAATATTTTATGATAATTTAAATGGGGGACATGGTAAAAGATTGAGTTTAAAGTAAAAATATAAATGGACTCTATGGATAATAATCTTATTTTATTCATGTCACATTATTATTTTACTTAAGATAACTTTATTGAAATTTATAGTAAACCCACAAGGATAAAAATCTCTTCCTAAAAATAAAATATTTTATTTTTTATTTTGTTTGAAGATTGTCACTGTTGACTATTAATTAATTTATATAATACAAATAATCATTATTAAATGTAATACCTTTTTAAAGTTCTTTTAGAGAAGGAATCACATTGATTGTCACTGAGTATTTTTTCTTTAAGGAATGTAGATCTGTTCATGTTTTACTATATGCCTATTACACAGCTGACTCAGTAAAAACAATGCTGCAGAATTTGTGTCCTTATTCTAGTACATGTATTTTAATTTATGCTTATCTCATTATATATATATATATACCTTTATATTCTAAACTTTAATTGTAAAAATAAAAAATGGGCTTCAATATTAGTCACCATTCTACTTTTATATATACCTTTATATTCTAAACTTTAATTGTAAAATTAAAAAATGGGCTTCAATATTAGTCACCATTCTACTTTTATATATACCTTTATATTCTAAACTTTAATTGTAAAAATAAAAAATGGGCTTCAATATTAGTCACCATTCTACTTTATTTTAATATATTATCAATCATGATCATTAAAATGTTACAAGTTTATTGAGAATTGGATTGTGTACATTAGTATTCAATTTAACATGATTGGAACTTTGAATTTCATTATAATATGTATGTGATGTGATTAGAATAAAACTATCTCAAATAATTTATGGTGCTCTCTATTTTTTATTTTGTCTATAAGCAGTCCTTTAACTCTGAAGAACTTCTGCAGGCTGCAGTAAGAGTTTTTCCTTTCAAAGTTACTAAATTAGGTTGATGCTGGTTTCTGGACAGTGAGGAAAACTCAGGTGCCACGAGAATTAGAATTCTGTGAAAAATTTGTAAGGTCTAAAGAATAGACAATGGTTCCATTTAATCAAGCTTTGATTTTAATCTGTTTGGAATTAAGTAGACCAATTCCTTTGTTTTCTGTTCCTGTCTTTAAAAAGTCTCTTGGGAAGATATCATCAAAGTGTGTTTGTAAACAAGGAATTAACAAGGCAAAAAGAAAGACACTTAGTTTTGCATCATAAAGTGTGGCAATTGGCTGCATTGTCTAGAGAAAGGTTTAATCAGCATTTGTGATTGAAAATTTAACCTTTTCCATTTCCCAATTTAAAAAAATGATTAATCTTTGTTAATTAGTGTACACTGATAGGTATGACTTTAAATCATTTAAAATATTATGGCATGAATAGTTATATATTAACATTTAAAACCACATAATAATGAAATTTTAGTTTTAAAGAAAACAACATTCATGTTAAATTTACACACATAGAGTTGTTTAAATAAAGGAACTACATAAAATTATATCACTTATAGTTTTAATAACTATTTATTAAAATACATAAAAATGGTTTTAATTTTAATTTTTAATTTTGAACTATACTTCTTATAAAGTATCAAAGCCTTAGTCATTTCTTATTTTTGGTTAAGCAATTTATTAAAATTTATACAATCTTACATTCATGTAATTTAACAATTTTCTTCCATGAAATTAACGTTTATGTTCTAGAATATAAACACCAGAAACTAGTTGAAACTTGGCACTTAGAATCAAATTCTAACTGATATTCCAGAAGAATTGACTAAAAAATTTTATTTACATAATGCAATTGAATGGGTATAATAAGCAAAAAGAAATTATTTCCATCCTTACTTGTGAGTTTATAGGAAAAAACTACATAAAGTAGTCATTCCTATATTCTTACAAGAGTATTTTCTATACATTTAAATTGTAGTATTAAATAATGCCATAAATTCTAGGGAAAATGATCAAAAATGATCTTACTTCATTTATTTTCTAACATATTTTAAAATGAAGAGCAAAAGCTCTCAATTTTAGGTAAGTGAGATCCATGATTTATAATACCACTTTCAGGGCAATTTCTTTGCATAGTTGTGCTAAAAACAGTCAAACTAGAATGTGGTTTAATGTGTATAGCTATTTAATACAGACTCCAATTGTGCCTCCTTTTGATCCTAAATCCTACATATTTGGAAATTTACCAGTTTCCTCAAGACTAAAAACCTGAGTACACAATGCAGACTAAAAAATTCAGGACAATTTGTTTATATTGATTCAGGAAAACACTTCCTAATTTTATATAATATCTTTTAGATTTTGTTGTTGCTTTAAGCCACTCCTAATAGTGCCCAGGCCTTATTCTTGGCTCTGTTCTTAGAAGCTCACACTTGATGAGTCTCAGGTATCATTTACAGTACCTAGAATCAAGTCTCTGTTGTCCAGGTGCAAAGTGTAAGGCACTCCATACTACCACCAGGAGAATGGCAGGTCATGATTGAAGACACAGGTAAGGGTTGGAGCCAGGAAAGAAAACCATGATGTTTGCCCATGAGGAATAACTGCAGGATATTGGTCCTTATGTGGTCTTAAAAACTGACGATAGGGAGACCCCAAATGATCTGTGTGCATGCTCATTAGAAAATGTACAACCTAACCGAGGACACATAAGCACTACCTTTTCCAGCCCTATACATTTTACCACCAGATACGAGATTTATAATCCCGCTGTTGTCTGCAGGCGGCTGACACAAATCTGGCAGTCTCTGCAGAAACTGTCAAAATTGAACCACTTTCACCCAGTTCATCAAATCTGTCTCTGCCTCTGCCTCTTATTCTGCAACCGTTCACAAGGCAAATACCTTACCTGTTGTACTATCTCTCTCTCTCTCTCTCTCTCTCTCTCTCTCTCTCTCTCTCTCTGACATCAATATCTTTTTGATGTTTAATCTCTTTAAAAAGTTGCTTGGAGATTTGGGACATTGGTGGCGGGAATGTTGCACTGGTGAAGAGGGGTGTTCTTTATATGACTGAAACCTTATCACAATCATTTATGTAATCAAGATATTCAAATAAAGAGAAAAAATTAAAATAAATAAATAAATAAAAGACCCAAAAAAGTTGCTTGAAATCAAAGCAACATATTGAATCTTTATTCATTTTTAAATAAAATGTGGAAATTATTCCTGTTCATCATTTAACATGGCTATTTTAATGATCAGGATGCTAGACAATTACATTTTTCTTTTTGTGTAATTTCTATTTCACAATCTGTAACTGAGCACACTTTATATTATCAGCCTCCTGTTTTCAGAGTTGGTTGAATATTGTATAAATATTCACCAGACACAAGTATAAAAAATTTATCAGAAGGCTTCAAATGCTTAGTGGATTGTTTCATATAAAGTTAATTATAAAATGAGGTGATAAACTGATGGTTTGAAAATTGGAGAAAGAAAATAATAAAGGGTTGGCTCACATTAAGTTTGTGATGGCTGCCCCTAAATTTAGGATTTAAATTGGCTTTAGTTAAAAAAGACAATATATTATTGATAGCAAATAAATGACAACTGGAGAATTTGTTACTTTTATTTCTTAACCTACCACCTACATATATAGGTAAATATATATATATATATATATATATATATATATATATATATATATACATAGTATATATACACAAATAATAGTGTGCCATGATTTGAGGAAAGGGAATTCTGTTCAATAAACAAATACAAACACCTTTGGTAGCATCCTTTTTTTTCTTGTTAAAATATATTAATCTAATGTACCTTAATGCACTTTATTTTAACTTTCTATTAGGAAATAACAGGGCTTTTGAAAATAGAAAGTAGATATTTCAGATAATTGGAGCTATAGAAAGAAATTTTACACAAATTTACAGTTATTTTTTATTTTAAATGCTTTGGTGTTTCCTCAAACATTTGTTTAAAAAGACAAATAGGGGGCCAGAGCAATAGCACTACCTTGCATGAAGCTGACCCAAGATAGACCTTGGTTTGATCCCTGGCATCCCATATAGTCTCCCAACCCAGGGGCGATTTCTGAGCACATAGCCAGGAGTAACCCCTAAGTGTCACTGGTTGTGTCCTCAAAAAAAAAAAAAAAAACATAGATATAATCAAAAGGACGAATAGGCCAAAGAATATGTTCATGAATGACTCATTTGAAAAAAGGTATTTAATCTCTCTTTGTTCCCCCAACCACTTAGGCCAAATATTTAAATCCTATTAGTTCTCCCGACCACACACACATTATGAATATATAAATAATAAAACAAAGCACCTTAACTTTTCTCAGTTTCCTGGGAGTGTAGTTGCAATTATCCCCTTAATTTTCATAGAAACTATCATACATATTGACAGACCAGACCCACAGAGACACAGAAATACCAGAGAAAGAATGTTAAACAGAAGTTTTATTAGAGCTCAAAGCTGAGGACTCAGGGCCAAAGAGGCACTGAGAGCCCTGAACAGTCTTTTAGCATACATTTTTATCTTTTCTTACACAAAGGCAGGGGAAAAACAAGGCCACATTCCTACCTCACTGACATATGGTGGGATTATAGAAAAGAAAACAAGATTAGATTACTCAAGACATTCTGGTGAGCTTTTAGAGTAAGTCACATCAAATTTTTGAGATTGCTTTGCTTAGTCTAATACATTTGAGATACATTAGTCTTGTGGTAGACACGTTTTCTTCTATAATTGCACCTAGGATGTTTTTCTTTATCTTCATTTAAAGCCCATGTGGAACCTGTCATTTTGAGGCTCTTTTTCTTTTTTGGTTTTGGGGTCACACCAGCAGCACTCAAGGGTTACTCCTGGCTCTATGCTCAGAAATTGCTCCTGGCAGGCTCAGAGGACCATATGGGATGCTGGGATTTGAACCACGGACCTCCTACATGCAAGGCAAACACTTTACCTCCATGTTATCTCTCCAGCCCCAAGGCTAACTCTTTGAAGCCACATCTTGCTCCCTTTCTCTAAACTTTTCACTGAACTGAGTTCTGCTGCTCCTAAATACACAAAAATAAGCAACACATGATAATTAGGATATCCTGACAGATTTGTTGCATATGTACATCATGTTCACCCTAACTTCAGACAGTTCTAAGTTTTGCTTTCAGCTTGAAGTTCTGACTTTATTCTAAATTTGGGGTGATATATTTCACAATATGTTATTGAATGGGAGTGTTACTCTCAGTGTTTCCAGTTATAACTTGTTGCATAGGATTACATAATTTAAGGTTAATTTAAAATTGTCATTAATTTATTTTTAACTTTAGTTCAGATCATTTCACATGCCTGATTTTCAGAACCACACGTGTTCCCTTAGAGCCTTACCAGAAGTACTACTTGAGTGTAGTCAATATTTGGTCCTCAGCACCACTGTGGCAAAAAATAAATTTAAATTAATATGGAGTGGGACTACAACAGTTGAGTGTGCCCTTGATGTACTGAGGCCTAGAGTTGATCATAGCAGTAACTGTTTTCTCTGGAGGCATTATGGGGACTAATTTTGTAGCATCAACCAACTGGACCCAACAACAAACAACAAATACATATATATAAACATGGTTATAGAATTTTAAAGACCAGATGATTTGTGTTGTTTTTATCCACTTCACCTGAAATGTACAATAATTTGTAGCAGCAGATGTCCACCACGATATCTATTTTTCCATTTGCTCTACTTTGGTGTCATTTGAAGTGCAGCATACAGGAGCACAATTAGAGAAGAACAGAAAGATTGCCAAATCACCAACCCCCCTACCTGCTTCCCTGTGTATCTATAGCTATTTCCAAGACAGGTGATGCCTACAGTAGATAGGATTGACACCTTTGACCTCAGCTGAAAAAGAGTAAACTGTAGCAAAAGAGATACAAACACTCAGGGGCTTCCTAATTTTAGGCCAACTGATCAGTCCTGAGTGAAAGCACAGAGTTCTCTACCCCAGTTCCAAACCCTTTAGTGATTGGTTAAGTTGACAGAAACATTAAGAACCTTTAAATGGCACATTAAGAGGGAAGAATTCAACATTTTTTATGGTCAATCAGCAGGTACCTTTCCAGAACAGAGGAAAGCTGTGACAACTTTCTATTCTATTTTTGGCTATGTTGCCCTTACATCTAGAAGATGCTAAACAGTTTTTATTCTATTTCTTCATGAAAGATTTTAGCTTTAAATCTATCCTATTCATGTGCTGTGCATTTATATTCTAAGATCTATGGTGTTTAGACCCAGGGAATATCCTAACCCTGAGTTTGGGACTTTGCATAAAAGATTCAGTACTATATGCTAGAGTAACTTTCAACTTTCATATCAGGAGGTTAGTCAGAAACAAAAGAGATTATTTCTTCTATTTCTTCTTTTTTTATTTTATTAAGTTTATTATTATTACTATATTATTATCATTATTTTATTTTTAATTATTTTTATAATTTATTTTATTTTCTTTATTTAAACAACTTTATTACATACATGATTGTGTTTGGGTTTCAGTCATGTAAAGAACACCACCCATCACCAGTGCAACATTCCCATCACCAATGTCCCAAATCTCCTTCCTCCCCACCCAACCCCCGCCTGTACTCTAGACAGGCTTTCTATATCCCTCGTACATTCTCATTATTAGGATAGTTCAAAACGTAGTTATTTCTCGAACTAAACTCATCCCTGTTTGTGGTGAGCTTCATGAAGTGAGATTTAATTTCCAGCTCTTTCTCTTTTGTGTCTGAAAGTTATTATTGCAAGAATGTCTTTCATTTTTCTTAAAACCCATAGATAAGGGAG
Source organism: Suncus etruscus (assembly GCF_024139225.1). Lineage (NCBI taxonomy): Eukaryota > Metazoa > Chordata > Mammalia > Eulipotyphla > Soricidae > Suncus > Suncus etruscus. Next base: position 80,665,390 of record NC_064863.1, on the reverse strand, counting down.
ACCATTCTGCTTCTTTCTCTCTCTCTCTCTCTCTCTCTCTCTCTCTCTCTCTCTGACTAATTTCACTCAGCATAATAGATTCCATGTACATCCATGTATAGGAAAATTTCATGACTTCATCTCTCCTGACAGCTGCATAATATTCCATTATGTATAAGTACCACAGTTTCTTTAGCCATTCACCTGTTGAAGGATATCTTGGCTGTTTCCAGAGTCTTGATATGGTAAATAGTGCTGCAATGAATATAGGTGTAAGGAAGGGATTTTTGTATTGTATTTTTATGTTCCTAGGTTATATTCCTAGGAGTGGTATAGCTGGATCATATGGGAGCTCGATTTCCAGTTTTTGAAGGAATCTCCATATCGCTTTCCATAAAGGTTGAACTAGACGGCATTCCCATCACCAGTGGATAAGAGTTCCTTTCTCTCCACATCCCTGCCAACACTGTTTATTCTCATTCTTTGTGATGTGTGCCAATCTCTGTGTGTGAGGTGGTACCTCATAGTTGTTTTGATTTGCATCTCCCTGATGATTAGTGATGTGGAGCATTTTTCATGTATATTTTGTTCATTTGTATTTCTTCTTTGTCAAAGTGTCTGCCCATTTCTTCTCCCCATTTTTTGATGGGATTAGATATTTTTTTCTTGTAAATTTCTGTCAGTGCCTTGTATATTTTGGAGATTAGCCCCTTGTCTGATAGGTATTGGGTGAATAGTTTCTCCCACTCAGTGGGGGGCTCTTGTATCCTGGGCGCTATTTCTTATGAGGTGCAGAAACTTCTCAGTTTAATATATTCCCATCTGTTAATCTCTGCTTTCACTTCCTTGGAGAGTGTAGTTTCCTCTTTGAAGATGCCTTTAGTCTCAATATCCTGGAGTGTTTTACCTACGTGTTGTTCTATATATCTTATGGTTTCGAGTCTGATATTGAGGTCTTTCATCCACATGGATTTTACCTTCGTACATGATGTTAGCTGGGGGTCTAAGTTCAATTTTTTGCAAGTGGCTAGCAAGTTGTGCCAACACCATTTGTTGAAAAAGTTTTCTTTGCTCCATTTAGGATTTCTTGCTCATTTAAAAAAAAATTAGGTGATAGTATGTCTGGGGAACATTCACTGAGTATTCAAGCCTATTCCACTGACCTGAGGGCCTGTCTTTATTCCAATACTATGCTGTTGTGATAACTATTGCTTTGTAGTACAGTTTAACGTTGGGGAGAGTAATTTCTCCCATATTCTTTTCCCTAATGATTGCTTTAGCTATTCTAAGGTGTTTATTGTTCCAAATGAATTTCAAAAGTGCCTGATCCAATTCTTTGAAGAATGTCATGGGTATCTTTAGTGGGATCGCATTAAATCTATACAATTCTTTGAGGAGTATTGCAATTTTAATGATGTTAATCCTGCCAATCCATGGGCAGGGTATGTGTTTCCATTTCCAGTGTCCTCTCTTATTTCATGGAGCAGAGTTTTATACTTTTCTTTGTATAGGTCTTTCACATTTTTAGTCAAGTTGATTCCAAGATATTTGAGTTTGTGTGGCAATATAGTGAATTGGGTTGTTTTCTTAATGTCCATTTCTTACTTATTACTACTGGTGTATAAAAAGGCCATTGATTTTTGTGTGTTAATTTCGTAGCCTGCCACCTTGCTATATGAGTCTATTATTTCTAGAAGCTTTTTGGTAGAATCTTTAGGGTTTTCTAAGTAGAGTATCATGTCATCTGCAAACAGTGAGAGCTTGACTTTTTCCTTTCCTATCTGTATTCCCTTGATATCTTTTTCCTGCCTAATCGCTATAGCAAGTACTTCCAGTACTATGCTAAATAGGAGTGGTGAGAGTGGACAACCTTGTCTTGTGCCAGAATTTAGAGAAAAGTCTTTCAGTTTTTCTCCATTGAGGACAATATTTGCCTCTGGCTTGTGGTAGATGGCCTTAACTATATTGAGAAAGATTCCTTCCATTCCATCTTGCTGAAAGTTTTGATCAAGAATGGATGTTGGACCTTATCAAATGCTTTCTCTGCATCTATTGATAAGATCATGTGATTACTATTATTCTTGTTGTTGATGATGTGTATTATGTTGATAGATTTACGAATGTTAAACAGCCTTGAATTCCTGGGATGAAACTTACTTGATCGTAGTGGATGATCTTCTTAATGAGGCATTGGATCCTATTTGCCAGAATTTTGTTGAGGATTTTTGCATCTGTATTCATTAGCAATATTGGTCTGTAATTTACTTTTTTGGTAGCATCTCTGTCTGGTTTAGTTATCAAGGTGATGTTGACTTCATAAAAATTATTTGGAAGTGTTCCTGTTTGTTTCGATTTCATGAAAGAGTCTTGCCAGGATTGGTAGAAGTTCCTCTGAAAGTTTTGAAAGAATTCATTAGTAAATCCATTAGGGCCTGGACTTTTGTATTTGGGCAGATATTTGATTACGGTCTTAATTTCCTCAATAGTGATGGGTGTGTTTAGATATGCTACCTCCTCTTCATTCAACCGTGGAAGATTACAAGAGTCCAAGAATTTATCCATTTCTTCCAGGTTTTCATTTTTAGTGGCATAGAGTTTCTCAAAGTAATTTCTGATTACCCTTTGGATATGTACCATTTCAGTAGTGATCTCTCATTTTTTATCCCTAATATGAGTTATCAAGTTTCTCTCTCTTTGTTAGTTTTGCCAGTGGTCTATCAATCTTGTTTATTTTTTCGAAGAACCAACTTCTGCTTTCATTGATCTTTTGGATTGATTTTCGATTTCCACTTCATTGATTTCTGCTCTCAGCTTTGTAATTTTCTTCTGTCTCCCCATTTTAGGGTCCTTTTGTTGAGTACTTTCTAATTCTATGAGCTGCGTCATTAAGCTTTTCAGGTATGCCCCTTCTTCTTTCCTGATGTGTGCTTGAAAAGCTATAAATTTTCCTCTCAGTACCACTTTTGCTGTGTTCTATAGGTTCTGATAGTTTGTGTTTCCATTGTCATTTGTTTCTAAGAAGGTTTTGATTTTGTCTTTGATTTCATCTCGGAACCACTGGTTATTCAGTATTAGACTGTTTAACTTCCAGGTATTAAAGTTTTTCTTCTGTGTCCCTTTGTAGTTCTCATATAAGTTCAGGGCCTTGTGGTCAGCGAAGGTAGCCTGAAAAATTTCTATCTTCTTGATATTATGGAGGTATGTTTTATGTGCTAGCATGTAGTCTATCCTGGAGAATGTCCCATGTATATTAGAGAAGAATGTGGATCCGGACTTCTAGGGGTGGAGTGTCCTGTATATATCTACTAGGCCTCTTTCTTCCATTTCTCTTTTTCAGGTCTAGTATATTCTTGTTGGGTTTTAGTCTGGTTGACCTGTCAAGTGTTGACAATGCTGTGTTCAGGTCTCCCACAATTATTGTGTTAGTATTGATATTATTTTTCAGATTTGTCAACAATTTTATTAAATATTTTGCAGGCCCCTTATTCAGTACATATATGTTTAGGAGAGTGATTTCTTCCTGCTATACATATCACTTGATTAATACAAAATGTCCATCTTTGTCCCTTACAACTTTCCTAAGTATAAACTTTGCATCATCTGATATTAGTATGGCCACTCCAGCTTTTTGATGGGTGTTGTTTGCTTGGATGATTTTCCTCCAGCCTTTTATTTTGAGTCTATGTTTGTTCTGACTATTCAGTTCATCTCTTTTAGGCAGCAGAAGGTTGGATTGAGTTTTTTGGTCCATATAGCCATTTTATGTCTCTTAAGTGGTGCATTTCGTCCATTGACATTGAGAGAAATAATTGTCTTGGGAATTATTGTCATCTTTATATTGAAGTTTGGTGTCTCTGTTGGTCAGTCTTGTCTTAAAGTAGGCCGTTCAGTTTTTCTTTTAAGAATGGTTTTGAGTCTGTAAAGTTTCTGAGCTGTTGTTTGTCTGTGAAACCATGTATTGTTCCTTCAAACCTGAAAGTGAGTTTTGTTGGGTGCAATATTCTAGGCAAAGCATTTATTTCATTGAGTTTTGTCACTCTGTCCCACCACTGCCTTCTGGCCTTGAGTGTTTCCGGTGACAGGTCTGCAGTAAATCTCAAGGATGTTCCCTTGCATGTATTTCTCTTTTCAATCTTGCTGCTTTCAGAATTCTGTCTCTATCTGTGGGATTCGTCATTGTGACTAGGTTGTGTCTTGAGGCGTTTTTTTTCTGGAGTCTCTGTTAGTTGATAATCTTCTGGCATGCAGGATTTGATCGCATGTATTATTTAGCTCTGGTAGTTTCTCTTTAATGATGTTCTTGACCATTGATTCTTCCTGGAGATTTTCTTCCTGGGTCTCTGGGACTCCAATGATTCATAAGTTGTTTCTGTTGAGGTTAGCATAGACTTCTATTTTCATCCTTTCCCATTCTTTGAGTAATTTTTCCATTGTTCGATCATTTGATTTAAGGCTTTTTTTCCAATTTCTTCTGCTATATGGAATTGTTATTCATCTTGTCTTCCAGTGTACTAATTTTATCCTCAGCTGCTGTTAACCCGTTGGAAAGCTCAACCATGTTTTTCTTCAATTCATCTACTGAGTTTTTCAGACCTGTTATTTGATCTGAAATTTTATTTTGGAGTTTTCTGATTTCTATCTTCATATTCTCTGGAATCTTATTAGTGTTCTCTTCTATATTTTCTTTGAGTTCTTTGAACATCTTCCATATTGCACTCTAAACTCCTTATTTGAGAGACTGACTAGTTGGTTGGTCATGTTCAAGTCACCAGAGTTGACTATGTCTGGAGCTGGCCTGCATTATTTCCCTATTGTCACACTTGTACTGTGGGTTTTTCTACGTGTTGTGGTTGTATTCATTGGCTAAATGATGTGTGCATGGCGGGGAAGTGAAGTGGAGCGGCCCTGCTCCTCTGGCTCCAACCTTTCTGGGCGTGTAAACTCACCTCAGGGAAGGCTCCATGGAAGGTGAGCTGTCCTCAGATGGAGCCACACACAAGATGAAATTAGGCTGAAAATGGAGCACAGCATAGAAGACAGACAGATAGGGGTGCTGGCATCTGAGTTCCAGCAGAGTTCAGTGGCTTCCCCTTTCTGGTCTTGTAAAGTCAGCCATTTCTTACTCACTTGCTCACTCGGTAGCTTCAGAATGCAGGTTTTTGGGGGTTTACTTCCCAGGGCTCTGTAGAAAGCTTCAAAATTTCAGAAAACACAGAGAAGCACAGGACAGGGCTCCCTTCAGGTCCTCAGTTTTTTTAGAAGCACAGCAGGGTGGAGATTCCACAGGTGAAGCAATCAGCACTTCACCTGGCAGTCCCCACAGTCAGCCATTTATTACTCACTCGCTTGCTGGGTAGCTTCAGAATGCAGTTTTTGGGGGTTCACTTCCCAGGTCTCTGAGGAGAGCTTCAAGGATTTAGAAAAGACAGAGAAGCACCAGACAGGGCTCCCTTCAGGTCCTCAGTTTTTTTCAGAAGAAGCACAGCAGGGCAGAGATTCTGCAGGTGAAGCAATCAGCACTTCACCTGACAGCCCCCACAGTCAGCCATTTCTTACTCACTTGCTTGCTGGGTAGCTTCAGAATGCAGTTTTTTTTGGGTTAGCTTCCCAGGGCTCTGAGGAGAGCTTCAAGGATTCAGGAAAGATAGAGAAGCACAGGACAGGGTTCCCTTCAGGTCCTTAGTTTCCTCAGAAGAAACACAGCAGGGCAGAGAGTCTGCAGGGGAAGAAATCAGCACTTCTCCTGGCAGTCCCCACAGTCAGCCCTTCCATACTTCCTATTTCTTCTTCTTACCCAAATTGTTTTATTTTTGTTGTTTGCATCTAACCACAACTGTCATTTTTCAGTAACACTATTAGTAACATCATTGGTAATTAAGAATGATTAAAGTTTAATGTATGATTGATATTGTGGTAAGTGTAAATTATGTAGTGAAGAGGAAAAGAGGATTCTCTGACTTGAAGAGAATTTTATAAACTTCTTTTGTGTGTGTTTTTGGCTTTTTTTTTTTTTTTTTGGTCACAACCGGCAGTGTTCAGGGGTTAGTCCTTGCTCTGCACTCAGAAATCACCCCGGCAGGCTCGGGGGGACCATATGTGATGCTGGCATTCGAACCACCGTCCTTCTGCATGCAAGGGAACATCCAAGTTATCTCTCCGGCCCCAACTTTTTTTTTTTTTTTTTAAGAAAAGGACCATTTCCTATGATTCTCCACCTCATGGAGGCTATGGTGCCCTCTCTGGAGAGTCACAGAAAAAGAAAATTGAGCCTTCAATGGAGAGCTTCAGGTTGATAATTATAAAATAATTTTATCATGATGGCAGTGGAGGCGCTTATCATGACTGACTTATGTGAAGTGGAAAGGAGAAAAGCAGCAGCTCCAAGAAAGGAATCTGCAGTTACCTCTCTACCCTCTTCCACCACTTGGCAAAGTAGCTGTGGAGAGAGATCTAGGACTCTGATAAGGAAAACAAAGTCAGTCCTAGGCTTGCCCAGGTCTTCCTATCCTTCCCTCACAGAAAAGAATATCAGAGAAAGACAGGCATAGAGGTAAAAATAGAATTTATTTGAAAGTCTCTAGAAAGAGGAGGGAGAGGATAAGAAGAAGAAAATATGAGCTTCTCCAAAGGAAGAGTGTCAGGAAAGTCAAAGAATTGAGATTTCACCCAAATTTTATGAAAGGATTTTATTCACGCAGACTAAGAGAACAGATCATCCTGAACAAAGGATCCACTTCGTTTTATGTCTTCAAAAATGGAAATAAACAAGAAAGCAAGCGGGTTTACATAAGCAAAATTTCAATGAAGGTTGATGTGACATTGAGCAGAGTTTTACACTACATTAACTATTCGGCTTCAGTTTCTAATCTCTAGTGATTCGGGTGCCTTTATACCGATACTTCTTCTCTACCTGTTTTCAGTTTTTGTCACTGTACATCTTCACCACTTATTTTCTCTTTTTGAGACTCATAAGTTTTTCAGGTAAGTGAAAAATGTTTTTCTCTTCCCAGTTTTCCTCAATTTCCCTCACAATGGATGAAATAGGAGAGTGCACTTCTCAAGATGGGAGATTAGAGCAACCCTGAGAGTACCCTGGCAAAACTAATGTGCACCTCCTTTGTTCCAAGCAGATTTTTGTAGGTTTTCCACAACCTGCCCCACATGGGGCTTTCTCCTAAATAAAAGTCTTGTTGCTAAGTTGGTTACCAAGGGGAAAAGGTGGGGGTAGTTGTTAGTCTTTAATATTTTTCCTAGCTTTTTATTCTTCTAGAGTTTCTATCTGTTAGTATCCAGTCCTCTCTGGGTCTCCAGCGATGCTGGGTGAGACTCTTATTAGTGGCACAGTATCTCCTCCAAACCCTGTCTTTTGGTTTTAGTACATCTCAAGAGTTCACTGCTTTGGAGTGGAAGACCCTTTCCTATCTGCTTGTCTGGCTTTGGAGTGGAGGACCCTTTCCTATCTGCTTGTCTGTCTGCTTTGCAATCATGAAATTCGTTGTTATAAAAACAATTAACTCCTATTACTTTTCAAAGTAATTGGCATTCAAATTCTTGTTTATTAAAATATATTAGAGTTTTCATGCTTTTGGAGGATTCTAGTCATGTATTTTATAACAAATATGCTTTACCAATATGAATTGCATCATTTAAATCTGTTTGCTTATCTATAAATATTGTGTTAAAGCCATGCTAGTATTTTTAATAGGCACAACATTCTTTGAGTTAGAACTGTTTTGTCTTCACTTTTTAGATAAATAAAACTAATCATCAGAAAAATTAAGAACGACCACAGCAAACAAATTTCAGGTGCCAGTTTTATTATAACACACAATTTCATGAATGAATGTAACTTCCCATGTTTGAAATATACTTTTATTGGGATGGTGAGATAGTACAGTGGATAAAGAGGTTTTCTTGCATACAGTATATCCCCTGCACCAAATATAGTCCTGAGAGTAATAATCTCTGAAGGCAGAGCCAGGAGTAAGCAGAGAGCACTGCCAGGTGTTCACCAACTCTGCACAATTTCTTCCACGAAATTGTGAATAAGCCTTTAAATATGTCACATATGCATTTTTCTTACTGATTTATTTTAAACAAATTTTATTTATTTATTTATTTATATACTTATTTATATATTTATTGGTTTTGGGGTCATACCTGGCAGCGTTCAGGGGTTACTCCTGGCTCCACTCTCAGAAATCGCTCCTGGCAGGGTCAGGGGACCACATGGGATGCTGGAATTTGAACCGATGACCTTCTGCATGAAAGGCAAATGCCTTACCTCCATGCTTTCTCTCCGGCCCCACACAAATTTTATTTTAAACTTAATTATATATTGATTTATAAGGGATCAGATAATAATATTTTAACATGAGAAAAATATATGCAGTCTTGTTTATTTAGAACTGAAACAATGACAAGGGAATTTTAGGAGACGAGCAGCTGAATAAATCAATGCCAGGGTTCTGGGATTTGGTACTGATTTGACTAAGTACTGAGATTGCCTTGAAGTCCACATTGGTGGGGTTGGAGGGCCTCAGGCTAAAGTAAGTTCTGCTCCAGCTTTCTTGCAGTTAGTGCTGGTTTAATCTGAGTTTTTTTGCATATGCTGAGCCCAGAGCTATCTTACCAGCCTCAAAATATACATACATACATACATACAAACACACATACACTCACCTATACACATACATACATATATGCATATATAATGCAATACTTGATAGACATGTATATTGTAATCCTAGATTAGACATTTTTTATGTGATAACTTAAGAAAATTAAATGACTTTCTCACTATTAGTATAAGTTCAATTAAGTGAATTGATACCAAACAGTATCTTGCAAGTCTTCTGGTTTGTTTTTCTCTGTCTACTTTGCATGACTTTGTAAATAGTTTCTAATAAAGTATAGAAAGATTTAGAAGTCAAGTGCTATAATAAATAATAATATATTTATTCCATAATTTTCATTTTCTTTATTTTCTCCTTTTTCTTTCTGTTTTCTTCCTTTGCTTCTATTATTACTTTTCTTCCTAATTTCAATTAAGTTGTGAGGGTTAAACATTAGTTAAAAGTAATGCAGAAATTCTGAATAGACTATAAGGATTCCACCATGAACATGTTATATTAAATCCAAATAAAATCAAGATTTGTTTCTTCAAAGTGAATCTAGATAGATCAGGTTAAACTGAAATAGAATTTCTCATTTGTACACTATTTCTTTAACATGATGATACCTGACTTGCAATTTTTGTCAAGTAAAGTACTTATAATATGCACATTGTGCCAGTCTCAATGTGTTAATTTATTGGAAAATAAAATAATTTCTAAAATCTATTATCAGGGTGGCTGACTAAAGCTTAAAAATATGTAGTTTGAATAATGTATAAAGAAGTTAGATTTATATTTTTATGCCCATATTTTAAGTAGTCTCAGGAATCATCTATGAATAGACAATAACTTAATGTACAATGCTGTGACTTTACAATGATCATAGCTGTTTAAGGGGTCAGTACTGATTAGTATTGAGGCCCCATGTGTCCTGACCTGCAGAACTTAGTAATTCGTGGGTTCGTGAGGGGGTTCCAGCCTGAAAAATAAGGAGAGAGAAATGGGACCCAAGACAAAGAGTGTTCTGATCAAGGGTCAAATTTATTGACATAGATGACCAGCTTATATACTCTGGCAGAGCAGAGGGGAGAACAGGGGAAATACAAAAACAGCCCTTGTATTACAGGTGACTTCATTTACAAGGTACAATTTGATATTTTCTCAAGAACATTTTGTGGTCAACTTAGACAGGTCAAACCTGGAACATTTGTGTACATCCTATTTCTACATTCTGTAGCCAACATCTGTTTCTCATAACTTTTGACAGGACAATGTGCTGTTTTCATACTTAATTTCTATAGATATATTCAACTGTCACAAGTTCTCAGAACTTGTAGATCTCGGAACTATTGTAGATCTGTGCTTTTTCCTGTGACTTTGGCACATATGCATGCCACACAAAAGAAGAGTTCATGCTGTGGGAAAAGAAGGCAGGCCATACAGACTCCATCTTGAGTCTGCCCCTGACATCCATGAAACTTCCACTTACTGTGTTGAGTCTCTTTTAATACTGAAGTGTAGTTTGCCTGCAGAGAAATATATGCTTCCACACTGCTACTATATTAGAATTATAGAAAAATAGTGCATGATGATGGTGCATTTTATTATTAGGTCACCATAAAATTTATGTTATCCTATCCTATAAAACCGAGTATCTAGTTTAGATTAGCAAATGCTAATGTGAAATATGAAATGCTTTATCTATTTAAAAATAACAACCCTTTTACTTAAGTGATCTAAAATTATTCCTTCTCTTGCTTTAATTCAGTTATGAAAACAGACAAATCCTCTTCATGATTAGAATACAGTGTACATTGTAAGGCTTGTGATCTTTAGACAAACAATTCTCACATCTGAATCTAAGTGTCTTAGGCACAGAATCATACAAAATGTCTCTCATTTCAACATTTCCAGCTTGATAAATTCCAATCACCAGAGCACTAGCTAAAAATCTACTGGAATAGGTAAAGATGAACTAATATAAATTTTATAAAGTGTCATAAATTGATGAAACTTTTGGTACTACCTAGGGATTTTTCATTTTGGAATTGTTTGTTGTCAATACGTAAGAGCAGGTGAACGTATAATGCTACTTAACTCTAAGAAAAATAAAATGCAACTTCTACAGTGTGGCTTGAACTCAAGAGTATCCCAATGAGCAAAGTAAGCCAGAGGGAGAGGGACTGTTACAGAGTGGTCTCTTTCATAGATGGGATATAAAGAAGCATCTGTAATTAAATAAAAAACTAACCAATGATAACAGACCCTAAGAGCTGATCTCCATACAGAAGACCTAAGTCCATTCAGAGGAGGGGATTTGGATGTAGGATTCTAAAAGGACATTGAGATGCTGGACCTCAGTGGTGAAGGGACAGTGATGATACTTAATTTGGATGAGATGTTGGATCACTCTATTTCTGCAACTCTTTTATTTGGGTTTACACATAGCAATGATCAGGGTTTACTCTTGGCTCTGAGCTCGGAGCTCACTCCTGTCTTGCTTGAGGAAGTTCATATTGTGCCAAGGTTCAGAGTAGTTTGGTTATGTGCTATGTCTGTGGATATAAAATTCTTTTGTTAATATCATTGTAAGTACTGGTATCTAAGTAAAATTAGAAAAAATAGACAAGAAAAAATGCGCTAAATTTAAATGATTTTTTTTGTTTATTTTGGTATTTATCTAGTAGTGCATCTGTTCAAGTTAGCAAGCCTACCAATACACTTCATAGAGTCTGTGATAACTAAAGTGAGGCTCTGAAATGGATAATACTTCTTAGAACTTAACTTCAGTTCAAAGGGTTTTAGATCACTCAGGCTTCCATTCATCAATTCACCACAGTAATACAGGATCATCTTAACATTGTGACCGTTTTCTGTGTTTCTGCAAAGACACTTAGCATATTAATTTGTTAAACTCATCATTTCATTAATCTATGCCAGAAGTCTGCTAACGTATAAAAAAAAGAAGATAAAAATCTCAATTAGATTTGGAATCAGTCTATTATTAAATTAATTAAATGTTAAGATATTCAATATAGCTCATTATAATCATCACCAGTATGCGGACATACTTTTAATACTTTAATCATCAAATTAAAAGCTTCAAAAGACTTTTGTTAAAAATTGGAAATATTAGGTTTAGTTTTGATAAAACTGTGATCATTGTAATCCATTCTAATAAAGGATATCATTTATATGGTTAAATTAATTTGATACTTTTGAGTTGTAGGCAAATATTTGTACATTTATTACAAAACGTTAGAATTTAAATCGTACTTCTTTAAATGGAATAATATGTTTATTGATTGGTGAAAAATTTTACAAGATAATTTGTGGTATAAAATTTTATCATGAAATTTGTGGTATGAAATACATGTGGTATGAAATCATATCTCATTGCTGTTTTTTGTTTCCTTGATAGCAGTGATGAACACTATTTCATAAGCATAGTGGCTGTGTCATCCTGGAAAAGTGATTTTTCATCTCCTTTCTTCATTTTTCTCTGGGACTTATTAGTTATTTGTTGCTAAAGTTTATGAGTAACCATGCAGATTTGAAATTTAGAAACATCTCAGTCAAAATTAACTTTGTTAAAATAAAACTAATATCAGTTAATCATATGAATTCTACAAATGATCTGACCTAAAAATGTTACCATACCTAAAATATGGAAAAACTAAGTAGAAACTACAGGTGAAGTTAATACTATCATTGAATTTTGAATATCATGTGTATATCAGTTATAAAATTAAGATGGTCATTGGCTGCATTTCATTATAAAAATAAGGCTGGCCTTCCTGAAACTTGACTTTTTATGAAAACATTTGGAAATTATTCTAATGAAGTGAAAGATTTCATTTGTTTATTTGCCATTTTGATGTTTCAAGGGAAAAAGATAAGCAGTCTGAGTGAACTGCAAACATCCAAACCTATTCAACAATTTCTTCTTACCTATAATAATACAACAGAAGCACTTTGCTACCACTTGATCGTGATGAATGAGAGAAAGCTATATGCTATTGTTAACAAAGAGCCCACACTGTAATAGTCTTTCAGCTAATCCAGTCATGTCATTTTGGCAAAACACCTCAGTTTAAGTAAGACCATTCCCCTGGATTGTTCATTTCCATTACCCAGTTTTTGGTTTACAACTTTTTTCACCCTAAACAAAGCTGTCTTTCTGCCTTTTCCAGCTCCTTTTTACTATCAAAAAGACTCACCTAGACAGGACTAATTGAAGATTAGCCTTTTGTCTTAGGTTTCCTGACCCCTGTGGTGGTTTGGTGTTTAATAAAACTGAAGTTTTGGCTGGCAGTGGTGTCTAGCTTTCTTACCTCAGGAGATTGAAAGTTCCCCCTAACCACACTGGTTTCACCCTTCTCAGGTTGGTTTGGTTTATTTTCTTGCAGCAATCCTTACTCCAGACCTTTTTCCTGGGGCTGTTTTATATTGAGTGAAACCCCACACCCAACGTCCTCTCCTTACTCAAACATAACTTGATATTTCATTTTAGTTGTGTATCCTAATCATCACCTTTATTCTAGAATAAACATTTCTTTGATTATTTTGAGTAAGTCAATATAATTTATGAACATTTATACTTTTAAATACCTTAAATATTAAGGTAACTTAAAGTTTCTGCAAATGGAAACTGAGGAGAACCATAAAGAAAGGGATATAATATAAAAGGTTAGCATTGTCTCATTTCTCCACTTTATTTGGGAAAATGCAAATAAAATCAACAATGAAATACCATCTAACACTCATGAATCTGTCACATATCAGAAAAAAATAAAACAAGTTAAGTTGGAGTACAGAAGAAAGTTACCTTGCCTGAAGCTAGCCTGTCTCTATTACCAAAACAACTCTATTTGGTCCACTGAACAAACCAGTAGTACACACCCGAGAGAGAGAGAGAGAGAAAGAGAGAGAGAGAGAGAGAGAGAGAGAGAGAGAGAGAGAGAGAGAGAGAATCTATTTAAGAGAGAGAGAGAGAGAGAGAGAGAATCTGTTTAACAGATAACAAGGGTTTTTCCTGTGAGAAACTATGTAAGTAAGGAAACATTTTTAAGCCTTAAGTCTATGTCATTTGATCTTAGTATGGTCATTGAGATTTTTTTTTTTTTTTTAGTTTGGCTTTTGGGCCACACCCGGTGATGCTCAGGGGTTATTCCTGGCTATATGCTCAGAAATCTCTCCTGGTTTGGGGGACTACATGGAACTCTGGGGATTAAACTGCAGTCCGGCCTTACCACTGCACCACCACTTTGACCCCATCCACTGAGCTTTCTAAAGGGAGTTGTTCGTTTAACCATTGACTTTGAGTTTGTGTTTGCTCTGATATTCAAAATTTTTTCTTGCAGACAGCAAAATATTGAATTTAACCCTGGAGGGTTGCTTGTGATAAATCTGCTGTATATCCTAAGGATATTCATTTTTTATATAATTTTCTGTTTTTAATCTTACTGCGTTAGCATTATATCTCCATGGTTTTCATCATTGTAACTAAGATGTGCCTTGGGGTGTTTTTATTTGAGCTGCTTTTAGCTAGTTGTCTTTAGTTGTCCAGGAAATAGCTGCATGTTCTTCATAGGGTTTTATTTCTGGCTCTATGGTACCAAAATTTTTCCTTTTTTTTCTGTTGAATTGATTGCAAAGATCATTATCATCTGTTTTTGAAAAATTTTTCCATATTTTGTTTTCTCATTTTAATATTCTTCCAAATTATGGTGTTGTATGGATGTATTATGCAGATCATTTTCCAGCTCACTAATTTTGTCAGCAGCAGTTTTTATTCTGCTGGTTAGGCTTTCCAGTGAGTTTTTCATTTTGCATTCTAGTTTTGCCATTTCTGTTTGAATCTTTATCATTTCTGCTTTTCTATCCTCTTGAGTCTTATTGGCTGTACATTTCATGGTTTTGTTTAGTTCCTCAAACTTTCTTCTCTAACATCTTTATCAGAAAGCTATATAGGTGGCTGGTATTTATGGGCATTCAGAGCCACCATATTTATTCACTAAGCATATTTATTCACTAAGTGGGGTTTTGTGGTTTTTTTTTTTTACTATTGTGACATTTCAGTGTGGTGATATTTAATGTGTTGTGGTGTTTCTCATTGACTAGAAGAAATGTACAGAGATAGAGTGAAGCAGAGAAGCCTTGCTCTTCTCAGGGACACACTGACCTCAGGTGAAAATGCCTCTTCTGAGTCCAAAAGAGTATCCAGCTGCTGGTCTGTCTGCCTCAGTTTCTTGGAATTGTATGGCTGGGCAGAGATCATATGGGTAGCTGTGAAATCTCTTCCCTATCTTACTGCTTCATTTTCTTTCAGGGTACACTACTTGGGTGAAAATGGCTCTTCTGAATCAAAGCGGAGCCTGCTTCTGGTCTTTCTGTCAGCCTCACTTTCTTGAGACTGTTTCTATAATGATTTTTAAATGCTTAAAAGAACTAAACGTATTTTGCATTGAATGTTCATATATTCTCCCACCAGTATTGTCTCCAAATAACAGAAAACAGTGTCTTTTGGAAGAGATCATGGTTAGATGAATTTAGCTGGGGAAATGTGTTTTTTTTTTAATATATAATGAGTGTGATTACTGCTCTTGCAATGGTCCCAAAAGGACTTGACTGAAAATTTTAAACTATTTCCTTTTACACTCTGCACAGGATGTACACAATGACAAGTTGGCAGTATGTTGTCTGGGAGAGGCCCAATAACAACATGAGTTTGCTTGGCACACCAATCTGTACCATACAGGTCCCAGAACTGTGATACATTGTAAGACCCAGCCAGTCTTAGATTCTTTTTTAATAAAAGACTATAGAACTTGAATTTAAATATGTGACTGATTTTCTCCAATAGAAATTAAATATGATTTTAATTTCTTTAACATATATAAATATTTACTTCATTTCCCACATACTGCTATTTAAAATGCTTGGCAGTATCTTGAACTGTTTATAATTTTAACTACTGCAATTGATAATATTTGGTTTATGGCTTCTATTTCAAATCATTTTACTAGCATTTGTAGTAAATTTATAATATTAGAAGTGTTGATCATCAAGGCATCTCAAATGGTCCCCTGAGCCTGCCAGGAGCGATTTCTGAGCGTAGAACCAGGAGTACTGCTGGGTGTGACCCAAAAACAAAAACAAAAAAAGAAGTGCTGATCATTCAAAACCAGATTTATTTCCAGATATATATTAAAAGTCAATAAAATAACTGACTATAAAATAATTTTCAAAAATCTAAATGTGCTTTTTCATAGCCTGTGTGACTAAGAAACAATACCAAATTAGTATATCCTACTGTAAGTACAAAATAACATAGTTAAATAAAAATATTTCTCTAAGCCTTTGTGGCTCAGAGAAAAGAGTAATTATTCTTAACTGACTTTTTTACACTAATATAGTAGTAAAATGGAGAAGGATCACAGAAAAGGCAAATTTAAAAAAAAAAACTGGCTCAAATGATGTTGGGAGATTGAATACACACACACACACACACACACACACAAAGAAAAAAATAAAATAAAATTTAAAAACCAGGGCAGAGACATAGAATAGGCATTTTAACTTGTCTTGCCTGCAGCCAAATTCAGTTCATAATAAGAATGCAAATATTATTAGTGCTTTGATTTTGTTTCATTGCTATAGTTTTTTGTAATATTTTTGTTGAGGTTACTGTGAATTACAAGTCTTTCACAGTTGTATTCCAGGTGGTTAGTGATGGTGAATTAAGCTATTCCCACCATATAGTTTCCCACTACTAGTGTAACATGTCCATTTTGTGTTTAGCTTTTTATAGTTTGGGTCTCTTAATTCTATTGTCATTGACTTGTCTTGGATATTTAGATTTAAAGTCTTTTTTTTTCACGCACTGTTCCTGAGACCACTTGGCCCCTGGGCCCCATCTACTCCCCCTGCCTTTCTCACTTTTTAAAAGACATAGAAATCTGAGACAGAACAAAGTGACTCAAGTTCTATGGAAAAACAGGAGCCCCTGTCTAGAATATAAGTAAAATTAAAAGAATAAAAAAAGAGAAAAAAGAGAGAACTAGAGGGGAAAATATGACTTTTTTTTTTATTTTCTTTTTGCACAGGCACATCAAACGTTGGGGAAATTAGAAAGAAAATTCTATTGACCTAAGAAATATAGGTGTCTCCATCCATAAAGCATACTATCAAAAGACCAACTACAGGTTCCAGGCATCTTGGTTGTCCAGCTCCAACGTCTCCTTTATGGTCCCAGAAAAAATTCTGTTTAGTTGCAATTGACATTGTCAGTCTTCTGTAGTTAGAGACTTGGTTTTTGTATAGGTCCTAGGATGAAGCCTAGGATAAAGTCTTTCTTTGTGGTCCCAGGAAAAGTTCTGCTTAGTCACGGTTGTTGTAGACAGTCTTTGTAACTGGAGATATTGTTTTTTGCACAAATCCTAGTGCAGAACATTTTCCCATTTTATCTCACCATTGCGTGGAGAGGCAGTGCAATCTGCCCTTAGATCAAATTGTTGCTGTTTCTTCATCAAAAGGGTGTCTTATGGGCCTGTCCTGGAGCAGGTTGGTGCCAGGGTGGCATTCAAGCCTCCCCCAGGGGTAGTTTGAATCATGGTTCTGATTCTGTAATTTATGCTGATTCCAATATCAGGATCTGAGGTTCAGGGTTAGACAGTTGACGTCCAATCTATTGGAGCCTAAGTCAAGTCTCCACGACAAATGCTCAGCTCAAAAGCTTCACTATAAAATTTATAAGTTCCCATCTATTAGATAAGAACTTCTTTCTATATGTAAGATTTCCCAATTTTAGTGTTTCTATACCACTATATGCCACATGATACTCCTGGTGCATATGGGGTAAAAAATAACAAGCTAAACAATCTCTATAACCTGATTGTAACCTGAGCTCATAACCCAATCTAGACTTTTTTACAATAATTTTTTATTAAGCAGATCCAAAGCAGGGATGAGGGAAGCTATCTCTACATATGTAAATAGACTCTAAGAATTTTAACTATTAAGGAAATGCATGTACAGAAACATACAAAAGAAATATAGAAATCCCCTTTAAGTCTTTTGAGATAAATGGGGTGTAGAATCCAGAGCACAGTTTCATCCCATCCTATTGTCCTGTGGAGTCTGAGAAATGGTTCACAGTCAGTGGTAGATTTTTTTTGTTGAATAAAATTTGGTATAAATAAATCTAGGTAAAACAGTGGTACCAAATATTTCCCATATCTTGCCTACCAGAATTGGGACTCTATTTCTGTGTAAAAAAAGTGTTGATCAATGGGTATATTTGATGTTTCAATATTTAAATATTTAGTCAAAATATTTAAGTAAATATTTAAACATCAAATATACCCATTGACCACCAATATTTGGGGGGATTTGGGTCACACCAGGCAGCACTCAGGGGTTACTCCTGGCTCTACACTCAGGAATCACTCCTGGCAGTCTTGGGGGACCACATGGCATGCCGGGATTTGAACACCGACTTTCATCATGCAAGGCAAACACCTTACCTCCATGCTAACTCTCCTGCCTCCAATATTTTTTATATACAAATAGCCACAGAATACTTTAAGGTAATTAGTAACATCTATAGCTTAATAAAAAAGTAACTTTGTCTTTCTGCAAAAATAACAACATATTTTTATTTAATCATTAGGGGGTATGTTTAATTACAACTTTGCATTTGATATTATGGTTTCTTAACAGTTTTAATCTTTAGAGCTAAAGTTAAAAATCAATGGAGCTCTAGAAACACAAAATTAAGCAAAATAAAGTATATTTTTTACAATGCTATTTTTTTGTGATATTCTGTCAAGGCAGCTAAACATATACATGGGCAGAGCAGGAGAGAGAGACAGAGAAATGTATCCATTTAGATGACCTTAATCAAATTATTCTTTAAGTCACAATCTTTTAATCATAATAATAAAATCTCCAAATAATATATTTCAAGTTACTAAATATGACTTGTAACTTTTGTGACATTATTTAGGATTAAATCGTAATTATTATTATTTTCCTATTTGTCCTTCATCCATTCTCTTTTTTTTTTTTTTTTTTTTGTTATTGACCCACACCCAGTAATGTTCAGGGATTATTCCTGGCTATTCACTCAGAAATCACCCCTGGTTTGGAAACTATATGGGACTCTGGGGGATCAAATCGTGGTCTGTCCTCAGTTAGCATCGTAAGACAAATGCCCTACTAACTGCACCACCTCTCTGGCCCAAGCCTCTCTCTTCTAATGACTACACAAGTCTACTTATGCTTTTCTGCCATTTTTTAAAATTTCTTATTTATTCAACTTCCTTATAACATTTTTGTTTGTTTTTTCTTTATTTAAGTACCATGATTACATACATGATTGTAGTTGAGTTTCAGTCATAAAAAGAACACCCCTTCACCAGTGCAACATTCTCACCACCAATGCCCCCCATAGCCATCCTTCCCCATCACCTGCCTGTATTCAGACAGGCATTCTACTAGCTTTCTTATAACTTTTAGTGGTTGACTTCATTTTTATATAATAATTTTTATTTTGGGCAAAGTGGATTACAAATCATTCACAATAAAAATTTAGGTATATAGTGACATTGAATCAGGGGCATTCCCACCACCAATGCTGTCTTCCCTTTCCCCCATTCCCAGCCTGCATCCCATATCCTTCTCCTCTGATCCTTGGCTGCTAGTATAACTGGTCCCTTCTGTTTCTAGCTTATTGTCGACTGACTGATCCTGTTGTCACTGGCTTTGGATTTGGTACCTAAGTTTGATCATTTTTTATTTCTACTCAATGTTCATATGACTGTTTGGTCTTGGTACCTTCCATTATTCCCCCCTCAGTTTGTGAGGTAGAACAAGATGATTCAAGTTATATGGTTCTATTTGAAGGAAAGAAGAAAATATGGGGGAGCAAAAAAAAAAAAAACAAGCAAAAAATGGGAGGAGTCCTTCTATAGGCTAAAAATATCAGTTTAAGAGAAGTAAGGTGAAAAGGAAGAAAAGCATAATAACAATACAAAAAAATCAAATTAACACCTGAAAAGCACCACAGAAATAAAGACAACAACCAAACAATAATCCTGTCTCAAAATAAAAACAAAACAGAGCACAAAAATAAATCAAAACAAAGCAAAACAAAACAAAAACAAAATAAAAAACAATAATAATAATTAAAAATTAATTTGTGCCCTTTTTTGCATAGGCACAGTAAATATTGGGGAGATTAGAAAGGGAATTCTCTTGGCCTAAGAGATACAAGGTTTCTCCGCCTTTGAAGTATACTGTCATGGGAATAACTACAGGCTCTGTGCCTGTTATTTTACTTTCCCCTAGGTCTTTTTGGGTTGTCTGGGAACTATCCGCTCAGTCATGGATGATGAGATCAGGCCTCTGTAACTAGATGTCTTGGTATTTACACAGATCATAGGATGGGGCCTAGGATGGAATCTTTCTTTATGGTTCTAGGAGTTCTGTTCCATGACTGTTGTTTTAATCAGTCTTCTGTAGTTGGTGATCTTGGGTTTCACACTGATCCTAGGATGAAGCCTTCCTAGGATGAAGTCTTTCATTATGTTTAAAGAAGTTATGCTCAATTGCAGTCAGAACTCTGGAATTAGAGATCTTGGTGGTTGTACAGATCATAGGCCAAAGCCTAGATTAGGGACTTTTTTATTGGTCCCGGGATAAGTTCTTCCCAGTCATGTTGTCACAGTCAGTCTTCTGTAGTTAGTGATCTTGACTTTTGCACAAAATACAGGATGGCATGTCTTCTGATTTTATCTTATCATTAGGTGGTGAGATAAGACAATGAGGAAATGGCAACAACTTGATGTCATATCAAAACTGGCGCATGTTGGTGTCAGAGCAATTTTAAGAATGTTCCAGAGAGAGTTTGTTTCCTGGAGCTGTTGCAGAGACTGTGTTGGTTTTATGTCTAGGGTTCAGGTTTGGATAATCGCTCTCTAAGTTGGAACCACATAAACATATGTTCAAGGTGAAAGGTGCCCTTGTACTGTAAAATGTATGAGTTCTTATACCTAGTAGATAAGAGCTTATTTCTATATGTAAAATTTCCCCTTTTTAGTATGCCTGTGCCAAAAGAAATGATGCTATATTATATTGTTGGTGCATTTGGGTATGAGAGTGTCTGGCATCATCATCTCTGTGCCTGGTTTTGACCTGAACTTTTATCCCAGACAAGACTTTTTCTTGTAGGTTTTTCTACCAAGCAGAACCAAAGCAGGTGGAGTTAAGAAAGAGAAGAAAACAAAAAAGAAAAAAACATACATATATATATATATTATATATATAAGAAAAATAAATAAAAATGAGTTTAAAATAAAAAAGCATCAGACTTGTAAACAATGAGTTTAAAAGAAAAGTAATTAAGGGAACAAAGTGATACGGAGACTACATTTCATTTGGATATGAATAGGTTAAGAGGTAGTATTCTGGAAGTCTTATACTTATAAAGAAATATAGGCTTCCTCATTTTCTTTTGGGATATTCTTGTAGGGAGTGGAATCCAGGGCACATTTTCATCACATACCTTGGTCTTGTTGATTTTGAGAAGTGCTTTGCATCAGAAAGGGCTTGGGTAGAGATCTTGAATTGGGTTTCTTCTGGAGCTAAATCTGGTATCAAGCAACAGTCTACATTTAGGGGGATGAGAAGGAGGTCCACAGAGCATGAGTCAGCAGGAGTGTTGGTTGTAGTTTCTTGCTGGGGACAAGATGTGGGACTGAGTGAATATCCCTTCAATTTGGAGCTGGGTGATAGCTTGTTGGGGCAGGAAGTCAGTCTTGACACCAAATGGGTTAAGAACTGAGGGTAAAGAGTGTTAATAATGTGAGATATTGGCTTGGGGATGGGGGGATGAAGGGATAGTAGGATTTCTGAAGGGAGGAGGAGGGATAGTATATAGAAGGGACTATATACACTATAGGCATGAATTGTGTACCATTTAGTTTAGGCTCTCATGGAGGAGTCCACTCTCTATGCACTCATGCCCACATAAAGATATACATTAGTTATCTATTCTTCAGGTATTAGAAGTCTGATCCTAATAGTGTGGATATGAGCTCTTGAGAACTGATTGAATTAATATAAATTATAAGCCTAGGTATAGCTTAAGAAAGAGAGAAAGGGAGTGCAAAAGATAAGGAAGAGGAGAACAGAAAAATGTAACATAAAAGAAATGAAAGAAAGTAAAAAGAAATGAAAGAAAAGTTAATAAATCAAATATAAGCAATTAGGTCGGTGTGTTAGAGTTGAGAGTTTTTCCCAATCTCTAGGCATTTTGTCAGTGATGAGGTTGGACCCTGCTAAATGAAGATTTCAGGGTTAGATAATGGCTGGAGTAGTTTAGGATACACATAAGTTCCCGGTCTTGAGTACTAAACAATATATAAATGAGGCCTAACTATGTAGGTGGCTACCTTATGTAGCATTGTCTGCTGCATCTTTTGTATTGATGACTTCTTTAAAAATTGTCATTATTAGTGAATTATGACTTAATGTGAAAGGTTAGATGAAGAATGTCTGTAGTATATTAAAAGGAAAATTTAGGTGATAACCTATTGATATGCTACATAGAAATTTTACAAAATATTTTTCCAAATATAGATATTGCTTAATATTGATTTAAACTTATATTCCCTATTCAGTGCCTCTTTGTCATTATTTTAATAATTATATCTTTTTTAATTTTGAGACAGTTTTACTATCTTTTACTATATTTAAAGATGAAAAAATATATCAGCAGGATTTCCTGCAAGTAGCTTACTTTCTTGCTACTTCTTTACTTAAAGTATCTATGCCAAACCAGCCAATGAAAAGCATTATCCAAAATTATGTTTTTTATCAGACATGAGAGACAGCATGTATTACTGAGATGTCAGACCCATATTTTAATCATTATATCTTATTTTCAAATGTGAATGTTCTTTTAGATAAGCTATTTTTTATTACTTTTAAAAGTATAGTACTTTTATTTGTAAGTACTAATATCTGATGCAGCTTTTAAAGGTCAGCTTCCTGGGCCTTAATTTTTCTAGTTTAGAGAGTCATAGCATCATTCATGCTACAAAAAAAAGTCATATAAATATGTTAGTGATCAGAAAAACACTCTTTTGGAAATAGCAAAAAAATATCTCATTTTTTCTTACCTTCCAAAGATATCAAAACCGTTTAAATTCTTATAAAGACTATCTTTTTTTAGTAAAATGAGAATTTATTAATTGATAAATTAAACAAACAAAAGAATCAGCGCAGAATTGCCATTAATACTCCAATATCCTAGTTGTAATGTTTTGAGATGCTTCTTTCAGCAGGAAGGGAAACCAGACCTGAAGGCGAATTTCAACTGAAGTAAAGGCAAAAAATAGTTCCTTATACGCAAACTTACATTCAATGCCTCCTAGGGGGAAGGCGGGGTGTCTGCAAAGTAAACTGCCAAAAGACAGATGGAGAGAAAAAAACAAAGTGATTTGTATGTGTATAGTCCATGTCCAAATGCATCTGATAATGAGTAAATTCAATGTTAAATAAATTCTAGGAGTGATTGGAATTTATATTATGGGAGCTTCAGCAAAATGGCAGAAGAGTAAGAATGCTGTGCTCACTTTCCTCTCAGAAAGATTACAAAATAATCTCTAAAGCAGGAAGTTTTAGAAATAGCAGGTAACTGGAAACCACTACTTTCTCAGAGAAAGGCAATAAAAACTATCTTTAAACAAATAAAATTGACATTCATAGAGACAGACCTGAAAGGATTGGCATTCTGAATCTTGGCAACAACAGCAAACCCAAGAAAATCTTGGCTTTATATATATATATATATATATATATATATATATATATATATATATATATATATATATATATATATATATATATATATATATATCATAGAATACTACATAGCTATAAGGAATACAATCATGCAATTTCTGCTACAAGGATAATACTGGGAGATATTATGTTAAATGAAAAAAAAGGATAAATACAGAATGATAACACTTATATGTGGTAGTCAGAATAACTACAGGAAGAAATACAATGGTTTACATGGGAGTTGTCTTGAACATCCTTGGTTCCAGAGTGTAGCAAGGGAAAGGAAAGAAACTGAGTGGAGGGGCCCAAACATAAAAGGAGGAAGCCAGGGACCAAGTGGCCTCACGTGCATTGGAGTTTTAAAAGAAAGGACAGAACTAAATATCCAAGCCAAAGTCAACAACAATGGAATCAAGAGATTAAATTTTTAATGATCTAAACTTAAAATGGCAGACTGGGAGTCAGGTGGTGATGGTAGGGATGAACTCTAGGAACATGGGTGAGTGAGGTTGGCACTGGTAGTGGTATTAGCCCTGATATATTGTATGTCTGAAACCAAACTATGAAGGACTTCGTAAATCACAATGACTTCCATAAAATTAAGTTAAATATAAAGAATGCATCCAACATGAGTATTGTGAAAATCCCAAACTGAAAAGCAGAGTCATTGGCATATTTCTGAGTAAACAAAAACACTTCCTTATGGATACTTATTTTTTAAATGCCATCTGACTGGCAAATTACTAGAGTGTGTAGGCACAAATTTTATTTACTTTTCAAAGCAATGGAGGAGATTCTAAAGCACAGTGATAGAGACAAGTGATAGCACAGAAGCTAGGGTTTTCATCCAGGTTCAATCTCTGGCATCCCTCAGACTTCCAGGAGAAATTCTTGAGAGCAAAGCCAGAAGTTACCCCTGAGTGTCCCGGGTTTGCCCCATAAACAAACAAACAGAAAAAAAGAATGAAAGTAAAATAGAAAACTTCTTAAGGAAAATCGAGAAAATTCAATAAATTCTCAGACCCTCCATGGTGATTTCTAAGGGAAACAGAAAAAAAAAGATACAGAAATCTTTAATTCTGAGTCAAAGACAAGAGACTGTCAGACATGAGCACTAGCAAAAGGGATAAGAACTGACACTATATATATAGAGAAAATAGGTACTGAAACTAAGCCATTAGTAATGGTTGGATAATGAAGGCAATAACATCCAATAGATAAAAAATCTATTTCATAATATTCTTAAATGGAGAAATAAACGCTATCTCTATCTACACTAGCAGGTTAACAAGTACTAAAGGTATAAAACTGCGTGAAATAAACTCTTTCTGAAGCAGTTTCAATGAGGACCTAAACCTCAGAATATAGCAGATATTAGAAAAGAATAGCAAAATCTCCAATAGTTTGGGAAATCATCTCCCATCATAAACCTGGAGTTGACCCTGGAACAAAAGAATGATGATTTTTTCTGGCACCAACTTGCACCAGTTTTAACATGACATCCTGACATGAGAAACTGCAACAACTTGAGCTAAGAGAGGGATGGCTTATCTCATCACTTAACTGTGTGATACAATCGGGAGACATGCCATACTGGGCAAAAACCAAAACCAAAATTGCTATTTATAGAAGACTGACTTTGACAAACATGGACTAGACAGAACCTATCAAGGAACCAATGAGGAAGTTTTTAGACTAGGTCTCAGCCTAGAATTCGTACAAAAGCCAAGATCTCTAATCCCAGAGGTCTGACTTTGACAACTGTGACTAAGCAGAACTTCAGGAACCATGCCCAAGGCTCTATTGTAGGATCTGAGCAAAAACCACGTCCACTAATTACAGAAGACTGATTATAACAGCAGTAATAGAACAGAAATCCTAGAACCATAAAGAAAAACTTTCTCCTAGCCTTCATCCTATGACCTACGCAAATAACAAGGTCTCCAGCTACAGAGGTGGGATGGCATCATCCACATCTGACCGGAAAGTTTTCTGACATCATAAAAAGACTTTTGGGAGTGTAAATGAGTGAGTATGGAGCCTGTAGTTGTTCCCATGGCAGTATGCTTCAAGGATGGAAAAACTCTGTATCTCTTTGGCCAAGAGAATTCCCGTTCTAATTTTCCCAATATTTACTGTGCCTCTGCAAAAACACAAACAAAAAACAAACAACAAAAAGAACCACAACACATTTTTAAAAAGTTACTGGTCTGGTTTTTTTGTCTTGCTTTTTTTGTTTGTTTGTTTATAGTTGATGGTTTTGGTTTTTGGTTTATTCTTTTTTATTCTTTTTATACTTTTGTTGTTATTTTCTTATTGTTTTATCTTGGTTTGTTTTGTTATCTTTTTCTTCTCTTTTCCCTTTCTTCTTCCAAGTGGATATTTATAACACCTAGACAGACTCCTCCTATATCTTTTCTTATATCTCTAATAGAGCCACATTACTGGAATCACCTTGATCAGCCTCATAATTAGAAGGAGAAAAATGGATGGTACCAAGACCAGACAGTCATATGTTCATTTGGTGGAAATAAAAAAATGATCAGACTTGAATATCAAATCCAAGGTCTGAAGCATTACTGATATACTGAGTGATATAAAATATGTTATTTCTTATTACTCCATGTATTATTTATATATTATTTTTATTACTGCAGTATTACCTGTCAAATGTGGTACACATTTGATCATTCTTTAAAGAGACTAGTAAGTAGTTTTTATACACTGCTCTGCCACTGAAATATGGACTGATGTGCTAGTAACAGATAGAAGTTGCTTTACAATATTTCACATAGGGGCCAGAACAACAGGTAAGGTGCCTGCCTTGCATATGGCCCACCTGGTTTCAGTCCCTAGTACATTATCTATTTCCCCAAGCCCTGATTTATTGTATGTCTGAAACCAAACTATGAAGGACTTCGTAAATCACAATGGCTTCCATAAAATTAAGTTAAATAAAAAGAATGCATCCAACATGAGTATTGTGAAAATGAGACTTCTAGGCATATAGAGAGGAGTAATTTCTGAGCACTGCTGGTGTTGCCAGAAACCAAAGTAAATAACAATTAACATACAATATTTAACATAAAATCTTTTATTATTTTTTAAATAGAATCTAAACACAAATGATCACATAGTCTTATTGTGGAAAAATGGAATGTGAAAAACAAACTTTTTACCTTCTCATTGCCCTTTGGCTTCTATAAACCTACCTTTTACTTTGCTGTGTGAACAGGAGTACTGCATGACAGGTGTGGCCTGAATGAAGGGAATCAAACCTTGAACAAACAACCAGTTCCTACAACATTTTGGGTGCATTCAGAGAAACACCACAATGAGCAGATAAAGTAAGTAAACCAGCTACAAACTTAGAATGAGGGTGATAAATCTATCTAACTGCACTCACTGGTCTACTGGTGCCCAAATTTCTCTTTCACTAACCAGTTTATAGATTAAAGGTCAGCTACCTGGTGGTGGAAAATTCCCTAAACTCCCTATATAAATGGTCTGTGAGCTATTTACAGGGTTGCCACCTTGTGCAAGGTGAGACCCAGCAAGGTGGTATCTGAATTAACTCCTATGTTTTTGCACTGCTGACCTTCTCCTAGCTGTCTTTTTGAGTTGTATCTCAAGTCAGAGTTAACACTATTTATATATGTATAGTTGAATTGTATGATATGTTTAAATAAGCTTCCTTATCTCAAAACTAGAGAACTATATGTTTAATATTCATATTTTATTTTCATGCAAAATTTTACTGTAATTTTTCTGAAAAAATATAATATAAAATGTGATTTTTTTAAAGGAAATGAATAGTGTGGTTTACTGGAGACTAAAGAAAGGTAAATTAAAATACATGCTCAAGAGAGAACACATTCACATTCCAACATTAAAACATAAAACTACATTTCTAGGATGGAGTAGTTACACAGCAGTAGAGTACTTGCCTTGCATACAGTTGGTCCAGGATGGACCTCAGTTTGATCACCAGCATCCCATCTGGTTTCCCCAAGCCAAGAGCAATTTCTGAGCAAAGATTCAAGAGTAAACTCTGAGCATCACCTGGTGTGGCCCCGAAACAGAAAACAAAAAACAGGGGCCAGAGCAGTGATGCAAGTGGTAAGGCGTCTGCCTTGTGCACTTGCCTCGGACAGAACACAATTCGATACCCTGGAGTCCCATATGGTCCCCTAAGCTAGGAGTAATTTCTGAGTGCATAACCAGGAGTAACCCCTGAGTAACCTATGTGGCCAGAAAACAAAACAAAACAAAACAAACAAAAGGTACACTTCTCAAGAGCGGACATGTAGGCAACATGTGCACTTTTCCTTTGAACCAAGTTAGTTTTTATACACTTTTCCTAAACTGTCCTTCTTACCCTCCCCACTATGTTTTTACTATGGATTCTTCACCCAGTCTTTCTGACATAGTTTCACCTCCCTAGATGCCCAGTCAACTCTTCTTTTCCTTGGCCTGGAATTCTGCCTCTCCATGATTCTCAAAGATCCTGAGATGGGAGGCCTTTTGAGAAGCCTTTTCTCAAAGTATTTCATGCTTTTAGGCTAGGTCAGATACTCTTTCCCCAAAACACACATTTCCAGGGCTGTGAAACACAAATACAATGGGAATAAGGGAAACATGACCTGACCCATGTAAAATTGTCACAAAACAGTTGTAATTAGAGATTGTTTGTATAAAGAGAGAATTATTTCAGGAAATATCTAGATTGATAATAATAAAAGCTGATGTTTTATTTGGAGAGGAAATTATGCAAATTAAAAGGAAAAAGTGGAATTTATGCTGTTGGCTTGGAATTAGTATAAACACATGATAGGAAGAGCTAAGGACATAGATACATGCACCTAAGAAGAGTAACATTGCAATAGCAATGAACACATTTAACACACAGAACTTGGTTTCTAAGTACTGTTCTTTTCTATGTGCCCAATTTCACATAAATATTAATCTCCACCTTAGGGTTCAGAATCAAATGATGTGACCATACAATTGGAGTAAATTAAAAAAAATTATTTCTCAGCTACAAGCCCCATACTGATCGATCAGGGCCTTCTCCCAGAAAAGACAAATATGCCCAAGGTCACAAATCAGATTATATAGGGAGATTAGAGCTTCTGATGATTTTTAAAATGATGGGCTGTTGTCTAAGTTACCTTCCTACTGCTCCCTCATGTCCTTCCAGATAGACTACCAGGTATAACCAGGTTGTTTGGGATGGTGTTAATGGAAAGAAGCTTGAAAATCCATAATATGTGGCTTACAACATGTAGTACTTACAAAATGGCAGCCTTCCTTGTTCAGAACCTAAGACTGAAATATGGTATTTACAAAATGGCTCCCCTCCTTGTTCATAATCCCACATTTCCTCTTCTTTTTATGGACCTGAGTCAAATTTTTGACTCTCCCAGAGGTTTCTCAGTTCCATCTGTGCTATGGGCACATACTGGGACATTAGCACAACCATCTTAAATGCATCTCTGCATGCCTGAATAAACTGAGTGATAAAATTAATTATGCAAATATCTATTAATAATAATACAAAAATAATCAATGACTTATCCAGAGCAGTTAATCAGAGGGATTAATAAAACACTGTTCATATTGGGAAGCAGAATCTTTCTGCTCCAGCAAACTGGCCTTGATCTACTGCAGTAGGTCATTCCCTGGATGACCTCGATTTGTTCTCTTTGGACCATACACAGTCCAACTTATTTTAAGAACCTTAGGTCAAACCCCTCCTGTTCTTTAGGGACACTTCTCTTAAGAAGTCCAGAGAGTGCTCCAGATGTATGTACAATCCACAATATTTGGCAATTCCTGGGGAAGTCTTATCCCAAGCCCTCTTTATTCCATATTTGATGGTGGGGTTTACACAGGTGCAATAAAGCCATGTTAAACTGCTGACTTCCTTCTTATTTGCCTTAAATGATGCTTCCCTACTGGGAAGTAAGTTTGGAATCACTCTCCTAAAAGCCCTACTGATACTTGGGCCAAGATAGCTTTGATTAATAGCATTCCAAAATCTCCCTGGGAAATAAAGCCTTAGCCTCATGGTTTGACTTTCTCTATGCAGCCACTAGACTTTCCTGAAATATTTATAGATCTACAGTGAAACTCCCTCCAGGACACCTTACAAAGGGTGAGAGACCCAAGGACAATTTCAGATCATCATGTTGACCTGACCTTTGCATTTTTACACCGGCCAAGCCTGGGGGAAAAGACAGGTAAAGTATCAATGCTTTTATTGATAGAACACCTCCTCTGTCCTTGACTAATCCCCATAAATGCTCTGTAAAAATAGGGTGACTCAATGAAAATTTATTCATTTTTTTCTGAGCTTATGTGAAGGAACAAGCAAGTATATTCAGCCATCTGGTAAGATACAATGTGAAGGCAAAGAGAAAAAATATTGTTCTGTAGTGGACTGAGTTAAATGCATTCTAGTGGGCTTACCCCATATGAAAGTGTACTTACTGGTTGTGATAGACTGATTGGTTATAAGAAACAAAGCTATACATGCTATCACTAGTCTGGCTAGAACTTTACCAGGGAGAATTTATGCTGAATAGGACAGTAGGATAATAACTCAAAGCTTTATTTTGTATGCTGTATAGTCTCACTGCATATGCTCTCACTAACCCTAGTGAGAGTCCTGGGTTTCCTTCCTGTACACTAGAGAACATATACTGAGGAAGACAGAGAAATCCCT
Organism: Suncus etruscus; assembly: GCF_024139225.1. Taxonomy (NCBI): domain Eukaryota; kingdom Metazoa; phylum Chordata; class Mammalia; order Eulipotyphla; family Soricidae; genus Suncus; species Suncus etruscus. The sequence continues at coordinate 80,635,216 of NC_064863.1, read as the reverse complement.
CACACAGATGCTAAAAATACTTAGGAAACAGGTATAATGCTATGATGCTTTGATTTCTGTTGCTTAAAAGCTGTGTCATCCCAATGGGAGTATCTTCTACTGCATTGTCCTCTCAAAGAAAGAGAGGATCAATTACTTTTCCAGGGCCTGGCTGGTTTAAGTAGCACTCCTCTGTATAATTGACCTGATCTTTTTCAAATGTTGGTAACTACAGAACCAAACCAATTGGCTTGTAAACTATATACTTGGACTCTTACCTAGACTGTGGATTTCTGGGTCAAACTGTCACCCTGGTTAACCCTCTATTAAACTTTGACTTACCTGACTTATTTGTAATTTCTTATTATGCTCCACAAGACCAACTGCTACTGAGGTGTAAGTATTAAGAAAAGAAGTGGGTACCATCTCATCGGTGAGGGTTTCAAGATAAAGAAGTGCTTTTATAGCCCAGAAATGTGTGGTAGAGGCAGACTTTCACTTCATAGTGTAGGAATTTGCTTTTGTCAAATATGCAGACTGTTGTAATACATTATACTTATATTTAAATTACTCAACTAAAAATTTGTATTGCATTGAAAATTTACCTTTAGTGACAGACAAATTATAAAAAAGATAAAAGCACTTTTCTTGATGTAGTGAACTTTAGTTGGATCCCCTGCCCTGAGTATAAAGTCGGGGTGCCCATTCACAAATTGGAAAAGTCAACTTTAATATATAGAAATATATAACTCATACAGATTTTCTCTGATTTTTATTAATATTTTCCTATTATTTCATCATCACTACACTTGACATCAATAAAGATTTATGGTACAAGTCTCTTTCCATTATTCATCTTTATTAATTCTCTATTCTGGGTAATTTCACACATTTAAAATCTGAGATAAAATTAAGAAACAATGATAAGTTTAAAAACAACTATAACTAGAAGAACACAAACAAATTATAAAGATATTTGAAAAGAACTTGTATTGAATATTTTATAATTTGAAAAGAATGGGCACCCTTTATAGTAATGATTTTTTCATTCTTTTTGTAAGTTGTGGTAAAATTTTCTATCTGATTTGGTATTCTGTTCAGAAATAGACGAAAAAATAGAATGAAATAGCTCTATAAAGTGATTCTAGGAAGAGTTGTGTCATGATGACCTAGAATGCTGGCAGGCTGTTTCTTTTCAAACACACAACACAATATTATTCACTTGATTTTTTTCTTCAGTCTGTATTTTGCCTAGTAATTTTTATGTACAAGTATTTTTATATATTCTCTCAAATAGAGCATACTCTTTAACTGTTTTCAATAAACTTAGGAGTATGATAGATGAATACAGGATTTGATTTTGCTGATAAAATAATACTTATCTGTGATAATTATTTTATATGTGATGAAGTTTTCTGTGATAAAGTTATCGCTTTTTCTTTATATAAAATAATATTTAAATTTCACTCAATTTATTTTGAATTTTAGGATTATATTCCAAATTTGGGATTTTAATATCATTAAATTTTAAATGGATTAAATTTAAAATTTTAGAATAAATGCATTAATGTACTAATATAGATTGTTAAATTTTGAAAATAAATGATGATTAAATCACTACATACTTAAAAATTGTTCATGATTGAGATTTTATCATACAATATTCCAATATTTATCCCTTTTCCAGTGCACATTTTTTGCTAAAGTTCCCAGCTTCCCTCTCAACCACCACTGCCTTGGTGGCAAACATTTTTTTCTTTCTTTTCATTTTAAGCACTGTGGTTTACAATACTGTAATGGAAGGAATATAATATATCTCACTTTACATCTTTTTAGTAAATAGTTATCGTCCACTGTGATCATTTCAACTATCATTGCCATAGTGGTCTCTTCTCAGTTGTAACTTCATTCCCTAACTACCTCTTGTGGAAAGCTTCATATATAGATCAACATTCAGGTCCATGTCTCTATTGTCTTTGGGTATGATTACCATAAGATGTTTTTTTTTTATTTCCCACAAATAAATTTAATAATTTTTATATCTATCCCTCTTTCCCTGATTCATTACACTCAGCATAATGCTTTATATATTTATCCATAATAAGAAAATATTATGATTTTATTTTCCTAACAGTTATGTTAGGAAATGTTATTTCCTCATGTAGATGCACCATTCTTTATTCAGTAATATGTTCTCAGGCACTTAGAATGTTTCCAGATAGTAAATATTTTAAGTAGTACTGGGACACACATTGGACTGCAGATGTCTTTTCTGCATCGTGTCTTTGGGCCCTAGGGTATATTCTCAGGAGTAATATTGCTGTGCCATATAGAAGCTCAAGTTTTGGAGGAATATCCATATTGTTTTATAACAAAGCTAGGCCATTTTACATTACCATCAGCAATGAATGAGAGTTCCTACTTGAAGGATCAATGCGAGCACTTGTTCTTTTTTTCTTGTGGGGGGGGGTCACACCCAGCAGTGCTCAGGGGTTACTACTGGCTCCACGCTCAGAAATCGCTCCTGGCAGGCTCGGGGGACCACATGGGATGCCGGGATTTGAACCACCATTCTTTTGCATGCAAGGCAAATGCCCTGCTTCCATGCTATCTCTCCAGCCCTGAGGGTCATTTCTTAATGAACAAAAATAGTATACATCAGAAAAAAAGTCACTCCTCAACCTGTTCCCTTAATGAGAAGCCTTCAAGATACTTAAAACAGCATAGGAAAATAAGGACGAAATTTATGACCACACAATAGTAGGTAGAGACTTCAACACTTCTCTGTAACCTCTCGTGTGTCATTAAGATTCAATGTTAAGAAGAAAACAAGGACATTAAAAGAGATGGAATAAAGTTGTGTATATATCTATATGGTTCTCCAAGATAAGTCATAGGCTAGACCAAAAGAAAAACAAACTTATCTAAAAGAAGGAAGATAGATTATTTCAACTACTTCTCAGACCATGAAACACTGAAAACAAAAGTTAATCAGAAACAGTAATGGAAAAGTAATGCTAATACCTGGAAATGACACTGCTTTGAATAGTGTAATTTGAGTGCAAATTGAATAAATTATGTAGAGAGAAAATCGACCAGGAGCTCAAAAGATTTCTGGAAACACAAATATGAGGACATAATCTATCAGAACTTTCTCAACATAGCAGAAGCAATATTAATAGGAAAGTTTTTGAAACGTTCACCAGGAAGAAAGATCTCACATAAATAACCTGACAGAAATTAGAGAAGACAAACAAAGGAGCCAAAATAGGCAGAGAAATAAAATAATAAAAATTAGATTAGAGGTAAATTAGAGGTGCTGGAGAGATAGCACAGAGGCAGGGCATTTACCTTGCACTCAGCCAATCCAGGAAAAATAGCGGTTCAAATCCATCATTCCATATGGTCCCCCATGTCTGTCAAGAGTGACTTCTGAGCACTGAGCAGGAGTAGCCCCTGAGAGTCACTTGGCTTAATACCCCCCAAGAAAAGATTAAAAAAAATTAGATCAAAAAGTAATGAACTGAAATCCCTAAAAGCTATCAACAAAATCAATAAAGGCAAGAGTTGGTTCTTTGAAGAAAATTAATGAGATACATAAAAAATTAAAAACAAATTAACAAATAATACAAATAAAACAATCAGAATAAAAAGGGAAATTTTACAATAGACACCACAGAATTTAAGATCTCGTCAGAGATTACTTTGAGTCTTTTTGTGACAAAATGAGAGAAACTAGAGAAATTAATAAATTCTTCTATACATATTCAAGTTTGAATTAAAATAATTTGAATTATCTGATCAGACCTATCACTATTTAGGGAACCTAAATTATAATCAATATGTTTCAATAGTAAAATCACAGGCCCAGATATATTCTCTAGTAAAATATTTCAAATAATTAACAAAGAAATTACCCTAACCTTAACAATGCTGCCAGTAGATTTAGAAAAATCTCTTAAACAAGTGGTATTGAGAAAACACGCATACATGTAAAAAAATGAACTTGGAACTTTTTCTTACACCATGGACAAAAGTAAAATAAAAACAAATTAAAGACCTTAAATATGTAAGAGTATTCACTTATACATAATGAGTAGAGGAAAAGGAACAGACATCAAATGATTGCACACATTTGTGGGATTAAAAAGACAATAGAGATGAGTTGCAGGAGGACTTATTCTTGGTAAGAAGAGACTTCAGCTAGAGCAGAGAAGAGAGCATTATAACAATGATATTATAAATGATCATTTAAGAACTAGATTATTGAAGGAGATAATGTAATATCATGATGCCCTGTCAGTAACAGTTTTTCAAACCACAATGCAGAAAAGGGAAAAAGTGGAAGACAGGGTAGAGAGTTACAGAGAGCGAGAAAGAGAGGGAGGAGGAAGAGTGACAGAGAGAAAGAGATAGGATAGTTTCAGGCTGGAGTGGATGAAAGGGAACTTGGGACATGACAGGAATTATATGCTAATGAAGGTATGGTTGCTAGAACACTGTATGACTAAAACTCAACTTTAACTGTGAAAAGAAAAAACCCATCATATGTCTACTAAAATCAAACCTTTCTTGAATATATAAAATGAATTATTTCTAGGACTATAAATAAACCAGGAGTACTAATTAAAAATGAAAAATATAAGTCAGCTTTTCTGCAGGAGGCAACCAAGAAGACACCATCGAATATAATCTCTCCACGGCCCAATCCGGTAAACTGACCCCACCCAATAAAAGTGGGATTTGATATCTGCCTTGTGTTTGGGCATACGAGAGCCATAAAGGACTGCTGCCTTGTTCTCTGCCTTCTTTTCTGCATGAGGCAACCAAGACGCCATCGAACATAATATTTCCAGAGCCCAAACCCAAGCTATCCCCACCCAATAAACATGAGAGTTGATTCCTGCCGTGTATTGGGCACACGAAAGCGATTATAAAGGACTGCTGCCTTGTTCCCTGCCTTCTTTTCTGCATAAGGCAGCCAAGAAGATGCCATCAAACATAATATTTCCAGAGCCCAAACCCAATCTTTATCCACCCAATAAACATGGGAGTTGTTTCCTGACATGTATTTGGGCACACAAGAGCCATTATAAAGGACTGCTGCCTTGTTCCCTGCCTGCTTTTCTTCATGAGGCAGCCAAGAAGATGCCATCGAACATAATCTCCCCAGGGCCCAAACCAGATCCCAGATGATGTCATGTTCATGCTCTAATATTCTCACAACTTGTATGAATTTGTGTATATCTATATGTATAAAATGTGATATACTTATGCATGCTCATGTCTAATAAAGCATCTGTAAATAAAAAAGAAATAACTAAAAAAGAAAAATGTAATTTAGTAAACAAGTATGTTATTCACTTTTTTTCTCATTATATCTAAGGACATGTTGCTTTCGAATGCTCCCCAGTAGTGCTTAGAAATTACTTCTGTTTCATGTTATGGGTATATTACAATAGCCCATTTGTGTCCACAAGGATTGAACTCAGGCATCCATTTGTAAAACATGTAAATAAACCTTAAGAATGATCTCTTCTAAAAGAACAGCATTAATTAGGAGGTCATTTAGTATTTTTCTCAGAGCTGTTTAATAAAAAAAAATATGCTGCCAGTTCTTGTTTGTCTGAGAAAGGTACCATTTCATCAAATATGATTTACAGCCTAGAAGAGGAAAAGCCTCTAGGTTAAATTTTTTCTTAATTCAGTCCTTTAAATATTTTAGTTCATCCCCTTCTTGCCTGCATGGTTCCATGGGAGAGATGTATTTTGAATTTTATGTTTAATTTGAACTTAGGTTTTTTTTCTCTCTTGTCACTTTATGAGTATTAAAAATTTTACATCTTTTTTATTGAATTTTCTATTTTGGTGATGTCTTATCTTTTGTTTCTCATAACACTGATTTGGTTCTTCAGTCCTTCAGTTCTCCTACCATGATATGCTACTATATTCCTTAGCTACTCTAATAAAAATTAAACTAATTATTTAATATTTGCATCAAAGTTTTCAAACAAAAATAAACATCATTCAAAACTTTCTATTTAAGCTCCTATTGAGGATATTTATTCTGATATTGCCTGAAGACAAAGTCATGAAATTTAATAATTGAGGGCTGAGCCACACTTCCACTGCATCTGCTTACCTACCAACTATATTAATATGTGTGGATTCTAGTGGAAAAACAACAAATCCAGATAGTCCAAAAAATTACCTGGCTTGCTGTTTGCTACATCAAGCCTTTATTGACTTATTAGGCATTTTTAGCATGGTAGATTGGGGATATACAGGCTAAAATTTCTACTGCTGGGATGGATGTTAGTAAAAACTGAGTCTAGAGTAATATTTTGTGTGCTCACGGAAAGAGAAATAAGTGTATGTGTGGATGTCAAAGTATGCACCCTGTGGCTGAGTTGTTTGGAGTTTGTATGTGGCCTGAAGAATGGCAAAGTCAAGTATAGATTCTGCTAGAACTGAGATGTATAATAATCCATCTCTAAGAAAGAGTGGCTAAATGAATGGTAAAGATGGACCCAACACTCTTCTGCCTACAAGAAACACACCTAAATAGTCAGAACAAACATAGACTCAAAATCAAAGGCTGGAGGGAAATTATCCATGCAAACAGCACCCATTAAAAAGCTGGATTAGTCGTATAAATTTCAGACGACACAAACTTTAGACTCAAAAAAGTTGTAAGGGACAAAGATGGACACTTCATATTAGTCAAGGGATATGTGCAACAGGAAGAAATTGCATTACTAAACATATATGCACCCAATGAGAGATCAGCACATATCTAATAAAGTTATAACAAATTTCAAAGAGGACATCAATAATAACACAATAATTGTGGGAGACCTCAACAAAGCTCTGTAAACACTTGATAGGTCAACCAGACTGAAACACAATGAAAATAAACTAGCCCTAAAATAGAAATGGAAGAAAGAGACCTAATATCCATCCCCAGAAACCTGGATATACATTCTTCTCCAATGTACATGGGTAATTCTCTCCAGGATAAATCACATGCTGGCAGATAAAATATACAACCAAAAAATCAAGAGGATAGAAATTTTGCAGGCTACCTTTGGTGATTGAAAAGGCTCTGAAGTTAGACGTGAACTACAAAGGGACACAGAAGAAGAACGTTAGTAATGGGAAATTTGACAGCAACTAGTGAACAAACAGTGGGTCAGAGATTAAATCAAAGAGGAAATAAAAACTTTCCTGAAAACAAATGATAATGAAGACACAAATGATCAAAATCTATGGGACACAAAGAGGCAGTACTGAGAGGTACATTTATAGCTTTGCAAGCACACATAAGGAAGGAAGAAGGAGCATACCTGAATAGCTTAATGATACAGCTTATAAAATTAGAAAATGATCAACAAAAGGAACCAAATAGAGAGACAGAAGGAAATAACAAAGTTGAAATCAGAAATCAAGGAAGTAGAAACCCAAAAAACAATCCGAAAGATCAAAGAAAGTAGAAGTTGGTTTTTTGAAAAAATAAAGATTGATAGATCATTGGCAAAACTCACAAAGAAAGAGAGAAAAACTTGATATTCCATATTAGAAATGAAAAGGGAGAATCACTACAGATATTGCAGAGATTCAAAGGGTAATCAGAGACTACTTTGAGAAACTCTATGCCACTAAACATGAGAACTTGGAATAAATGGATACATTCTTAGACTCTTATAACCTTCCAAATTTGAGTAAGGAGGATGTAGCATATCTAAACACCCCATCACTATTGAGGAAATTAAAATGGTAATCAAATGTCTGCCCAAAACAAAAGCCCAGACCCAGATGGATTCAATAATGAATTATTTCAAACATTTTAAGAGGAACTACTACAAATCCTGGCCAGGCTCTTTCATAAAATTGAAAAAATGGAAACACTTCCAAACACCTTTTATGAAGCCAACATCACCTTGATACCAAAACCAGACAGAAATGCTACCAAAAAAAAGAAATTTCAATCTAATATCCCTGATAAACACAAATTCAAAGATCCTCAACAAAAACCTGGTAAATAAGACCCAATGCCTCATCAAGAAGATCATTCACTATGATCAAGTAGGTTCATGTAAGGAATGCAAGGATGATTTAACATTTGTAAATCTATCAATATAATACACAACATTGACAAAAATAAAAAATAAAAATCACATGATAGTATCAATAAATGCAGAAAGCATTTGATAAGGTCAAACACCCATTCTTGATTAAAACTCTCAGCAATACGGAAATGAAAAAAAAAACCTTTCTCAATACAGTTAATACCATCTACTACAAGCCAATGGAAAATATTATCCTCAATGGAGAAAAAAGGAAAAACCTTTCCTCTAAATTCTGATACAAGATAAGCTGTACTCTCTCACCACTCCTATTCAACATAGTACTGGAAGTACTTCTATAGATATTAAGCAAGAAAAAGATATCAAAGGCATCCATATAAAAAAGGAAGAAGACAAGCTCTCACTGTTTGCAAATGACATGATACTCTACTTAGAAAACCCTAAAGACTCTACCAAAAAGCTTCTAGAGACAATAGATTCCTATAGCAATGTGGTAGGCTACAAAATTAACACACAGAGATCAATGGCCTTTTTACACACCAATAATGATAGGAAAGAAATGGACATTAATAAAACAACCCCATTCACATTATTGTCACCCAAACTACACGGAAATGGAAACATATACACTGCTCATGGATTGGCAGAATTAACATCATTAAAATGGCAATACTCCCAAAAGTATTGTACAGATTTAATGCAATCCCTCTAAAGATACCCATGACATTCTTTAAAAAGTGGATCAATCACTTCTGAATTTCATTTGGAAAAAGAAACACCCTCGAATATCTAAAGAAATCCTTGATAAAAGGGATATGAGAGGCATTACTTTACCCAACTTTAAATAGTATGAAAAATCAATAGTTATCAAATCAGCATAGTATTGGAATAAAGACAGACCCTCAGATCAGTGGAATAGGCTTGAATACTCAGAGAATGTTCCCCAGACATACAATCACCTAATTTTTGATAAAGGATCAAGAAATCCTAACTGGAGCAAGGAAAGCCTCTTTAATAAGTGGTGTTGGTACAACTGGTTAGCCACTTGCAAAGTAGCAACTCAGGTCCCCAGCTAACACCATGTATGAAGGTAAAATCAAAATGGATTAAAGACCATGATATCAGACCTGAAAACATAAGGTACATAGAACAACATGTAGGTAAAACACTCCATGACATTGAGACTAAAGGCATCTTCAAGGAGGAAACTGCACTCTCTAAACAAGTGAAAGCAGAGATAAACAAATGAAGCCGAGAAGCTTCTGCAAATGAAACAGTGTCCAGGATACAAGAGCTACCCATTCAGTGGGAAAAACTATTCACCCAATAATCATCAGATAAGGGGCTAATCTCCAAAATATGCAAGGCACTCTCAGAACTTTACAAGAATAAGACATCTATTCCCATCAAAAATGGGGAGAAAAATGGACAGACACTTTGTCAAAGAAGAAATACAAATGCCAAAAGGCACAAGAAAAAATTCTCCATATAAATAATCATCAGGGAGATGCAAATCAAAACAACGATGAGATACCATCTCACACCACAGAGATTGGCACACATCACAAAGAATGAGAACAAGCAGTGATGGCTAGGATATGGAGAGAAAGTAACTCTTACTCACTGCTGATGGAAATGCCATTCTGGAAAGTGAAACGGAGATTCCTCCAAAGCCTGGAAATTGAACTTCCATTTGATACAGCTATACCACTTCTGGGGATTTACATTAGGAATACAAAAATACAATACAAAAATCCCTTACTCATACCTATATTTATTGCAGTACTATTTACAATATCCAAGCTCTGGAAACAACCAAGATTCTCTTCAATAGATGAATGGCTAAAGAAACTGTGGTACATATACACAATGGAATATTATGGAGCCATCAGGAAAGATGAATTCATGAAATTTTCCTATACATGGATGTTCATGGACGTTATTATGCTGAGTGAAATATGCCAGAGGGTGAAGGATAAACACAGAATAGTCTCACTCAACTGTGGATTTTAAGAAAAATAAAAGAGATTTTGAAATAATTTTCAGTGACAAAAGAGAGGAGGGCTGGAAGGTCCAGCTCACAACATGATGCTCATCACATAGTGATAAGTGCAGGTAGATAAATAACTTCATTGAGAACTATAATTACAAAGTGAATGAATGAGGGAAGTAGAAAGCCTGTCTTGAGTACAGGTGGGGGTGGGGTGTGGAGGAAGGAGAATCGAGACATTGGTGATGGGAATGTTGCACTGGTGTTCTTTACATTACTGAAACCCATATACAATCATATTTGTAATCAAGGTGTTTAAATATATTTTAAAAAAAGAATCCATCTCTAGTTCAGAAGTGTCCCTGGGATTTTATACTAGGCATTAGTCTCATCTGAAGATGGAGTGGAACAAATCCCCAAAGCAACAATTATTAATTTCTTTCTGCATCCAAGAGTATACTATAAGTAGATTGTATCTAATTTGGGTTATTCAATATGTTATTTACATGTATTACTCCTGGCAAGTTCAAGGAACCATATTAGTTGTTGTGAATTGAAACTGGTTGGCTGCATGCAAGGCAAGTACCTTGCCCTCTGACTATCTTTCTGGACCCATAATGAATATCCAAGTCAACCCAAATAATAAAATCACCATCAAAAAGATATTGTATCCAGGGGCCGGAGCGGTGGTGCATATGTAAGGCGTTTGCCTTGCATGCATCTGAGCTAGAATGAACATCAGATTGATCCCCAGGTATCCCATATTCCCCCAAGCCAGGAGCAATTTCTGAGTGCAAAGCCAGGAATAACTCCTGAGTGTCACAAGGTGTTGCAACATAAAATCATAAACAAAACAAAACAAAACAACAAAAAAAAGATATTGTATCCATTTATCTGAACCACATTGTTTCTGTTTTCTTAAAAATTCTTTAGTAAGTGGGGTAGAGAGTTATCACAGTCGGTAACCTCTTGCTTTTCATGTGACTGACATAGGTTCACAGTCCTGCACATAATATCTGGTCCTTTAGTATGGCCAGGAGAGATTCCTGATTCTAGTGTGTGCTCCTTCTTAGAATAAAAATAAGCAGAAAGTAAAATTATTTGATAGTTGTGTAAGAATTTTATTTCTTTCCCATTTTTATTTAAACATTTTGATTACATAAATGATTGTGATTAGGTTTCAATCATGTAAATAACACCACCCCTTCACCAGTACAACATTCCCACCACCAAAGTCCCAAATCCCCCTCCATTCCACCCACCCTCACCTGTACCCCAGACAGGCTTTCCAGTTCCCTCATTCATTCACATGATTATGGTAGTTTTCTGTGTAGTTATTTCTATAGCTGCACTCACCACTCTTTGTGGTGAGCTTCATGAAGTGAGCTGGTGTTCCAGCCCTCTTCTCATCATCTCTGAGAATTGTTACAAAAAATGACTTTTATTTTTCTTAAAACCCATAGATGAGTAAGACTATTCTGAGTCTTTCACTCCCTCTGATTTATTTCACTCAGCATGATAGATTCCATGTACATCCATGTATAGGAAAATTTCATGACTTCATCTCTTCTGATGGCTGCATAATATTCCATTGTGTATATGTACCACAGTTTCTTTAGCCATTCGTCTGTTGAAGGGCATCTTGGTTGTTCCCAGAGCCTGGCTATTGTGAATAGTGCTGCAATAAATATAGGTGTGAGGAAGGGGGTTTTGTATTGTATTCTTGTGTTCTTAGGGTATATCCCTAGGAGTAGAATAGCTGGGTCGAATGGGAGCTCAATTTTCAGATTTAGGAGGAATCTCCATATCACTTTCCATAGAGGTTGGACTAGAAGTCATTCCCACCAGCAGTGGATAAGAGTTCCTTTCTCTACACGTCCCAGGCCAGCACTGATTGTTCACATTCTTTGTGATGTGCGCCAATCTCTGCGGTGTGAGGTGGTATCTCATCGTTGCTTTGATTTGCATCTTCCTGATGATTAGTGACGAGGAGCATTTATTCATGTGCCTTTTGGCCATTTGTATTTCTTTTTAATCAAAGTGTCTGTTCATTTCTTCTCCGCAATTTTTTATGGGATTAGATGTTTTTTTCTTCTAAGGTTCTGTCAGTGTCCTGTATATTTTGGATATTAGCCCCTTATCTGAAAGGTGTTCAGTGAATAGTTTCTCCCACTCGGTGGGTGACTCTTGTACCCTGGGCACTATTTCTTTTGAGATGCAGAAGCTTCTCAGTTTAATGTATTCCCATCTGTTGATCTCTGCTTCCACTTGTTTGGAAAGTGCAGTTTTCTACTTGAAGATGCTTTTAGTCTCAATGTCATGGAGAGATTTACCCTATGTGTTGTTTTATATACCATATGGTATCAGGTCTGATATCAAGGTCTTTAATCCATTTGGATTTTATCTTCGTACATGATGTTAACTGGGGGTCTATGTTCGCTTTTTTGCAAGTGGCTAACCAGTTCTGCCAGCACCACTTGTTGAAGAGATTTTCCCTGCTCCACGTAGGATTTCTTGCTCCTTTGTCAAAAATTAGGTAATTGTGTGTCTGGGGGACAATGTCTGAGAACTCAAGCCTATTCCACTGATCTGATGGTCTGTCTTTATTCCAATACCATCCTGTTTTGATAACTATTGCTCTGTACTACAGTTTAAAGTTGGGGAAAGTAATGCCTTCCATTTTCCTTTTCCCTAGGAGTGCTTTAGCTATTTGATGGTGTTTATTGTTCCAGATGAACTTCTTAAGTGTTTGATCTACTTTTTTGAAGAATGTCATGGGTATTTTTAAGGGGATCACATAAATCTGTATAATGCTTTGGAAAGTATTGTCATTTTAATGATGTTAATCCTGCCAATCCATGAGCACAGTATGTGTTTCCATTTCTGTGTGTCCTCTCTTATTTCTTGGAGCAGGTTTTTATAGTTTTCTTTGGATAGGTCCGTCACGTATTTGGTCAAGTTGACTCCAGGATAGTTTGTGTGGCACTATTGTTAATGGGATTGCCTTTCTGACTTTCATCTCTTCCCTATCATTATTGGTGTATAAAACGGCCATTGATTTCTGTAGGTTGATTTTGTAGCCTGCCACCTTGCTATATGAATCTATTGTTTCAAGAAGCTTTTTGGTATAATCTTTAGGGTTTTCTAAGTAGAGTGTCATGTCGTCTGCCAACAATGAGAGCTTAACTTCTTCCTTTCCTATCTGTATTCCCTTGATATCTTTTTCTTGCCTGATCCTTATAGCAATAACTGACAGTACTATGTTGAAGAGGAGTGGTGAGAGCAGACAGCCTTGTCTTATACCAGAATTTAGAAAAGGCTTTTAGTTTTTCTCCATTGAGGATAATATTTGCCATTGGCTTGTGGTAGATGGCTTCAACTAGATTGAGAAAAGTTTCTTCCATTCCCATCTTGCTGAGAGTTTTGATCAAGAATGGTGTTGGACTTTATCAAATGCTTTCTCTGCGTCTGTTGATATGATCATGTGAGTCTTATTTTTCTTGTTGTTGATGTTGTGTATGAGGTTGATAGATTTACGGATGTTAAACCATCCTTGCATTCCTGGGCTGAATCCTACTTGGTCGTAGTGTATGATCTTCTTGATGATGCATTAGATCCTATTTGCCAGGATTTTGTTGAAGATCTTTGCATCAGCATTCATCAGGGATATTGGTCTGTAATTTTCTTTTTTGGCAGATTCTCTGTTTGGTTTTGGTATCAAGGTGATGTTGGCTTCATAAAAGCTGTTTGGGAGTGTTCCCATTTTTTCAATTGTGGAAGCCATTTGTTCAAGGATATTTCTTATGTTATACAGGTATTTTTGTTCGTTTGTTTTGTTTTAGATCACACCCATGACTCTAAGTGGTTCTCCCAGCTATGAGCTCAGAAATAGCTACTGGCTTTAGGGACCATGTGGGACACATTGGAACAAACCAAGTTTTTCCTGTATCAGCAGTGTGCAAAGCAAATGCCCTACCACTGTGTTGTCGCTCCAACCCTGTTTTACAGTTTTATATTTTTAGATTTTATACCAGTATTTAGAGAGTGATGCCAGTTAAACATATCAGTATTTAGAGAGTATATCATTATTCAAAATGATGCCAGGAATTTACTCAATGGGTGACTGACTTACAGATATCTATATTATGCCACACTTAATATTGACATAAATTAATGTTTATAGTAAATTCGTGTTGAAACATTGTTATGAAACTTACTAAAATGGGGACCCGAGATATAATGCAATGTTTAGAATAGTTGCCTTGTATGGAACTGACCCAGGCTTAGTCATGGAATTTCATATGATCCCCTGAGTACTGGTAGGAGTGATCCCTAAGTACAGATCCCTAAGTTTGTGTGCACCCTCAAAAATAATTTAATCAAAGCATTATTAATTAATTAAGTTTTTTATTTGATTCATGTAATATATATTTCCTTCAATCAATTTCAAAAAATAAATGTATTTAATATTTTTAAAAGTGTATCATAATTAACTGTAGATTCTTTTACTTATTGACACTACTAAACTAAGTTACTTCTGAAACAAAATCTTAATGTAGAAGAGGCAATTTTGGAAAATATAATAAAATATATTATACTGAAATTCTTTATCATAGATTATCTACAATCTAAAATTATTTTCATCTATTCTATAAACTTTTGACTAAATTTTTATAGAAAAGCACTTTTATTAAGAAACACTCTTGAGGACCCAGAGAGATAGCACAGCGGCGTTTGCCTTGCAAGCAGCCAATCCAGGACCAAAGGTGGTTGGTCCAAATCCCGGTGTCCCATATGGTCCCCCGTGCCTGCCAGAAGCTATTTCTGAGCAGACAGCCAGGAGTAACCCCTGAGCACTGCCAGGTGTGGCCCAAAAAAAAAAAAAAACCAAAAAAAAAAAAAAGAAAGAAAGAAACACTCTTGAAAATGGCTCATTTTGGTTAAAGGTTTATTTACTTTTTGAGGGTGGGGTCACATTTGGCAGCATTCAGGGGTTGCTTCTGGCAAGCTCAGGGGACCATATGGGATACCAGGATTTGAACCACCATCCTTCTGCAAGCAAAGCAAATGCCCTACCTCCATGCTATCTCTCTGGCCCCCCATTTTGGTTAGAGATTTTTTATAAGGCCTATTAACTAAAATTATCATTTTTACTTTAGTCCATGATAATATTGGCAATGCCAATTTTAGTTTCCCAAGACAACAGTCATATTTATCATTTTAATATAAACTCATTGAAATAATAAATTATGTATGTATATCATTGTTATGTATGTTAATTTTATATAGTCTATTTATTTGGATTAAATAGTAGAAAATGATCATGCAGAAAACATTATGCATGTTTTTATAACAAATAAATTTTAGGGCCAAAGAGGGAGTAGAGTGGGTAGAGTGCTTGTTTTGCAGAAAGCTAACCAGAATCAATCTCCAACAGGTGCTTCCAAAAATGCCTCCTGAGCACAAAGCCAAGAAGTTCTTAAAACCAATGGGTGTGGCTAAAGCAAAGAAACAAAAAATTGATTTGAGATCTGCCAACAATTTATTGATGAATGAAAAATAACTAAACTTGAATAAATAGAAAGTTTTTCAAGACAACATGACTCCAAAAAATTATGTTGGTGAACTCATCTGGTGATTTTTATATTATGATAAAAAATTTATACCATAAATCATAATATTCTATGTTTATTTCATTTTAGTTAAGAATATATTCAATTGCATGATAATAATGTATTGTACATATCTTATAAAAATTACATGTCCATATTATGGAGTCCATGTGAAGGACATTAAAGCTATGGTAAAAGATGAACTGGAAAATCTATAATGACCTGAAATTTTTATTTGGTTTTATTTAAATTTTGCAACTTAAATATTCTCCTTAGTATGACTAATTTAAGTTTGTATGCAGAAATGTATATATTTTAAATACATTAAAATTTTAATATAGAATTAATTATATTATATTATATATACATTATATTATATATTGTAATGCAGTATGCATTATACCTGCTACATATATAAACAAAAATAGAACATTTTGTTTTATTATAAATTTTATTGAAACTATTGTAATTTACAAAGTCCTTGATACTTGGATTTTAGGCACACAGTGACAGTGAAGTAGGTCCATTCCCACCACAAATGTTGATCTTCCTCCACCAAAGTCCCCAACATGCAACCTATAGCACCACACTTAGACCCCTGACCTGCCAAGGTAATGGACACATTTTAAGTTTAGACTGTTATAGTTTTGGCCTCTTAATTCTATTGTTCTTGACTTTGCTTGAGTGTTTGGTTCTGTTTTTTTATTTTTATCGTCTCCACCAATGCACATGGGACCACTTGACTCCTTGCCTGCACAATCACTTTTATTGTTCTCTTAAGTTTTATAGAAAAAGGCAGAAATACTAGGTAAAATAAAGTATTTCATGTGCCAAGATTCTATAAAAAGGCAAGAGTCCCTACCTAGAAGATAAAAATAAAATTTTAATAAAGAGGAGGTGACGGGGTTTCTCTTGATCCAGGAAGGACCGCGCGAACGGCCGCCCGTTCGGCTGGGTTTCACTTGCCCCAGGGAAGGTAGGAAAGCTCCGCCCACACACGCTGAGTGTGCGAACGGCCGCCCGCTCCAGCTAGGTTTCTCTTGCTACGGGAAGAACCGTGCAAACGGCCGCCCGTTCCTGCTGGCTTTCACTTGCCCCAGGGAAGGTAGGGAAGCTCTTCCCACACATGCCGACTGCGCGAACACCCGCCGCGCCCCATCCCCCATCGGGTTAGGCCACAGAAAGATCACAGGAGGAGCCAAACCGCAGCAAACCCACCCAACAGTACCTCTAGATTCACCCTCAGGGAGGGGACCCATTCCCACACACAGGGGATCAAAACAGGCTAAAATTGGAAGGAACAGTACTCCAAAGCGCACCAATAAACACAAAGAAATATGGGTAAATCAAAGAGAACCCTAAGTTCTGAAGATATGGAGACAAACCCTAACAAGTTTCCAAGTCCGCCAAAATGCACAGATTCATGCGAAGGCAACCTAAAAGCAGCAATGAGGAAGGAAATGCAAGAATCAATAAAAGAAATGAGAGAAACCTTAGCTACCGAGTATAAGATATCTATGGAGGAACGAATCAGCCAAATTAAAGAAGAAATGTTAAAGAGCATGAGAGAGTCCATACAAAAAGAAGTGAAGGAATTAACAGACAAAGTAACAAGCCTTACTAGCAGAAACACAGAGTTGGAGAAACACATTGAAGAACTCGAAGGAAAACTGCAAACAAAAAATGACCAAGAAACCAACAAAGAAATAAAAGGCAAAGCACTGGAAGGAAAAGTCCAGTACCTAATGAACAAGGACAAAATAAATAATCTAAGAATCGTGGGTATACCAGAAGGAGAGGAAATAGGGAAAGGGGAAGAACAAGTAGTCAGAGAGATAATAGCAGAGAACTTCCCCACCCTCTGGAATGAAACTTCAGGGCAAATCCAGGAAATCAAGAGGGTCCCTAATAAAATAGACCCCAATAAACCAACACCAAGACATATAGTAATCCAAATGGCAAAAAACAAAGAGAAAGAGGAACTTCTTAAGGCAATAAGAGAGAAAAAAAAACCTCAAGTACAAAGGTAAGGACATAAGAATCAAACCAGATCTGCCAGTCGAAATAATTCAAGCTAGAAGGCAGTGGAATGAAATATTTAAATGACTGAATGAAAGAAACTTCCAACCTAGAGTCCATTATACAGCAAAACTATCATTCATATGGGAGGACAGACTAAAAACATTTTCAAACAAGACCGAACTAGAGCTATTTGTGCAAACAAAACCGATTCTAAACGACCTACTCAGAGATGAATTACACAATCCAAACCCCCGATTGTAACAAAAGCCACCCTACATAACACTACTGCACAACAGTCCTCTCTCTCAATAATCTCCCTAAATGTTAATGGCCTAAACTCTCCAATTAAAAGACGCATAGTAGAGAACTGGATTAGGAAAAATAAACTGGACTCCTGCTGTCTGCAAGAAACACACCTACAGCTACAGGATAAGCATAGGCTTAGAATAAAAGGATGGAAAGTAATTATTCAGGCCAAAGAAAAACAAAAAAGAGCAGGGACAGCCATTCTTATATCAGACCAAATTGCATTCAACCTCAAGAAAGTGATCAGAGACAAAGAGGGTCACTACTTACTGATCAGGGGAACATTAGATCAAGAAACACTAACCCTGGTCAATACCTATGCACCTAATCTAGAGTCAGCAAAATATGTGAGGCAACTGCTCGTAAACCTGTAGAAACACATGAAGGGAAATGTGATAATAGTAGGGGACCTCAATACTCCACTATCACCACTGGACAGATCCACCAAACAGAAAAATAGCAAAGAAATAAGAGCTCTAAATTAAAAATTAGAAGATTTGGGGCTAATAGACTTATATAGAGCCGTCCATCCCCAAAAAGCAGAATACACATTATTCTCAAGCCCACATGGAACCTTCTCCAGAATAGACCATGTCTTAGGATACAAAGCCAACCTATATAAGACCACAAAGGTAAGGATCAATAGAAGTACCCTTTCAGATCACTATGCAACAGAGGTCAAAATTGACATCAAGAAGAAGCAATGGAGAAAAACCAATACCTGGAGATTAAACAACATGCTGCTCAACAACAGCTGGATCAAAGAACAACTTAAGGAAGAAATAAAAAGATTCTTTGAGACAAATGACAATGAAGAGACAACATGTCAAAATTTGTGGGACACAGCAAAAGCAGTAATTAGGGGGAAACTCATAGCAATACAGGCCTATATCAAGAAACAGGAAAATAATAATACCAACAGTTTAAAAGATCACCTCAAAGAATTGGAACAACAGCAACAGAGATATTCAACCACAACCAGAAGGCAAGAAATAATAAAAACCAGAGCAGAAATAAACAACATAGAAACCAAGAAAACAATACAAAAAATCAATGAGACCAGGAATTGGTTTTTCAAAAAAATAAACAAGATAGACAAACCACTGGCAAAACTCACCAAAAAAAAAGAGGGAAAACACCCAAATCATTAGGATCACAAATGAAAGGGTAGATATTACAACAGAACCCCAAGAAATACAACATATCATAAGATCATATTATGAACAACTATACTCAGCTAGGATAGAGAACCCAGGAGAAATCGACCGATTCTTGGGAAAAAACCCTCTTCCGAGACTGGACAAGGAAGACCTAGAAAGCCTAAACAGACCGATCACCTTAGAGGAAATTGAAGATGTAATTAAAAAACTCCCTAAGAACAAAAGCCCAGGACAAGATGGATTTACACGTGAATTCTACCAAACATTCCGAGAAGACTTACTACCACTTTTCCATAGGCTCTTCCAAACCATAGAAAAAACAGGAATCCTCCCTAACTCCTACTATGAGGCAAATATCACACTCATTCCCAAAGATGGCAAAGACAGCACCAAGAAAGAAAACTACAGACCAATCTCACTAATGAACATAGATGCAAAGATACTCAACAAAATCTTAGCAAACCGAATCCAGCACTTCATCAAAAAGATCATACATCATGACCAAGTGGGTTTTATACCAGGAATGCAAGTTGGTTCAACATACGCAAATCAATCAACATTATACATCACATCAACAACAAGAAAAACAAAAACCACGTGATCATATCAATCGATGCAGAGAAGGCGTTAGACAAAATCCAACACCCTTTCATGTTAAAGACACTCAGCAAAATAGGGTTATAAGGAACCTTCCTCAAGATAGTTACAGCTATCTATGAAAAGCCTACAGCCAACATTATACTTAATGGCGAGAAACTAGAAGCATTCCCACTGAGGTCAGGAACTAGGCAAGGCTGTCCACTCTCTCCACTATTATTCAATATAACCTTAGAAGTCCTAGCAATAGCAATCCGACAAGAGAAGGGAATCAAAGGAATCCAAATTGGGAAAGAGGAACACAAACTATCTCTATTTGCAGATGATATGATGATATAATTGAAAATCCTAAAGAGTCCACAGTAAAACTCCTAGAAACAATTAACCAATACAGCAAAGTGGCTGGATACAAAGTCAATACACAAAAGACAGTAGCGTTTCTATATACAAACAACGAACTCAAGGAGAGAGAGATTAAAAATACAATACCATTTAAAATAGTATCAAAAAATATCAGGTACCTAGGAATCAACCTTACAAGGGAAGTGAAAGACCTATACCAGGGAAACTTCAAAACGCTTCAGAAAGAAATTGAAGACGATCTAAAGAAATGGAAGAACATCCCATGCTCATGGATAGGTAGAATTAACATAGTCAAAATGACTATCCTACCCAAACTTCTATATAGATTTAATGCAATCCCTATCCAAATCCAGACACCATTCTTTAATAAAATAGAACAGTCAATCACAAAATTTATCTGGAACCACAAAAGACCCAGCATAGTCAAACAAATACTGAAAAACAAGAAGCTGGGAGGCATCTCCTTACATAACTTGAAACTATACTATAGAGCCATAGTAATCAAAACAGCATGGTACTGGAACAGAGACAGGACCTCAGACCAGTGGGTCAGAACAGAATTCCTAGACATAAACCCCAAGATATACAGCCAACTAATATTTGATAAAAGAGGAAAGAACCTGAAATGGAACAAAGGAAGTCTATTCAACAAATGGTGTTGCTACAATTGGAAAACCACATGTACGAAACTGAAGATTGACCCATATCTCACCCCTTATACAAAAGTCAACTCAAAATGGATCAAAGACCTTGAAATCAGACCCGAATCTATAAAGTTTATAGAGAATAAAATAGGCAGAACACTCGAAGACCTATATATCAAAAAGGTCTTTGAGAATGGAGCACCAATGGCAAGAACGTTAGCAGCAAATATAAACAAATGGGACTACATCAAACTAAAAAGCTTCTGCATGGCAAAAGAAACCCTACTTAATGCAAGAAGACAGTTAACAGAATGGGAAAACATCTTTTCACTCGACATATCAGATAAAGGGCTGATATCTAGAACATACAAAGCACTCAGAAAGCTGAGCCCCCCAAAACCAAATAAAGCCATAAAAAATGGGAAGATGAAATGAACAGAAACTTCTCTGAGGAAGACAGAAGGATGGCCAACAAACACATGAAAACATGCTCACCTTCACTCATCATCAGGGAGATCCAAATCAAGACAACAATGAGATACCACCTTACACCAGTGAGGATGGCTCACATCAAAAATAATGAAAACAACCTTTGTTGGCGGGGATGCGGTATGAAAGGATCTCTCATCCACTGCTGGTGGGAATGCCCCCTAGTCCAACACCTATGGAGAAAAGTCTGGAGAGTGCTCAAAGAACTCAGAATTGAGCTGCCATTTGACCCAGCAATTGCCCTTCTAGGCATATACCCCCAAGTTGGAAGGATATTCATCCCAAAAAAACATATGCACCCCAATATTTATTGCAGCACTCAGTATAATAGCCAAATCTTGGAACCAACCTCGATGTCCAACAACAGATGAATGGATCATTAAGATGTGGTACATATACACAATGGAATATTACATGGCAGTCAGAAATGATACAATCACAGACTTTGCAGCAACGTGGATGGACCTAGATCATGTTATGTTAAACGAAGTAAGTCAGAAGACAAAAGATAAACACATAATGGTAGCACTATTCTGAAGCACCTAGAACATATATTTTATACACAACTAATACCTAACAATCAAATAACAGGGTTTAACAGGGTAGAAACTCCGAGCACTGTAATAGTCAACATATACTTGGGAGCAGAGTCCAAAATACATGAAAAAGGAACAACGCAAACTCTTGACTACACAGCATACCACAAAGAAAACAGCAACAACAGAGACAGCAACATAGAGTGAACAGGTATGTAATCAGACTTCTACAACAAAGGCCCACAATAATCCCTTAGAGATCGTATACAGGAACACAAGTATAGAACACCACGGGAAATCACTGACTGCAATGGAAACATACCATAATACTATGTTTTAATGCCTTTATCTTACTATATTTTAAATAACCTCTCAGCTTTTCTGTCCACAGGCACCCTTGGATACAAAGGGCGGACAAACTAAGATGGCAACTCGGGATACTACACGAGATACCATACCTTGCTTGCACTATGAGATGGCTGCGAGAAAAATCTTTAACATACACTTTATCTCTAGGTTTTACCTTCTTTTAGGAATTGAAGCACGTGACCAGTCAGACCACCGAAGCAGTAACTGCGACGTACAGACAAACTACAGGCTCTATTCATCGAAAACAATCAACCAATCCAGCATTCCCTTGCTATTCTCTCCTCTCTTCTCACTACTTTCTTGTTTTTTTTTCTTTTCTTTTTTTTCTTCATTTTTCTCTTTTCTATTCTTCTCTTTACTTTTTTCTCTTTCTCTTCTCCCTTTCTTTATAAGGTATTTTTTCTTTTCTCTCCCTTCATACCCCTCTCATATACCTTCCCCTTTCTCCACTCTGGAAATCTAACTATCCCTTCACCCCTCAATCCCATCCAGATCTCCCTCCATATTAAAACTCTTCACCCTCAGTCCTTAATCTATTAGGCATCAAGATCGACCTCCTACCCAACGAACCAGTACCCAGCACCCAGGCGAGGGGACACCCAGTCAAACCCACACCTAGTCTCCTGCAAGAAAAGACAGTCAACTCCCCTGTGGACTCATGCTGCGCGGCCCTCCCTACCAGTCCCCCCTAACGTGGATTGTTTCTTGAAACCGGGCCTAGGTCCAAAAGTATCCCCAATACAAGAACTCTTCCAAGACCTCCCTACCACAAATTTTTACCAATCAGATGAAGGTCAGGGGGTGTGATAGAATGATGCTTGGGAACCCACACACCACAAGAAAAACCCAAAAGGCAATGGGAAAACCTGTACTTCCAACATAGGCATAAGACCTGTAATACACCACATCTTTACCGGCTTTCCCCCAAATGTAAGGTAGTTTTTTGCACCACTTTGGTCCTTTAAAAGCTTCGCTAACTCATTTTATTTATTTTTCTTTTATTTATTTATTTATTTATTTTTTAAATTTATTTTTTCAAATGCCTGTCCTACATATACATTTGTGAGCATATACATTTTCATTCCCTTTTTATTTATTTTTTATTATTTTTATTTTATTTTATTTCATTTTTTATTTTTTATCGTTTTGGGGTATGTGACCTGTTTCTGTTATCCCCTCTGTCCACCCCCAAATACACCGATAATATAATGTAGCACCAATTTCTCCCTGCAAAGGCACACAAAATAAAGGGGAAATCTTACATATAGAAAAGAGCTCTTATCTAATAGAAATAGGAACTCACAGTTGTTAATAATACAGGGATATCTCCTACCTGGAAAATATGTCATGTGGAATCAACTTAGACCTCAGGTGATTAGATACCATTCATCCAGCCTTGAACTCTGGATCCCAGACATAGAAACGGCACAGCTCTTCACAACAGCTGCAGGAAACAAATCTCATCCGGGACAGCCTTAATACTGCGGGGTCAACAACAAGGGCCAGCTCTAACATGATATCCTGACAATGAGGAAAATGTGAACAACTTGACCTCAGAGCAGATTAGCCTACCTTACCAGCTAACGACAAGACAAAACCAGAAGACTTGGCACCCTTTGGTAGGTCCAAAAGCCAAGATCGCGATTTACAGATGACTGGCTGATAGAACCACGACCAGACTGTACACATCTTGGGACCAATAAAAAAGCCCTAGTTTAGGGTTTGAACTATGACCTGCACAATAAGCATGATCCCCAGTCCCAAAGGTCCTGCAGAGACAATAGTAATGGAATGGGGCTTCTGGAAGCACAAAGAAAGACGCTAACCTAGGTGCCATCCTAGGCTCAGTGCAAAGCCCAAGATCACCAACCACAGAAGATGGATTAAAATGACACTGAGGTATCAGAACCTCTAGAATCACAAAGACTGACTTCATCATAAATCCCATCTCAGGATCTGTGCAGATACTGAGACCTCTAAACACAGAGCTCTGATTGTATCACCCTGGACAGAGCAGAAGTCTACCAACCACAAAAACGCCACCGGGAGAGTAAATGATCCTGAGCAAAGTCTAGAGTTGATCCCATGACAGTATACTTCAAGGATGGAGAAACCCCATATTTTTTAGGCCAAGTGAATTCCTTTTCAAATGACCCCAATATTTACTGTGCCAGGGCAGGAGGGAAAAAACAAAAATACAAAAAGCACAAAACCTTGGTGTTATATATATATATATATTTACCTTCAGTTATTATTATTATTTTTTTTATTTACCTATCTATTTTGGTCGATTTCTCTTTGGGTGTGATTATTGAAATTGTTGTCCCCAGTTATACTTTTATTTTTTCTCTTCCTCTCTTTTCTTTCATTATGTGCTATGCCATGTTTCTTATTTCAAAACCATGGTGTGTTTTTTGTTTGTGTGCTTGTTTTTGTTGGTTTTTGTTTGTTTTGTTTTGTTTTTTGTTTGTTTTTTGTGGTGCTTATAGATATAGCTGGAGTCCTCAATGGATATGGACACTTCTTTTGGTACTGGTGGAGTGTTTCACCTTCTCTTTCTCCTTCACCTCCCAAATCGATGATGAGAGCCACTAGAAGGATTCCGCCCATTTTCGGGGTATTAGACTCTTACCCCCAATTTATTACTTTTTTCTTTTTCAGGCAAAACCACGCAACTTGAAATAGCTGGTCTTGCCTCCAGTTAGAGGGGGAAATAAGGGAGGCCTCAAGACCAAACAGGTGCAAGACTACTAAGTAATCGGTTAGATACAGAGGAGACCACATATTCTAGCCGCCCTGGGGGTGAGGGAAGAAGAAATGGGAGGGAAGACAAAAACGGACGGGTAGAGAGAACAATTCGGTGATGGATGGGAATCCCTCCTGATTTTATGTAAATATGTACCTAAAATATTATTGTCAACAATATGTAAGCCACTATGATCAAAATAAAATTATATTATAAAAAAAAGAGGAGGTGACATTTGTTTTATTTACTTTGTTTTATTTATTTATTTGCAAAGATGTAGTAAACTTTGGAGTAATTAAAAAGGAAAAATTTTTGACCTGAAAAACAGGATGTAATTACCCATGAAGTATCCTGTCATAAGACTAACTACAGGTTATGGGTATACTAACCTCAAGGTCTTTCTTCATGGTTCCTAGAAGAGTTCTCCTTAATCACAGTTGCCTCTGGCTTCTGTTAGAGATCTTGGTTTTTGTACAATTCTTATTTCGAAGCCAGGGTGTCATGGCATGTCTTCTAATTTTATGCCACTGTTAGGTGGTGAGGCAGGGTAATCAACCCTGAAAGCAAGTTCTTGCTGTTTCCTAGTCATCAAGGTGTTAGATGAGCCTACCCCAAAGAAAGTTGATTACAGGGTGGCATTAAGGCCTCCACCAGTGGAAGTTTGATACCTGGTGCTGGTGCAAAATGTGACAGTTCCAAAGTTTGGTATTGAATGGTTGATGTTCTATCAACTGAGGTCTTAAGTCAAGTCACTATGACAAATGCTCTGGATGAAAGGTGCCCCTGCACCATAAAATTTATGAGTTCCTATCTTTATTAAATAAGAACTTCTTTCTATATGTAAGATTTTCCCCATTTTAATGTGTCTGTGCATAAAGGAACAATGCCACATGATACTATTGGTGTCTATGGGGGTAAAAATTACAAGCCAAACAATCCCTTTAACCTAGTTTTAACCTGAATTCAGACCCCAAGAGAAATTTTTCTACTTGAATTTCCTACTAAGCAGATCCAAAAACGGGATGAGGAAAGCCTCCTCTACATAAAGAAATACACACTAAGAATTATACCTACTAAGGAAATACATTTAAAGAAATATACAAAGGGATGTATTTAACCCCTTTAAGTCTTTTGAAATAATTGTGTGGGGAGTAAAATCCAGAGCACAATTTCAACCTTTGACGTGTTCTTGTGAGGTCTGAAAAACAAAACAAAAAAAGAAAATATAGGATCAGAAAAGGAACAAGAGATAGTAGCATATTGTGGTTAGAGTGCTTGCCTTGCAGGTCACCAATCTCATTTAAACATCAGCATCCCATATGGTTTCCAAACATCCCCAGTCTGACTTCTGTGCACTGGACCCTGGGTAACCCTTAAGAGTTGCCAAGTTTAGTCCCCCAAGCTACCTCCTAAAAAAGAAGCACAGAAATGAGACCTCTGTAAAGTCATTTCATCTTATCTAACTTAACATATTTTATAAACACCACATTATTATGCATTACATGTGCTTATTTTGGTTTTTATGTTAACACTTTTCCAAGAAAAGTTAATTTTAATCTTAAATGGAGGATTATTTAGAGAAACTATTATTTTAAAATTAAAAATATATTGTAGCATACATAGAACAATTTTCATTATAGTTAACAGAATTAAAAAGAATAAAATATATGTGACTTTTCAGCTACCACAGCATTGATTACTAAGCAAGATTTTAAAATTTCACAATTTAAAATTTCCTATATACTTGCTTAATCCAATAATACTCATTGTACTCAATACTTTAAAGAAATCAGATAAATGTTTATACCACTTCATTTTACTAGTGAACATTGGTCATTTTATGTCTTCTCTGAGACATTTTCTCTCCATATATGGCATTTTTAAAGCTTTAAATTGCTTTATGTACTTGGTTATTAGCCTTTTTGTTATATAGCATGCCAATATTTTCTTTGGAAAGTTAGGGTGTTTTTTTTTTCATTTTAGTCATCTTTTCTGTTGCAGTGCAGAAGATTTTTAGTTTATTTCTGCTTTTGTGTTCTTGCCAATATAAATGTATTGCTGAAGACACTTTTAGGTCAAGATCTTAAAGATTTCTGAATATATTTCCTTCAATGTACTTTAAAATGGAGATTTGACTGCAAGGCCATTTTGAACTGACCTTTGTATACAACAAGAAATATTTTATTTTTGCACATGGCTAACTAATTTTTCCTGCATCATTTGCTGAAGAAGCTCCCCTTGCTTAGTTCAAACACTTACTTCCTTTTTCATAAATTAACTTTTTATGCATTTAAGAGATTAATTTTGTCTTCCTAATTATAGTAATTGATTTGATCATTTCTTTGTTCCAGTGGCAGGAGAATTGACTACTATTTGGCTCAAAAATATAATGAGAAGTGAATGTAAAAATTTAGTAAAATTACAATTTAAATTAAAAAATTATGAGAAAATATATAAAAATAGAAACATTATTTGCTAATGTGTTGAATCAATATCATTAAAGTGATCATATTACTCCAAATAATTTAGAGACAACACAATCCTCCTTTAAGTTTCCATGGAATTTTTTAAGAATATCGCACAAATACTTTTAAATTCATATGTAAGCATACTCAGAAACAATTCTGAAGAAATAAAGGTGAATCCAGGAAATACATATCTAGGATCTGGACCTAGAAATATTCCAAAGGTTTGTATTAATTCCAACATATATTCTTCTTGAAAATATTCTAAAATTTATAACATCCATTCATCATTTCACAATTTGGAAAGTTTTCACTTTGGAAATATTAATTGGCAGATACTTTACTCAAAACTAAGTGTTAGACAACATATTTCATAATCCTATCTATAATAAAAATATACTTGAAGGAAACAGGAGATAACGCAGTAGTAAATGTGTATGCCTTGCAATCAGCAAACCTGAGTCTCATTTTTGGCAGCATCATGGTGCCCTAAACATTATAGTTGAAGAGCTGCAAACCCTGAGTATCACTAGGTGTCATTCTGTAGGCCCCTTACATCACTAGAATGGTAAAGGTATTTCTCGCACTTCTGAGCAAGATAGCATCATTGGTGCCCTACAGTAAATGTCTGGAATGCAAAGAATTGATGGAAAAAATAGTGGCAGCATCTAGTTGAGGGAAAGATTCCAAGATGAGGTCCCAGAGCCACGGGACCCATGTCCCAGAGACAAGAGGTTTTGGTGACAATACTGCAGCTTTGGGACCCAAAGCCATGTCTGTGGCACTGAGGTGCGGAAAAGGATCCAAGCCAGGCACCCAGAGCTGAGGAAACCATGTCCCAGAGACAAGAGGCTGTAATGACAGACTCTGAAAATTTGGGACCTGGGAGCCACTTCAGTAGTGCTTAGGCAAACAAGACAGGAGCTGGAGTGTAAGTAAAGAGTAGGGCATTTGCCTTGCATGTGGCCTACTCAAGATAGAACTGAGTTCAAATACCAGCATCCCATAATGTCTCCCAAGCCTGCTAGGAGAGATTTCTGAGCCAGAGTCAGGAGTAACCACTGAAAGCTTCTGGGTGTAGACCCAAAACAAAACAAACAAAACAAAAGTTAAGGGCTATTTAAAACAGGAAGAAATAACTTTTCTAAATCTTTACAGACCCTATGAGAGACCAGAAATATACTTAAAACAACTGCTGACTGTTTATCTGAGAAACATTCTCTGAGTACTCTAGCTACTCCACTGAAATGACGGTTTGTCTTTATTCCAATGCCATGCTGTTTTGATAACTATTGATTTCTAATACAGTTTAAAGTTGGGGAAAGTAATGCCTGCCATATTTCTTTTACCAAGGAGTGCTTTCTCGGGTGTTTATCGTTCCAAATGAATTTCAGAAGTATTTAATCCACTTCTTTGAAGAATGTCATGGGTATCTTTAGACGAATCACATCAAATCTCTACAATGCTTTGGGAGTATAACCATTTTCATGATGTTAATTCTGCCAATCCATGTGTTTCAATTTCTATGTGTTCTCTCTTATTTCTTAAAGCAGTGTTTTTAGTTTTCTTTGTATAGGTCCTTCACGTCTTTCACCAAGTTTACTCCAAGATATTCGAGTTTGTGTGGACTAATGTTAATGGGGTTGTTTTCTTAATGTCCATTTCTTCCCTATTATTATTGGTATATAAAAAGGCCATTGATTTTTGTGTGTTAATTTTGTAACCTATCACCTTGCTATAGGAATCTATTGTTTCTAGAAGCTTTTTGGTAGCGTCTTTAGGGTTTTCTAAGTAGAGTACCATGTCATCTGCAAACAGTGAGTGTTTGACTTTTTCCTTTCCTATCTGGATTCCCTTGATATCTTTTTCTTGCCTAATCACTATAGCAAGTACTTCCAGTAATATGTTAAATAGCAATGGTGAGAGAGGACAGCCCTGTCTTGTACCAGAATTTAGAGTAAAGGCTTTTATTTTTTCTCCATTGAGGATAATATTTTCCATTGGCTTGTGATAGATGGCCTTAACTAATTTTTGATAAAGGAGCAAGAAATCCTAAGTGGTGCAAAGAAAGCTTTTTCAACAAGTGGTGTTGTCACATCTGGTTAGACACTTGCAAAAAAAAGTGAACTCATACCCCCAGCTAATACCATGTATTTTTTAAAACAGCATGGTACTGAAATAAAGACAGACCTTCAAGTCAAAAGATCACACTAGATTATTCAAAGAATGACCTATGATATACAAATAATTGATTGACATTAATTTTTGACAAGGGAGCAAGAAACTAGAACTCTAACAAGGAAAGCCTCCTTAACATGTGGTGCTGGTCCAAATGAGAACTCAGATCTCTATCTAACACCATGCACAAAGATCAAATCAAAATGGATTAAAGACCTTAATGTCCAATCTGAAACTATAAATTATATAGAAGGAAACAGGAAAAACACTATGACATTGAGACTAAAGGGATTTTCAGGAAGGAACCACCACTGTCCAAACATGCGGAATCAGAGACAAATGGGACGACATCAGACTGAGAAATTTCTGCACTTCACTGAAAACAGCTACTAGATTAAAAAGGTCACCCACAGAATGGGAGAAATAATTCACCAATAGCCATCAGATATAGGGCTAATAACTAAGATATACAAGATATGTCAGTACAAAAAAAATTTAACTCATAAAAAAGTGGGAGAAGGCCCCCCACGTGCATTCCTGAGGTCTCTCATGCACCAGCCACCCATAGACGGGGTAAGGGAACAAGTAACCAACTGACCCCCGCACACCTTCCGAGATCCCCCGTGCGCCAGCTGCCTGTAGACAGGGGTAATGGAGCAAATAGCCCCCAGCCCCCCCACCCCCACGCATTCCAGATGTTCCCCACCCACAAGTCGCCTGCACACAGGAGTAAGGGAGCAACTACCCCCCACACACACACCAAGTGTGTGTTCCCGAGGTTCCAGGCTACCAACTACCTCTTAATCTGTTTTTTTTTGTTTGTTTGTTTGTTTGTTTTTGGTTTTTTTGCAAATGTAAGATAATCTCCTGCATCACTTTGTTCCTTTGATTACTTTTTTGTTTCATTTTTAAAAATCTTTTTTCTTTATATATATGTGAGCATATGTATTTTTATTTTTGTCTTGTTTCTGTTTTCTTCTCTTTCCACACCCAAATGCACCAGCAATATAATGTATCACGATTTCTTCCTGTAAAGTCATACTAAAAAAGGGGAAATATTACATAAAAAATAAGCTCTTTTCTACTAGGGATAAGAACTCATACTTTTTTACAATACAGGGGCACCTCCCACCATGAACATAGGTCATGTGGACCCAACTTAAACCCCAGGGGATTAGACACCGACTGTTCAGCCATGAACCCTGGAACCCAGACAGAAATGACACAGTTCTCCACAACAGCTCTAGGAACCAAATACTTTCCGGGGCACCCTTAATACTGCTCTGACACCAACATGTGCCAGTTCTAATATGATATCCTGACAATGAGGAAATTGGAACAACTCAATCTAAGAGCCAGTTGTCCAACCTCACCAGCCAATAATAAGACAAAATCAGAAGACTTGTCACCCTTTGATCCATGCAAAAGCCAAGATTTCTATCTACATGTGACTGGCTGTTACAACCATGACTGGATGTACGTATCCTGGGACCAATAAAAAATCCCTAGCCTAAGTTCTGGTCCATGTCTGTAAAACAAACAAGATCTCTAATTCCAGAGGTCTGACTGAAACAATCACAACTGAATGGATCTTCTAGAAACATAACGAAAGACTCTCTCCAGGCTCCATCCTAGGATCAGCACAATGACCAAGACCACCAACTACAGAAGATGGATTAAAATGACACTGAAGGAACAGAACTTACAGAACCACGAAAATAGACTTCATCATAAGCTTCATTCCTTGACCTGTGCAGACACCAAGATCTCTAGACACAGAAGTCTGATTTTATCACCCATGACAAAGCAGAAGTCTTCCATACACCACAAAAGCACCCAGGGGAGAGTAATTGAACATGCAAGGAGTCTATTGTTAACCCCATGACAGTATACTTCAAGGATGGAGAAACCCTGTATCTTTTAGGCCAAGGGAATTCCCTCTTTAATGTCCCCATTCCCAATATTTACTGTACCTATGCAGGTGGAAAAAAGATGAAGAAAGCACAGAATAATCTCTTATATTTAGTTATCTATTTTTTTACCTCTTTGTTTTAGTATAGATATTGAAGTTGATGTTTTCAATTTTATTTTGTTTTATCTTATCTTTTTCCTTTCCTTTTGCTATCTGGCATGTTTTTGTTTCAGAACCGAGACTATTATGTAGTGCTTGTCTTTATTGCTGTATTGTTCACTGGACATTTTATTTGATATTTCTTTTTATATTATTGTGCTTTTTCAATACCTTTTTCCTTTCCTCTCTCAAACTGAGGTTGAGAGCTTCTAGAATGACTTCACCCATTTTCAGCTTATATGATTTTTATCCCATTTTATTGCTTTTCTTTTCTTCAAACAAAACCACATAACTTGAACTATCTAGTTCTGTCTCTCAAATAGAGGAGGAAATAAGATAGGGTACCAGGACCAAACAGATGTATGACCACTAAGTAGTAAGTTAGACATAGAGGGGACCACTTATTCTAGCAGCCCGGGATGAGAGTGGGAAATATGTGATGCAGGATGGGAATGTGGGTGGAAGGAGGAGAAATTTGGTGATGGGAATTCCCCTGATCAATGTTAATATGTACTAAAAATATTACTGTGAAAAATATGTAAGTCAATATGGTCAAAATAAAAATTATATATATATATATATATTTGTTGTAGCTTTCTATATATATTGAAAAAAGTGGGAGAAGGAATAAACAGACATATCTATAATATATATAATATATATCTATAATATATATTATATATAATTAATATATATATCATAGATATATATATATCTATTACATATAATAGATATATATCTATAATATATATATATATAAAGTGGGAAAAGTAATAAACAGACATTTCCTCAAATAAGAAATACAGATGGTAAAAGGCACATAAAAATATGCTCCGTTTCACTCATCTCACACCACAGAGACTGGCACACATCACAAAGAACAAGAACAACCACTGCTGGTGTGGATGCAGGGAGAAAGGAACACTCCTTAACTGCTGGTTGGAATGCCATCTATTCCATCCTTTCTAGAAAACAGTATGGATATTCCTAAAGAAAACTGAAAATTGATCCAGGTACCTCTACTAGGTCTATCCTAGGAACACAAAGAAACAATGGAAAAATGCCCTCTACACTTCTATATTCATAGCAGCACTATTTACAACAGACAAAAATCTATAAATAACCCAGATGGCCGATAAGAGATGAATGTCTGAAGAAACTTTGGTACATGTCCACAGTGGAATACTATACAGCTGCTAGAAACACATGAAATCACGAAATTTGCCTATACATGATGGATGAATATGGAAACAATTATGCTGACATAAACATAGAATACTCTCACTCATTTGTAGGATTTAAGAAAAATAAAAGACAGTAAAATCACCACACCCTGAGACAATGTAGGTAAGGGCTACAAGGACCATGCCATGATAAAAAGTTTACCACGTGGAGTGTGTAAGTTCAGTTAGAGAAATAAGTATAGTAACAACCATGACAATGAGAAAGAGAAAAAGAAATACAATGCCTATCTCAAAGATATACAGGGAGTAGGAGAGGAGGAAATTGGGGGACATTTGAGGTATGAAATTTCACTCATACAGGGGTGTGCATTTTATGGCTAAAACCCAATTATACACTATGATGGAACAGTTGTGGTCATTTAAGGACTATTTGAGGCCCCTTATTTATTTTACATATATATGTATTATAATTAATTAATAAGAAATACTATTAATAGTTCCATAATTTTGATTGGAAGTTAATTGTTATTCTGCACTCTACCAATATAATTTTCTTTTGTGACAAAATTATATAGTAGTTGTAAATTTTGTATTATCTACATTTCAGAAAAGTTATATAAAGCTACTACAACAAAGAACATGGCCTAAAATAAAATTTCAGCTCTCCTGGGTTCACTGATTTTATTATTTATTTTAAATAATATTATTTTTACCATTAATGCATTTAAATATTTTTAGAAATTATTATCTTCTGAATTTTTTAGCTCATTTTTTCTGATTTTATTTCAATTATGTTAATATTATTCATTTATATCTGGCTCAAGATATGTATAAATGTGAATTTTAAAACAAACAATTTAGATTCATTGATCATTTAAATATTCATTATGCTGGCTCCCTGTGTGTGACACCAGGCGGGGAAAATCCGCGAAAGTACACCGGCCCAGTGGGGCTCAGCTGTGAAAGACTGTGAGTGTGACCTGTCTATGTCTGTCTACTGTCCTCTTGTGTGAAACTCTTGCGAGTGGGGCAAAAAGAGCCTCCAGAAACCTCGCTCGCCCAGACGCCATTTTCAGGGAGGGACTTCAGAGCATAAAAGCCGGCTATCCTTTGCAAAAGCTGGCTCCCTGTGTGTGACACCAGGCTGGGGAAAATCCGCGAAAGTACACCGGCCCAGTGGGGCTCAGCTGTGAAAGACTGTGAGTGTGACCTGTCTATGTCTGTCTACTGTCCTCTTGCGTGAAACTCTTGCGAGTGTGGGGCAAAAAGAGCCTCCAGAAACCTCGCTCGCCCAGACGCCATTTTCAGGGAGGGACTTCAGAGCATAAAAACCGGCTATCCTTTGCAAAAGCTGGCTCCCTGTGTGTGACACCAGGCGGGGAAAATCCGCGAAAGTACACCGGCCCAGTGGGGCTCAGCTGTGAAAGACTGTGAGTGTGACCTGTCAATGTCTGTCTACTGTCCTCTTGCGTGAAACTCTTGCGAGTGGGGCAAAAAGAGGCTCCAGAAACCTCGCTCGCCCCAGACGCCATTTTCAGGGAGGGACTTCAGAGCATAAAAAACCGGCTATCCTTTGCAAAAGCTGGCTCCCTGTGTGTGACACCAGGCGGGGAAAATCCGCGAAAGTACACCGGCCCAGTGGGGCTCAGCTGTGAAAGACTGTGAGTGTGACCTGTCTATGTCTGTCTACTGTCCTCTTGCGTGAAACTCTTGCGAGTGGGGCAAAAAGAGGCTCAAAGGAGCACGGCCGCTCCGCTTCGCTACGCGGCCGTGCACTCTTTCTAAGGAAAGAACTCCATTGCAACAAGAAGGAAAAATCACACTAAGAACGGCGCTATATCACAGAAGCAAACATTTCTCTCTGGACTGTCTTCTCTGTTACATGCTCGGGCCTAAGATTTGACCCAGTGTGAGGCTTCATCCACAGAGGACTCCCCTCCCTTAGAGGCAAGTCAGCCCATCCAGAAAGGGAGGAGCCAGAGGAGTGTGCTGCCTACATCATATAGACAATGAATACCACTACAACACGTAGAAAAACCCACAATACAAATGTGACAAATGGAGGAAACAGCGCAGGCCAGCATCAGACATAGAGAATGAAGATGACAATTCTGAGGACCAGATAATGACTGAACAACTAATCAACCTCTCAGATAAGGACTTTAGACTAGCAATATGGAAGGTGCTCAACAGACTCCAAGAAACCATGGATCGAGTTGAACAGAACACTAATAAGAACCAAGAAAATATGAAGGCAGAAATGACAAAACTCCAAACTGAAATAACATGTCAACTAACAGGCCTGAAAAACTCAGTAAACGAAGTGAATGACAAAATGGATAAGCTCTGGGACAGGGTATCAGAAGCTGAGAATAGACTTGGTGCTGTGGAAGATGAGATACATAACAATTCCATACAGCAGGAGAGATTGGACAAAAAACTTAAAGCAAATGAGCAGACAATGGAAAAATTAGTCAAAGAATGGGAACAGACGAAAATAGAAGTCTATGATAAGATCAACAGAAACAACTTAAGAATCATTGGAGTCCCAGAGACCCAGGAAGAAAATTTCCAGGAAGAATCAATGGTCAAGAACATCATTAAAGAGAAACTCCCAGAGCTAAAGAATATATGTGATCAAATCCTGCATGCCCGAAGAGTACCAACCAAAAGAGACCCCAGAAAAACCACCCCAAGACACATCCTAGTCACAATGACAAATCCCACAGATAGAGACAGAATTCTGAAAACAGCAAGATCAAAAGGGGAAATCATGTTCAAGCAAGCTTCCCTGAGATTTACAGCAGACCTGTCACCAGAAACGCTCAATGCCAGAAAGCAGTGGTGGGATATTGTGACAAGACTGAATGAAATGAATGCTTCACCCAGAATACTATACCCAGCAAAACTCACTTTCCGGTTTGATGGAAGAATACATGGTTTCACAGACAAAAAACAGCTCAGAAACTTCACAGACACAAAACCAGTCTTAAGAGAAAAACTGAAAGACCTAATCTAAGAAAAACCACCCCAAAAGACACACCAAATTTTGAAATAAAGATGGCGTTAAATCCCAGGACAATTCTTTCTCTCAACGTCAATGGACTAAATGCACCAGTTAAGAGACACAGAGTGGCTAAATGGATCAAAAAACTCAATCCAACCTTCTGCTGCCTACAAGAAACGCACCTGAATAGTCAGAACAAACATAGACTCAAAATAAAAGGCTGGAGAAAAGGTATCCAAGCAAACAACACCCATAAAAAAGCTGGAGTGGCCATACTAATATCAGATAATGCAAACTTTATACTCAGGAAGGTTGTAAGGGACAAAGACGGACATTTTATATTAATCAAGGGGTACGTAGAGCAGGAAGAATTCACTCTCCTAAACATATATGCACCGAATGAGGGGCCAGCAAAATATTTAATACAACTGCTGACAAATCTGAAAAATAATATCAACAACAACACAATAATTGTGGGGGACCTAAACACGGCTTTGTCAACACTGGACAGGTCAACCAGACTGAAACCCAACAAGAATATACTAGACCTGAGGAGAGAAATGGAAGAAAGAGGCCTAGTGGATATATATAGGACACTCCATCCCCAGAAACCTGGATACACATTCTTCTCCAATGTACATGGGACATTCTCCAGGATAGACTACATGCTGGCACATAAAACATACCTCATAAGATCAAGAGGATAGAAATTTTGCAGACTACCTTCGCTGACCACAAGGCTCTGAAATTATTTGTGAACTCCAAAGGGACTCAGAAGAAAACACTTTAAAACCTGGAAGTTAAACAGCCTCATGCACAATAACCAGTGGGTCCGAGATGAAATCAAGGAGGAAATAAAAAGGTTCCTGGAAACAAATGACAATAAAGACACAAACTCTCAGAACTTATGGGACACAGCAAAAGCAGTACTGAGAGGAAAATTTATAGCTTTGCAAGCACACATCAGGAAGGAAGAAGGAGCTTACCTGAGTAGCTTAATGACACAGCTAATAGAACTAGAAAATGCTCAACAAACGGACCCAAGAACAGGAAGACAGAAGGAAATAACAAAGCTGAGAGCGGAAATCAACGAAGTGGAAACTCAAAAAAACAATCCGAAAGATCAACCGAAAGCAGAAGTTGTTCTTTGAAAAAATAAACAAGATTGATAGACCACTGGCAAACCTAACAAAGAAAGAGAGAGAGAGAAACTTGATAACTCGTATCAGGAATGAAAAAGGAGAGATCACTACTGATATGACAGAGATTCAAAGGGTAATCAGAAACTACTTTGAAAAACTCTACGCCACTAAAAATGAGAACCTGGAAGAAATGGATAAATTCTTGGACTCTTATAATCTTCCACGGTTGAAGGAAGAGGATGTAGCATATATCTAAACACCCCCATCACCAATTGATGAAATTAAAACAGTAATCAAAATGTCTGCCGAAAAACAAAAGCCCAGGTCCAGATGGATTCACTAATGAATTCTATCAAACTTTCCAAGAGGAACTACTGCCAATCTTGGCAAGAACTCTTTCATGAAATTGAACAAACAGAAACACTTCCAAATAGCTTTTATGAAGCCAAACATCACCTTGATACCTAAACCAGACAGAGACGCTACCAAAAAAGAAAATTACAGACCAATATCACTGATGAATGCAGATGCAAAGATCCTCAACAAAATCCTGGCAAATAGGATTCAATGCCTCATTAAGAAGATCATCCACTACGATCAAGTAGGTTTCATCCCAGGAATGCAAGGCTGGTTTAACATCCGTAAATCTATCAACATAATACACAACATCAATAACAAGAAAAATAAAAACCACATGATCATATCAATAGATGGCAGAGAAAGCATTTGATAAGGTCCAACACCCATTCTTGATCAAAACTCTCAGCAAGATGGGAATGGAGGGAACCTTTCCTCAATATAGTGAAGGCCATCTACCACAAGCCAGTGGCAAATATTATCCTCAATGGAGAAAAACTGAAAGCCTTCCCTCTAAATTCTGGCACAAGACAAGGCTGTCCTCTCTCACCACTCCTATTCAACATAGCACTGGAAGTACTTGCTATAGCGATTAGGCAAGAAAAGGATATCAAGGGAATCCAGATAGGAAAGGAAGAAGTCAAGCTCTCACTGTTTGCAGATGACATGATACTTACTTAGAAAACCCTAAAGACTCTATCAAAAAAGCTTCTAGAAACAATAGACTCATATAGCAAGGTGGCAGGCTACAAAATTAACACACAAAAATCAATGGCCTTTCTATACACCAACAGTAATAAAGAAGAAATGGACATTAAGAAAAACAACCCCATTCACAATAGTACCCACACAAACTCAAATATCTTGGAATCAACTTGACTAAATATGTGAAGGACCTATACCAAGAAAACTATAAAACTCTGCTCCAAGAAATAAGAAGGACACACGGAAATGGAAACACATACCCTGCTCATGGATTGGCAGGATTAACCATCATCAAAATGTCAATACTCCCCAAGGCATTATACAGATTTAATGCCAATCCCTCTAAAGATAAGATACCCATGACATTCTTCAAAGAAGTGGATCAGAACACTTTTGAAATTCATTTGGAACAATAAAACACCCTCGAATAGCTAAAGCAATCATTGGGGAAAAAGAATATGGGAGGAATTACTTTCCCAACTTTAAACTGTACTACAAAGCAACAGTTATCAAAACAGCATGGTATTGGTAATAAGGATAGGTCCTCAGATCAGTAGGAATAGGCTTGAATACTCAGAAAATGTTCCCCAGAGATACAACCATCTAATTTTTGATAAAGGAGCAGGAAATCCTAAATGGAGCAGGGAAAGCCTCTTCAACAAGTGGTGTTGGCACAATTGGATAGCCACTTGCAAAAAATTAAACTTAGACCCCAGCTAACATCATGTACAAAGGTAAAATCCAAATGGATTAAAAGACCTCGATATCAGCCCCAAAACCATAAGATATATAGAACAGCACATAGGCAAAACACTACAGGACATTACAGGCATCTTCAAGGAGGAAACTGCACTCTCCAAGCAAGTGAAAGCAGAGATTAACAGATGGGAATATATTAAGCTGAGAAGCTTCTGCACCTCAAAGGAAATAGTGCCCAGGATACAAGAGCCACCCACTGAGTGGGAGAAACTATTCACCCAATACCCATCAGATAAGGGGCTAATCTCCAAAATATACAAGGCACTGACAGAACTTTACAAGAAAAAAACATCTAACCCCATCAAAAAATGGGGAGAAGAAATGAACAGACACTTTGACAAAGAAGAAATACGCATGGCCAAAAGACACATGAAAAAATGTTCCACATCACTAATCATCAGGGAGATGCAAATCAAAACAACGATGAGATACCACCCTCACACCCCAGAGAATGCACAACATCACAAAGATATGAGAATAAACAGTGTTGGCGGGATGTGGAGAGAAAGGAACTCTTATCCACTGCTGGTGGGAATGCTGTCCTAGTTCAACCTTTATGGAAAGCGATATGGAGATTCCCTCCAAAAACTGGAAATCGAGCTCCCATACGATCCAGCTATACACTCCTAGGATATACCCTAGGAACACAAAAATACAATACAAAACACCCCTTCCTTACACCTATATTTCATTGCAGCTCTATTTACCATAGCAAGACTCTGGAAACAACCAAGATGCCCTTCAACAGATGAATGGCTAAAGAAACTGTGGTACATATACACAATGGAATATTACTGCAGCTGTCAGGAGAGATGAAGTCATGAAATTTTCCTATACATGGATGTACATGGAATCTATTATGCTGAGATGAAATAAGTCAGAGAGAGAGAGAAAAACGCAGAATGGTCTCACTCATCTATGGGTTTTAAGAAAAATGAAAGACACCCTTGTAATAAAAATTTTCAGACACAAAAGAGAAAAGAGCTGGAAGTTCCAGCTCACCTCAGGAAGCTCACCACAAAGAGTGATGAGTTTAGTTAGAGAAATAACTACATTTTGAAACTGTCCTAATATTGAGAATGTATGAGGGAAATGTAGAGCCTGTTTAGGGTACAGGCGGGGGTTGGATGGGAGGAGGGTGATTTGGGACTTGGGTGATGGGAATGTTGCACTGGTGATGGGTGGTGTTCCTTTTATGACTGAAACCCAAACACAATCATGTATGTAATCAAGGTGTTTAAATAAAAAAAAATTAAAAAAAAAAAAAAATCACTGTAGGGCCACAGTGGTAGTATAGTGGGTAGGGAGCTTGCCTTGCATGCAGCTGGCCTGAATTCAATCCCTGACACCTTTTATGGTCCGCCAAGCCAACCAGGAGTGATCAATGAGCAGAGAGCTAGTAGCAAGCCCTGAGTACAACCTAACAAACAACAAAAATGTATTGTAGTTCACATAATAAGAATATTTCAGTAACATAATTAAGCTAAATACAGAATGTTAGTTAAAAAGTTACATCCGTTTACAAACTTAGCATTTACTCTAAGTCATGAAACATCTTACAAGTGCACCAAAGGGATGCTGGTCTATCTATCATTCTATCTACATCTACTCTAGCTTCAATTTGTATTATATTAAAATTATATTAACAAGTTATGTTGCTATATTCCATTTCCTAAATGTATTTCCAACTATAACATTCGTACAGCAATATAAATAAGAAATAAAATTCAAATTGTGAATGATATGGTATGCTGATGAAACTAGTTCAATAAAAATATATTTTTAAAATTTCAAAAAAAAAAAAAAAAATATTCATTATGCTCTAATTAATTTATTTCTATTTTAATTTTATATTTTATTCTATCATCTAACTTTGAACCTTATTATTTTCTTCTTTTTAACTTTTTGATGTATGAGTTTTGATATTTTATTTGTAATTTGTCAATTTTCATAAGATAGATAGTGTTTTTCTATAAAATCTTCTTAATAATATCATTGTTTTTACTACAGTAGGAATAGAGACCAGTCATATGATCATTGAGTAGAATAAAAATGATCAGACTTAAACACCAAACCCAGAGTCAATAACAACAGAATCAATACCCAATCTACAACAAACTAAACACAGAGGGGACCAGTAAACTAGCAGTCCAGGGGGAAAATGAGGGAGATATAGAATGAAATGCTGAGAACAGGGTAAAGAGAGGACAACACTTGGTAGTTGGGAATGCTCCTGGTTCTTTGTCACTATGTAACTTAAATATTTAATGTGGAAGATTCGTAATTCACTTTATTCACAATAAAAAATAGTTTCTGATAAGTCTTGTCTTAATTCTATATAAATTCTGATAAGTCATATCTTAATTTTTGTCACTTGGTATTTTCTTTTATATTTCCAGTTGACCTAATTAATATTTATTTGGCAGTATATTATCTAGTATTCACTTACTTACCCTTCTATACAATTTTTAAAATTATTTTTTCAAATTTAAATACTAGTATGATACAAAAATACTTGATATCATTTATTCTTAATAATTTTAACATGTAACATTGTTATTGAGAAGATTTGAGATTATAAGTGTATTGTAACTACTGTTTGTTAGGAGTAAACTAAATTGCAGAATCCTGTAAGTCCATTTCATCTACTTTGTAATTTATGATAACTATTTTTTTTTATTTCTCTCTATAATACCCATAATTAGGCTGTTAAAGTCTCACAATTATTTGTAGCTATGAATGTCTTCTTTTAGATGTTAATAACTTTCTTTATATATCTTGGGCTCCCATATGATCAGTAGGGGATGATATTAATAAGTATGAGTTCTTCTAGTTAAATTATTACTTTTTCACTATATTATTTCCATTATATGTCTTTTTATTTTTACACAGATTGCTTATGTGCACTATAGTGTCTGTATTATTACTGTATTAGTATTTTATTATTAATGTATTGTGCTATGTGCTGTATTATTGATTTTTTTCATTTTTATACTTTTCAATGACTTGGAATACTATTTTATGTCCTGTCACTGTTAGGTTTGTATTGCACTTCAATTTTCCGAGTTAATATATAATGAATTTGTGTCTAATGTTTGTCTCTAAAAGAATGATCATGAAGTCATTTAGATGAAGCTGCAAAAGTCGGATCCTGGGCAAGTAGTGTGGCTTACATATTCAAACCATATACAAGCCTCTTTGGGAGATAGCTCTCTCTATCTTTGGTGGAAGTGGGTGTTACTTATAGGTATTAGATTTGTTGTTTTAGGGAAAATAGAATATTTTCTCTGTTTAAAGAAAGCAGGATGTGTACTTTGCTTTAAGGGAAATACGTGGACGTGTGGTTCATTTTGCTCTGTTTAAGAGGAAAACAGGACATGTTCTCTTTTAAGAGGAAAAAAGATGTGTGCTCTATATTTCTCTGTTTAGAGAAAAGACAGAAATGTGTGCTCTGTTTAGGGAAAAACAGGATGTGTGCTCTTTGTGTTTAACTATATTCACCATTCATTTTGATTACGTGAATTCAGTCATTTACCTTCAGGTTTATCCCTTCTCATGGTATTAAGGAAAACCTGATCAGAATCAAATTGCTAACCTGTTCTAGAAGTCTAGGATAATGGCTTTTCTTGCAGAAAGATTCAAAAGTGAGGTCATTACAAAAGGTCATTCAAGCAAGTTATATAAAGCAAGTATATGACCCATGAATCAGAGTGCAGGTCATACCTATAAGAGAAGCATTATTTTTATGGTCAACACAGTTGCTTATAAACAGGCATACACATTAAATGTCAGAGTGAATGCATAAGCTAGACAGAGAAGCACTCTTTTTTCTAAAAAAAGCAAGTTAATTCACATAGTTATATAAATTGGGTAAATAAATGGTAGTATTACATGGTAGTATT
Organism: Suncus etruscus; assembly: GCF_024139225.1. NCBI lineage: Eukaryota > Metazoa > Chordata > Mammalia > Eulipotyphla > Soricidae > Suncus > Suncus etruscus. The sequence continues at coordinate 80,592,546 of NC_064863.1, read as the reverse complement.
GCAGAAAAGAGAGAAGATAGGTGATGAATTTCTGGAATGAGACTGTGTGGGTGACATTTGTTTATACATGAATAATATTGAGAATGCTACGCTATGCAAAATTAATCAGAAAGAAAGAAAAGATATAGAGTAATCACAGTCACTTCTGAGAAATAAAAAATAGCATAAACTGAATATACAGAAACAATAGAGACAAAGACCAGAGATAGAAAGCTTGTGACAAATAACAGAGGAAGGGTAATTGGTGCAGATAAGGAACTACTGTGACAATATAATTGTAAATTATAATTGTGGACAAAAATTGGTTCTGAAAGGAGAAAAAGTAACAGCATGACACATTTTAGTAACAATATTGCCAATTACACTAACAGGACACACAAAAAAGGAAGAGATAGTATGGGAGAAAGAAAGAAAGAAGAAAGAAAGAAAGAAAGAAAGAAAGAAAGAAAGAAAGAAAGAAAGAAAGAAGAAAGAGAAAGAAAGAAAGAGAAAGAAAGAAGAAGAAAAGAAGAAAGAAAGAAAGAAAGAAAGAAAGAAAGAAGAAAGAAAGAAAGAAAGAAAGAAAGAAAGAAAGAAAGAAAGAAGAAAAAGAAAGAAAGAAAGAAAAAAAGAAAGAAAGAGAAGAAAGAAAGAAAGAAAGAGAAAGAAAGAAAGAAAGAGAGGAAGAAAGAAAGAGAAAGAAAGAAAGAAAGAAAGAAGAAAAAGAAAAAAGAAAGAAGAAAGAAAGAAAGAAAGAAAGAAAGAAAGAAGAAGAAAGAAAAGAAAGAAAGAAAGAAAGAAAGAAAGAAAAAGAAAGAAAGAAAGAAGAAAAGAAAGAAAGAAAGAAAGAAAGAAGAAAGAAGAAAGAAAGAAAGAAGAAAGAAGAAAGAAAGAGAAGAAGAAAGAAAGAAAGAAAGAAAGAAAAGAAAGAAAGAAAGAAAGAAAGAAAGAAAAAGAAGAAAGAAAGAAAGAAAGAAAGAAAGAAAGAAAGAAAGAAAGAAAGAAAGAAAGAAGAAAGAAAGAAGGAAGAAGCAAGAAAGAAAGAAGAAAGAAAGAAAGAAAGAAAGAAGAAAAGAAAGAAAGAAAGAAAGAAAGAAAGAAAGAAAAAGAAAGAAGAAAGAAAGAAAAGAAAGAAAGAAAGAAAGAAAGAAAGAAAGAAAAGAAAGAAAGAAAAGAAAAAAGAAAAAAAGAAAGAAAGAAAAAGAAAGAAAGAAAGAAAGAAAGAAAGAAAGAAAGAAAGAAAAGGAAAATGCCACAGAAGGTAGTGGAGAAGAAGGTGGGAGTTAGGTTGGGAGGGAAAATGAGAGAGAATATTAGTGGCAAAAATTGTACACTGGTGAGAGTTGTTGTCCATCATATGACTGACATGTAATAATAAACAAAGGGGGTAACTTACTCTCTTGTTGATCCAAATAAATAATTAATTTATTTATTTAAAAAAAGGAAAATCATATAGGGGTTGAAGAGATGATACAAGTAAGAACCTTGTCATATATTGTTGACTGGGATTTAATCTTCTTAGAACACATATGGTCCTTTGACTCCACAAACTGTGATCCTTCATTTAGAGAGGAGTACATATCCAGTGTGAAAAACTATCATCTAGAGGCCGCAGAAGAGCGCAGACACTTAGCTTCATGGCCACACACTCTTTCTAACCAATGAACCCCACCACAGCATGCAGGAAAACCACACTACAAGCGTGACAATGGGGAAACCTTGCAGGCAAACAGCATGCACAGAGAATGAAGGTAAAAGCTCGGACGACCTAATAAATGACAACCACCTGATAAACCTTTCAGATAAGAAACTTAAAAAAACAGTATGGAAGATGTTTGTAGAACTTAAAGAAAGCATAGATCGATTCGAACAGGACACAAAGATAGAAATTAGAAAAGTCCAAACTGAAATAACAGATCTGAAAAACACGGTAGCTCAACTGAAAAACTCAATGGATGGCCTCGCCAGCAGGGTATTAGCAGCTGAAGAGAGAATCAGAGTACTGGAAGATGTGATGCAGAAAAACTCAACACAGCAGAAGAAATTGGAAAAGAACCTTAAGACAAACGAACAGGCAATGGAAAAAGTACTCAAGGAAAGCAAACAGATAAAAATAGAAGTCTTTGATAAACTCAAGAGAAACAACATAAGAATCATTGGAATCCCAGAGACCCAGGTAGGAGATCTCCAGGAAGAATCAACTGTCAAAGACATCATCAAAGAGATACTCCCAGAGTTAAAGACTACATGCAATCAAATCCTACTTGCCCGAAGAGTACCAGCTAAAAGAGACCCAAAGAAAAACACCCCAAGACACATCCTCATTACAATGACAAATCCCATAGATAGAAATAGAATACTGAAAGCAGCAAGATCAAAAAGGGAAATTACATTCAAAGGAGCATCCCTAAGACTTACCACAGACATGTCACAAGAAACTTTCAAGGCCAGAAGACAGTGGTGGGATATTGTGACAAGACTGAATGAAATGAATGCCTCACCGAGAATACTGCACCCAGCACGACTCACTTTCAGGTTTGAAGGATAAACAACAGCTCAGAAACTTCACAGATGAAAAACCAGCTGTAAAGGAAAAACTGACAGGTCTACTCTAAGACAAGAGAGACCAACAAACACAGCAAACTTATCTACAAAGATGACATTAAATCCTATGACAAACATCTCCCTCAATGTCAATGGACTAAATTCACCAACTAAAAGACTCAGAGTGGCAAAATGGGTCAAAAAGAGGAATCCAACCTTCTGCTGCCTAAAAGAAACACATCTGAATAGTCAGAACAAACATAGACTCAAAATCAAAGGCTGGGGGGAAATCATCCAAGCAAACAACACCCTGAAAAGCGGGGGTGGGCATATTAATATCTGATGACACCAACTTTATTCTCAGAAAAGTGGTAAGGGACAAAGATGGACACTATATACTAATCAAGGGATATGTCCAACGGGAATAAATCAGACTATTAAACATACATGCACCCAATGAGAGACCACCAAATGATCTAATACAATTATTGACAAATCTGAAAGAAGAAATCAATAATAACACAATAATTGTGGGACATCAACAAGGACGTATCAACACTTGATATGTCAGCCAGACTGAAACCCAACAAAAACATACTAGCCCTGAAAAGAGTAATGGAAGAAAGAGGACTAGTAGATAAATATAGGACACTCCATCCCAAAAAAGTCCTGGATACACATTCTTCTCTAATGTACATTGGTCATTCTTCAGGATAGATTACATGCTGACACATAAAACATACCTCCATAAAATCAAGAGGACAGAAATCTTGCAGGCTACCTTTGCTGACCACAAGGCTCTGAAATTAGATGTGAACTACAAAGCCACACAGAAGAAAATTTTTAACAATTGGAAATTAAACACCGTGCTACTGAACAACCAGTGGGTCAAAGATGAAATCAAAAAGGAAATCAAAACTTTCCTGAAAACTAATTATAATGAAGTCACAAACTGCCAGAATCTATGGGACACAGAAAAAGCGGCCCAGAGAGGAAAATTTATAGCTCTACAAGAACACATCAGAAAGGAAGAAGGGTCATACATGAATAACTTAATGACACAGCTCAAAAAAATAAAAAATGACCAACAAAAGGAACCAAAACTAGGGAGACAAAAGAAAATAAAAAGCAAAAATCAAAACTCAATGAAGTGGAAAACCATAAAACAATCTGAAAGATCAACGAAAGCAGAGGTTGGTTTTTTGAAAATAAATAAATAAATAAACATGATTGATAGACCATTGGCAAAACTCACAAAGAAAGAGAGAGAAATCTGATAACCTGTATTAAAAAAGAAAAGGGGGAGATCACAACAGATATTACAGAGATCCAAAGGGTAATCAGACACTAATTTGAGAAACTTTATGCTACTAAACATGAGATCCTAAAGAAATCAAAAATTCTTGGACACATTTAACCTTCCACATTTAAGTACGGAGGATGTAAGCATATCTAAACACCCCCATAACTACTGAGGAACTTGAAACTGTAATCAAACATCTGCCCAAAAAGAAAAGCTCAGGCCTAGATGGATTTCCTAATGACCTTTTTCAAAGCTTTCAAGAGGACCTACTACCAATCCTAGCCAGGCTCTTCCATGAAATTGAAAAAACGGGAACACTCCCAAACAGCTTTTATGAAGCCTACATCACCTTGATAACAAAACCAGACAGAAATGCTGCCAAAAAAGAAAATTACAGACCAATATCCCTGATGAATGTTGATGCAAAGATCTTAAACAAAATACTGGCAAATAGAATCCAGTGCATCATCAAGAAGATCGTACATTATGACCAAGTAGGTTTCATACCAGGAATACAAGGATGGTTTAACATCCGTAAATCTATCAACATCATACACAACATCAACAACAAAAAAAATAAGAAACACATGATCATATCAATAGACGCAGAGAAAGCATTTGATAAGGTCCAACACCATTCTTGATCAAAACTCTCAGCAAGATGGGAACGGAAGGAACCTTTTTCAATCTAGTTGAAGCCATCTACCACAAGCCAATGGCAAATATTATCCTCAATGGAGAAAAACTAAAAGCCTTTCCTCTAAATTCTGGTATAAGACAAGGCTGTCCGCTCTCACCACTCCTCTTCAACATACTACTGGAAGTTTTTGCTATAGCAATCAGGCAAGAAAAATTTATCAAGGAAATCCAGATAGGAAAGGAAGAAGTCAAGCTCCCATTGTTTACAGATGACATGATACTCTACTTGGAAAACCCTAAAGAATCTACCAAAAAGCTTCTAGAAACAATAGACTCATATAACAAGATGGCAGGCTACAAAATTAACACAGAGATATCAATAACCTTTTTATATACCAATAATGATAAGGAAGAGATGGAAGTCAAGAGGTCAATTTTATTCACAATAGTGCCACACAAACTCAAATAACTTGGAGTCAACTTGACTAAAGACTTTAAGGACATATACAAAGAAAACTATAAGCCCTGCTCCAAGAAATAAGAGAGGACACACAGATATGGAAACACATACCCTGTTCATGGAATGGCAGGATTAACATCATTAAAATGGCAAAACTCCCCAAAGCATTATACAGATTTAATACAATCCCCTTAAAAATACCCATGACATTCTTCAAAGAAGTGGATCAAACACTTATGAAGTTCATCTGGAACAATAAACACCCTTGAATAGCTAAAGCACTCCTAGGGAAAAGGAAAATAGGAGGCATTACTTTCCCCCACTTCAAACTGTACTACAAAGCAATAGTTATCAAAACAGCATGGTATTGGAATAAAGACAGATAAGTGGAATAGGCTTGAGTTCTGAGACATTATACCCCAGACATACAATTACCTAATTTTTGAGAAAGGAGCAAGACATCCTAAGTGGAGCAGGGAAAGCCTCTTCAACAAATGGTGTTGGCAAAACTGGTTAGCCACTTGCAAAAAACTGAACATAGACCCCCAGTTAACATCAAGTACAAAGGTAAAATTAAAATGGATTAAATACCTTGATATCAGACCTGATATCATAAGTTATATAGAACAACATGTCGGAAAAAACACTTCATGACATTGAGAAAAAAGGCTTCTTCATGGAGGAAACTGCACTTTCCAAACAAGTGGAAGCAGAGATCAACAGATGGAAATACATTAAACTGAGAAGCTTCTGCACCTCAAAAGAAATAGTGCCCAAGATACAAGAGCCACCTACCAAGTGGGAGAAACTATTTACCCAACACCCATCAGATAAGGGACTAATATCCAAAATGTTTAGGGCACTGACAGAACTTTATAAGAAAAAAACATCTAATCCCATTAAAAAATGGGGAGAAAAAATGAGCAGACACTTTGATAAAAAAAATACAAATAGCCAAAAGGCACATGAAAAAATGCTCCTCATCACTAATCATCAGGGAGATGCAAATCAAAACTACGATGAGATACCACCTCACACCACAGAGATTGGTGCACATCACAAAGAATGAGAACAATCAGTGCTGGTGGGGATGTGGAGAGAAAGGAACTCTTATCCACTGCAAGTGGGAATGCCGTCTAGTCCAACCTCTATGGAAATCGATATGGAGATTCCTCCAAAATCTGGAAATAGTGCTCCCATTCGACCCAGCTATTTCATTCCTAGGGATATACCCTAAGAACACAAGAATAAAATAGAAAAACCCCTTTCTCACACCTATATTTATTGCAGCACTATTCACAATAGCCAGGCTCTGGAAACAACCAAGATGCCCTTCAACAGACGAATGGCTAAAGAAACTGTTGTACATATACACAATGGAATATTTTGCAGCCGTTAGGAGAGATGAAGTCATGAAATTTTCCTATATATGGATGTACATGGAATCTATCATGCTGAGTGAAATAAGTCAGAGGAAGAGAGAGATGCAGAAAAGTCTCACTCATCTATGGATTTTAAGAGAAATAATTATATATATAATCAAGATGTTTAAATAAAGGGAAAAAAGAAATTAAAAAAAATATGCACACTGAAAAAATGAATTGTAAACAATATAAAAGAGGAAGGAGCAAGGAAGGAAGGAAGGAAGGAAGGAAGGAAGGAAGGAAGGAAGGAAGGAAGGAAGGAAGGAAGGAAGGAAGGAAGGAAGGAAGGAAGGAAGGAAGGAAGGAAGAGGGAGGGAAGGAGTGTTGCTACATTTATAGTACTTTCTATATTTCTATTAGGAGGATGGACAGAAGGCCTTCTAGATGACATATTCTTAGCATGAATAACTGCTTTGAATATTCCCAAGGCATTTTAACCAAAACACCTGCTGAGAAGTCACATCCTTGTGCAGATATTTGGTGAATTTCTGTACAAATATTTTGAGATTTTTGTTATATTGATATTACATATACTGATATTATATATCCTTCACATTTATTTGATTTAAAATTAATTCTCCCTCTGCTTTAAAGATTTATATACCAAAATTAGCCTTGATTAAATTTCTCCTTGCCTAGATAATTCAGCACCAGAAACAATAGAAGATAATAATTCTATATTAGTTCTGAATTTTCATCAAAAAGGCTTAGCCAAGATGTAGCTCTGAGCTGTTGAAACTCCTGACCTGGCATAACATTTGCATTTCTTTATCCTTTCTCTTTCACCTATTTTTATTTACACAAAAAGAGTCTCCCTGCAGAAATGGGGAGCCAGCTACCCCCAAAAATACTTTCTTCTGGAACTAGCTGAGCAGAATATTCTTTTTAGATGTTAAAACTAACATTCTCCATTTTAATTCAGGACTCTTACTCAATATAGTCCCTTCTACCAGACCTGTGTATCCCCTTAGCCAGTTGAATTGTTATGTTTATCAAACAGGGCTAACTTTAATGTTTCTAGATTCCAGAAAGTATTTTTTTTTGGTCAGTCCAAACATTCTTCTCATATCTGTGACTGACAATTTACCTCATATATACTTAACATATTGATTAAAGCTTAGAACACTATTTCTCCCATACATTCATTGTGTGGTCCCATTTCTTCATATTTTGCCACCCTCACATCCACTATCCTCAAGAGTACTCAAAGAAGTTCCCTAATTCAACCTGATCTCAAAATCTAGTCAGTAGCAAGGAAGGAAGGTAAGAAAGAAGAGAAGAAGAAAGAAAGAAGAAAGAAGAAAGAAAGAAAGAAAGAAAGAAAGAAAGAAAAGAAAAAGAAAGAAAGAAAGAAAGAAAGAAAGAAAGAAAGAAAGAAAGAAAGAAAAGAAGAAAGAAGAAAGAAAGAAAGAAAGAAAGAAGAAAGAAAGAAAAAGAAAGAAAGAAAAGAAAGAAAGAGAAGAAAGAAAGAAAGAGAGAAGAAAGAAAGAAAGAGAGAAAGAAGAAAGAAAGAGAAAGAAAGAAAGAAAGAAAGAAAGAAAAGAGAAGAAAGAGAGAAAGAAAGAAAAAGAAAGAAAGAAAGAGAAAGAGGAAAAAAAGAAAGAAAGAGAGAAAGAAAGAAGAAGAAAGAAAGAAAGAAAAGAAAGAAAAAAGAGAAAGAAAGAAAGAGAGAGAAGAAAGAGGGAAAGAAAGAAAGAAAGAGAAGAAAGAAAGAGAGAGAGAAAGAAAGAAAAAGAAAGAAAGAAAGAGAAAGAGAGAAAGAAGAAAGAAAGAAAGAAAGAAAGAAAGAAAGAAAGAGAGAGAAGAAAGAAAGAAAGAGAGACAGAAAGAAAAGAGAGAATGAAAGAGAGTGAGAGAGAAAGAAAGAGAGAGAAAGAAAGAGAGAGAGAGAGAGAGAAAGAAAGAAAGATAGAAAGAAAGAAAGAAGAAAGAGAAGAGAGAGAAAGAAAGAAAGAAAGAAAGAAAGAGAAAGAAAAAGAAGAAAAGAAAGAAAGAAAGAAAGAAAGAAAAAGAAAGAAGAGAGAGAAAGAAAGAGAGAGAGAAAGAAAGAAAGAAAGAAAGAAAGAAAGAAAGAAAGAAAGGAAAGAAAGAAGAAAGAAAGAAAGAAAAGAAGAAAGAAAGAAAGAAAGAGAAGAAAGAAAGAAAGAAAGAAAGAAAAAGAAAGAGAGAGAAAGAAAGAGAAAAAAGAAGAAAGAAAGAAAGAAAGAAAAGAAGAGAGAAAGAAAAAAGAAAGAAAGAAGAGAGAAAAAGAAAGAAAGAAAGAGAGAGAAAGAAGAGAGAGAAAGAAAGAAAGAAAGAAGAGAAGAAGAAAGAGAGAGAAGAAAGAAAGAAAAGAAAGAGAAAAGAAGAAAGAAAGAAAGAAAGAAGAAAGAAAGAAAGAAAAGAAGAAAGAAAGAAAAGAAAGAAAGAAGAAGAGAGAGAGAAAGAAGAAAGAGAAAGAAGAGAGAGAGAAAGAGAAAAAGAAGAAGAGAAAGAAAGAGAAGAGAAGAGAAAGAGAGAAAGAAAGAAAGAAAGAAAGAAAAAGAAAGAAAGAAAGAAAGAAAGAAAAGAGAGAGAAAGAAGAAAGAAAGAGAAGAAAGAAAGAGAGAGAGAGAAAGAGAGAGAGAAAGAAAGAAAGAAAGAAAGAAAGAAAGAAAGAAAGAAAGAAAAGAAAAGAAAGAAAGAAAGAAAGAGAAAGAAAGAAAGAAAGAAAAGAAAGAAGAAGAAAAGAAAGAAAGAAAGAAAAGAAAGAAGAAAGAAAGAAAGAAGAAAGAAGAAAGAAAGAAAAGAAAGAAAGAAAGAAAGAAAAGAAGAAAGAAAGAAAAAAGAAGAAAGAAAGAAAGAAAGAAAAAAGAAGAAAGAAAACATCTTTGCGATTTTGATCATTTTGGTTAGTTCTGGTTAGCTATCATGGGAATTGTAAACTTACATATAGTCAGTGGCTGTTAATTTATATAATATATGCATGAGTGAGGATGCTATTTTAAGTCACATGGTTCTTTTATCTATTTTTTTTTATTATCTGGAAGTTTCAAAATATTAACTTGATGGTACTCTTATATTTTATCTTTCGGACATACAAGAAAGAGCTGCTCAATTGTATAATGACAAAACATTAAAATGTATAAGTCAGTAAATATTAAAATACAGTACTTTTTGAAAAATATTTAAAGAATTGCATTACATAATTGACAGTTGATTATATAATATTTGTTTCCAGATAAGTAAAGCAAAGTTATTTAAAAAAAGAAATAAGCAATAAAAATAAAAAGGAAGAAAAGTTATAAAAGAAAAGAAAAAACTGCAGTAGCAAACACATTTGTGAAAATTATTGTATATTCAATGAAGTTGTTAATAAAATGGTAGAAGGTTTAGAAAATCCTTGTTGTTAGTCATCCTTCTACTAAATTGTTGTGTTCCTATAGGAATAAGCTCATTAAACAAATAAAGTTTTCGGGAGATTCAAAGCACTATTATTTTTACTAAACATTTACTCATCTGCCAGGCCTCTTGGAAGAAGGTAAATATGGGTAGAGTACTGACACTTGCTGCAAGAAGCCTTGTTGATATAAACCACAAAACAGATGTACCTGAAGTTTTGTCAGATTGGTATACCCAAATGGAATCATAGAGAGTCAGTGATTAGGCAGGCAATTGAGAAAATGGTGGTTCCGGATGATTTAGGCAGCAGGAGTGGCTTCAATAGAGTGGGGACTAGACCTGCCCTCTCCTCTTAATGGCTATCTCCCTGCTGTGTGGCCAGTATACTCATGATATTTTATGGTTCAGTTTACATCTTTTTTAAGAAAAAGTGATTCTATAAAGCTGGCTCAGTTTGAACATGCAACTATGTTTGTGGGCATGGTTATGGCTACCAAGCTTCCTGGAAAGAGGAAGATATAGAGGGTGAAGTGGGGAGGGTGCCTGCATTCACTCCAAGAAGCCCTGATGATATCAGACCCCAATTTTCTGTGTGTTTCTTAGTATAACTTGTAAGTCCTTTGGGGGTAATTTAGGACTGAATTGCTTATTTTAATGCTTGTATAGGACTAAGCCTCTTTGACCATCAAAACTCCATTGGATGTGATTTAAAAATCTTTTATAATGTTGAACAAATTGGGTCTATTTTGAATTTGTTTGCTCATATTCAAATTGGCAGCTGTGCTGTCTTTCAGGGAATCACTGAGGTGGCAGTGTACCATGGCAGAAATAAATTGCTCATTTGCTTGATGGATGGGCATCAAAAAGCAAATAGAGTACGGAAGATTTCCCTAACGGTTGCTAGATCTTAGGGCTCTGGGATTTAAATGGAGGGATCACTTTGGCTTTTAAGTGTATGAGGGATGAATTGGAAAAAATAACTGAAACTTTCAAGAACAAGAAACAGGATTGCTATGTACTTCTGCATATGCTCCTGTTTTGCTTTATGTAGAAAGAACATATTGAACACAAAGCAAATATATGTTTGTAATGATAATATGTAGTTGATAAAGTCAGCCTCCACAGATGACAGAACTCTTTGGGGGGAATTTATGAGATATTTAATTTGATAAGTATAAAATTAGGACATTAAATTGAATAATTTTTCTGTAGCAAAATTAAATATAAACAGAATAGTTTGATGAATGATAAAAATATTTGCATACAACAGCTGATAGCAGAGATTATTGATAAAAAATTTAAACTAATAAAAGTAAAAAGCAAAGGCCTGCCTAAAAGTTGGTTAGATTTGAATAACCATTTCATTACCAAATATAGATGTTTGTGTCAGACATATTTATAAATGCCCGTCATCACTAATCATCATGAAAATGCAATTTATTTCATTTATTTGTTCTGTTTTGGGACCAAATTTGGTGGTGCTCAAGGGTTACTCCTGGCTTTGAACTCAGAAATCACTCCTGGCAGAGCCCCATTTGGAATACTGGGAACAAGCAATAGTTGACCAAACACAAGGCAAGTGCCATAGTGGAGAGTGGGACCAGAAGTAATTAGCAGCTAGCACTGACATAGTGACAAGGTAGTTTATATCATGTAATCACACTTTTAATATTTGCTACTCAACCCTACACTATATAAACCCTAAGTCAATACAATATTATATGGGCCCTCTCACCAATGGACCCTCTGTGATATCTTTGTAAGTATATATCTCACTGCTAGAGTCTGGGGAGGAAGCTGAAGTTGATGGCATGTTCTGATAAATCAGAGGTCTGGTTCTGTTGTACTTCAACAAAGGCAACACTGGAGCAGGTACAATGGTTGCCTTGAGTGACTTAGTCCTCTGACAATTCAACATGAAGTCACATCTGCACCTCCTTTCTCTTGTGGCACTCTGCCAAATTGATGGCAGCCCTATCTTGACTTTTATCCTATTCTTTCCTATTACAATTACTTACTAAAATATTCTCATTGGACACCGAATACCCTTGGATATTTTCTATAAAATCCAGATGCCTGGTTGGGCTAGTTGTGGCTTCTATCATTAGTCATTACCACTCTCTTACACACAGGTGTGCTTCTGAGCACTTATTCTTTACTCCAAGAACTTTTCTAATTAGTATATTTCTTCTTCACACTACCCTTGCTCATTTGGCAACAAAGCATGATTTTTGAGAAACATCACACAGATTTAACACAAACATCACTGTCAGAAACATTGTAAACAGTAAACTTTGTTGTAACCATGTTTACTCAGATTCTCTAGTCCATCGGTGCCTGAGCTGGGTCCCTTAGATATTTTCAGTCATTCGTTACAGTTATATCTAGGGTATTATCACACAGACCCAAAAATATACAATTTCATATTTTTTGTTTGTTTGTTTTGTTTTTTTGGGTCACACCCAGGAGCACTCTGGGGCCCTCCTCACTCTATGCTCAGAAATCGCTCCTGGCAGGCTCGGAGGACCATATGGGATGCCTGGATTTGAATCACTGACTTTCTGCATGCAAGGCAAATGCCTTACCTCCATGCTATCTCTCTGGCCCTGCAATTTCAGATTTTAAAGAGAAATTTTATGTATTTGAGAAAGATATATCTAATGTACCAATGATAAGTATTGCTTTGAGACTTTTGGTAACTTGTCTTTCCTCAATGTGAGAAATAAATCTCAGCTAAGGATTGGTTACAGTATTGTTTGCAAATCTCTTGGAAGAGTATAGAAACCACGAGAAGCTAAGGATTGCTCTCATGCTTCACATTAACTCACCTCAATTGCTTAGGTTCAGAATGTTCACCACTATCACAACCAATCAGATTGGCACTTTCATTCCCCAGTCCAGTGGGTGTCAGTGATAAAGGAAAAACACACATAAAAAGACAGATAAAAAACAGTCTGTCTGATACAGTGTCAATTCTCTACAACTCTCCTGGCTTCACAGCAGATGAAACACTGTTAACAGGTATATTAAAAACCATCAGTAAGTACATTAACACTCAGTAGGCACATGCAAATTAGAACCTGGGGTATTTTACATGACTATCAGAAGGCAGCCCTAAATTATAGACTAAAGCCTCTTATTTTACTAACCCTCAATCTAAAAGACTCTGAACAGTGTTACTCTTTGCTTGCATAGCACAATTATGTAGCCAATAGATATTTGTTATCTATTCTATTCTTTCCTGCCATATTTTTCTTTTCTGGGTGTACATTTTCAAACGGTTTGCATTCCAATACCTAAACTATCTTACTAGCATTTATGTGTTTGGGTTATTTATGTTAGGAGCAAAATTTTTACAGAACAGAGATCTTGAACAATTTTATCTATTGGCATAATATACAGTGGCATATAAATTAAAAAAAATCAGTCCTCTTAAAACATTTGATAGACTTAGACTTCCAAGTCAGCAAGGGAATTGGCTCTGCCAAAAATAAAGTGCAACATAAAACTTGCAAATCAACCAAGTTTTCTATTGGAAATCTGTGGGCAGTCATCAGAGAACTGGTCTACTATTAGAAAATATGTTCCAGAGCTTGACAGCTGGGCATCAGTCTACCAGCTGCCAGATATATGAGCAAACCTATGAGTTCAAATGAAGCTGAAGAACCTAATGACAAAATAAAAGAGTATTCAAAAACACATACCAAATGGATCTTGTAAATGTAATGTGATTGTTCTTAGTGTAGTGGTATTCAATTGCTTTCTAATCTATATGATTCAGCTTTTTTGGATGCACCATTAGATAATACTTGGGAATGAAGTAAATTGTACAATGCACTTTGAAAATATCTCCTTGGTGCTTGGAATTATACAAAAGGATAACAGAAAGTTATCTTTCCTGCAGATTAAATGAGAAAGTACACTTTGGGTTGTTGCTTGCACTTTTCCATCTATAATAATATAAAAAGAGATACATTTCTCTTGTATTATCCATATTCGCAAAACTCATTTTCAAGTTTCATTATTTATTATACCTTTATTTTTGGCTCTAGAATTGTTGCCAAATGTATCTTTATTATTTTAAAGTTATATTTCAGAACAAATGTTGACAATAGTGGTAATGCTTATGAGTTTTATGTATATTGTTACCCCACAAATATGTTTGAGACCCTAAATCTCTGTTCTTATGAGTAATCCTAGTCTACAATTTCATTATTTCTACAAATTTACTGCTTTTCATTTCTTAACATATTCAATTCTGTATTCCAAAGCCAATTGTAGCTTATCACTTTACACGGTCTACTCTTTTATTTTGTTTCTCACAAAAGAATAAGTTTGTCCAATATTTTTCTTCTTCCTCTAATTTAATATAACTTATGTCACTACTATGATTACCCCATTTCATTCACATTACTAAATAGTTATTGATTTTATTTTTCTTATGGCTGCATATTAGTATATAGTTGTTTTTAGCCACTATGACTTTTTTGTTTGTTTTTTTTCTTTTTTATTTCTTTTTTAATTAAGTAACATGATTATCATTGGGTTACAGTCACAAACAGAACACCCCCCTTCACCAGTGTAACATTTCCCCCTCCCTCCCACTGTTCTCCTTCCCCTTCTACTTTTTTTTTTATTTTTTGGTCATACCCGGCAGCACTCAGGGATCACTCCTGACTCCACGCTCAGAAATCATTCCTCGAAGGCTCAGGGACCTTATGGGATGCCGGGATTTGAACCACCGACCTTCTGCATGCAAGGCAAATGTCTTACCTCCATGCTATCTCTGGACCCTACTACAGTTTCTTTATGTATTCATCTCATCAGACAACTAGATTGATTCCTATTCTTGCTATTGTACTAAACATTGCAATAATATATATATATATATATATATATATATATATATATATATAATATAATTAGAAGCAAGAAAAGAAAAGGAAGAAAATAGAACAACTTGTTACAGAGTGAAGAGAAAGATGATATCCCTCTGGCATATAGAAATAAAAATCTGAAATATGAAAATAGGACATCATTTTAAAAAAAGAGGCTAGCATTCTCTATGTTTGTTTAGCTTTCAAAGATACAAAATTAAGGCACATCTTGGAGAGACAAAAGGGGGGAGAACAAAATGTCTGCCCAGAAGCAGAAAGGAGGAAGTGTGGGTGGAAAACTGGGGGGGGGGGCATTGTTGGTGAAAATGTTCATGGGTTAAGGCTGGTGTACATTGTAGACTGAAATTCAATCGTTAACAACGTTGTAATTAATGTATAAATAATAATAAACATATTCTTGAGCCAGGAACAAAATACAAAAAAAATAGATTTTGATCCCATTTCTACGCAAATGTTTCAATATCATATCTAGGTTATCTAGATGTCAATCTTTCCTTAGTCATAATATCTTCCTTAAAAGTGGTGCCTAAAATGTTTTATGGTACGCTTTCATAACTTGAAAATATGATTGCCACAGATTTACTAATCAATGCTGTCGTCTGTACAAATAGAAAAGTCTTTTGTGTTCATAGTATGTTACTTAAGATTTGAACGGCTACAGATCTCAGGTTTTGTAGGATATAGAAAGGGAAGATGTGATTAAAAGAAGTGAACACAACACATTAATAATATATTGCAGGGCATCCACGGGATCTAAATTATGAGAAGTCAGAAATGAACCTTAAATAATTTGAAATAAAAGATGTAATTTTAGTATTTCATTATTCATTTTTTCCTAACATAAAGTAAGATTATATAAATAAAGCTTTATATGGCAACAATGATAGTATTTACTACCTGCAGATAGCATTTCTGCAAACACTTTTCACATTCAGAAGTACCAAGAAAGACCAGTTGCTTCTCTTGGAATAAAGGAATGAGTGCACTGCCAATAAAAGGGGGCATACTGGGGTTAATGAGTGCTTACAAGGCATTGGAATCTTTCAACAAATTAGAAACATACCTAAAAGCTGAGTTACAGCTACAATTACATTGATTACCTTGTATTCTTTATACATTTGTAAATAAAATGTATTCTATATCCCTCCAAAAAAACACATTTTGTAGATTTTTCAAAGAAAAGCTTAATTGCCTCTATAAGAAAAATCTAGAAGTGTTTCAATTATAGATACTAAGTAATATGTAAACTGTAATATATATAAGTAACAAAAATATTTGTACAGTTCTTTTATTAAGGGTAGACATAGGCAGTAATCTGAAGCATTTCCAAGGTTACATAAAAATCACAAATTAAGGGGCCGGGTAGGTGGCGCTTGGAGGTAAGGTGTCTGCCTTGAAAGCGCTAGCCAAGGAAGGACCGCGGTTCGATCCCCCGGTGACCATATGGTCCCCCCAAGCCAGGGGCAATTTCTGAGCACATAGCCAGGAGTAACCCCTGAGCGTCAAACGGGTGTGGCCCAAAAACCAAAAAAAAAAAATCACAATTAAATATGTTTGTTTCTGAATGAAAAGAGTGACCAGTGGCTACCACAGAAAAGATGAATATTTTGGGTTACTTTTAAGATTGGGGTTACTTGGAATATTGGGGATTACGGGGCAAGATTTGTTACTAAACAGAATAAAATCATTTTAATATTTCAAAACAGGTTGATCTTACTACTGTGTAACCTTTGAGGGAAATAAGTAAAATAATTAATTAGTGAATAAATAGCTCATTTATTTGAATAGAAATAAAAATTATTAAAATACAAAAAAGAAAATTTATTGAGATTAATCCATCACCAAGAATTGTGCACACAGCCAGAATCACATTCAGATTTGAAGGAAGGACACACAGCTTCATGAATAAACACCAGTCCTAAAACTGGTTAAAAACCAGGCTTAAAGATTGAACTGAAAAGTCTACTTTAAGACAAGACAGACCAAAAGATATGCCACACTCCTAGTAATAAACGCCACTAAACCTCATGATATTTATCTCTCTCAAGGACAATGGACTAAAATGCCCCAAATTAAGAGACAAAAGTGCAAAATAAATAAAAAATCTGAATCCAACATTTTTCAGCGTACAAGAAACATATCTGCATACTTGGTTCTAATGTGACTCAAAGGTTTGGAGGACAGTCCATTCGAAAAATATTCCATTAAAAAGGTTGAAGTGGCCATACTAATAACAGATGACACAGACTTTAGATTAAATAAATTATAGGGGGCAGGGATTATACACTTGTTAATAATCATGGGATATGTACAACAATAAGAAATCAAAATCATTAACATTATACATCCCAATGAGAGACCAGCAAAATCTTTAAAACATCTGCTAACAACTTTTAAAGGAAGACATCAATAACACAATAAAAGTGAGAGCCTTAATAATCTCCCTGTCATGCCTTAATAAATGAACCAGGCAGAAACCTAATAAGAATACACTCAGCTTTGAATAAAAATATGGAAGAAAAATGGCCTAGTAAATATATATAGGACTCCCTATCTAAAGAAAACTTGGTACATTCTTCTCCAATGAACATAGGTCATTCTCAAAATAGACCACGTGCTGACCATAAAAAGTTTTTACATAAAGTTTGAGATACCAAATTTGTATGATATAAACTTCTCTCTTAAATGAAACTGAAATAAGAAGGTGAAACTGCAAATAGACACAGGGGAAAAAACTGTAACACCTGAAATTAAGAACTCACTGCTGAGCAACCAGTGGATCACAGATAATATCAAAGTAGGAATAAAAAGACTAAAATAAATGAAACAAAAATGTTATTTATCAGAATTTGTGGGACACAGCTAAAGTGGAACTGAGAAAAATGTATAGCTTTGCAAGCACTCACATGAAGGAAGAAGGGGCCTACATAAATAACTAAATGGCACAGCATATAAAATTGAAACGTGATCAATAAAATGAGAAAAAATAGATATATGGAAGGAAATAACAAAGCTTAGAGCAGATTTAGTAATTTGGAAATCTAAAAACCAATCCAGATCAATAAATTTAAAAGTTGGTTCTTTGAAAAAAAATAAACAAGATTAAATAAACTATCAAAACACACAAAGAATGTCAGAAAATGTTAATAAAATAAATTAGCTATATTGAGAAAGGTTGCTTCCATTCCCATCTTGCTGAGAGGTTTGATCAAGAATGGGTGTTGGACCTTACCAAATGCTTTCTCTGCATATATATTGATATGATCATGTGATTTTTATTTTTCTTGTTGTTGATGTTGTGTATTATGTTGATAGATATGCGGATGTAAAACCATCATTGCATTCTGGGATGAAACCTACTTGACCGTAGTGGATGATCTTCTTAATGAGGTATTGAATCCTATTTGCCAGGATTTTGTTGAGGATCTTTGCATCTGTCTTTATCAGCGATATTGGTCTGTAATTTTCTTTTTTAGTAGCACCTCTGTCTGGTTTAGGTATCAAGGTGATGTTGGCTTCCTCTACCAAAAGCCAGAGGCAAATATTGTCCTCAATGAAGAAAAACTGAAAGCCTTTCCTCTAAATTCTGGCACAAGACAAGGCTGTACTTTCCTCGCCACTCCTATTCAACGTAGCACTGGAAGAACTTGCTATAGCGATTAGGCAAGAAAAAGATATCAAGATAATCCAGATAGGAAAGGAAGAAGTCAAGATCTCGCTGTTTGCAGATGATATGATACTCTACCTAGAAAACCCTAAAGTCTCTATGAAAAAGCTTCTAGAAACAATAGACTCATATAGCAAGGTGGCAAGCTAAAAAAATTAACACAAAATAATCAATGGCCGTTCTATATACCAATAGTAATGAAGAAATGGACATTCAGAAAACAACCCCATTCACAATAGTGCCACACAAACTCAAATATCTTGGAATCAACTTGACTAAAAATGTGAAGGATCTACACAAAGAAAACTATAAAACTCTGCTCCAAGAAATAAGAGAGGACACGCGGAAATGGAAACACATACCCTGCTCATGGATTGGCAGGATTAACATCATCAAAATGGCAATACTCCCCATGCATTATACAGATTTAATGCGATCCCTCTAAAGATACCCATGACATTCTTTAAAGAAGTGGATCAGGCATTTTTGAAATTCATTTGGAACAATAAACACCCTAGAATAGCTAAAGCAATCATTGGGAAAAAGAATATGGAGGAATTACTTTCCCCAACTTTAAACTGTACTACAAAGCAATAGTTATCAAAACAGCATGGTATTGGAATAAGGACAGGCCCTCAGATCAATGAAACAGGCTTGAATACTCAGAAAATGTTCCATAGACATACAATTACCTAATATTTGATAAAGTATCAAGAAATCCTAAATGGAGCAAAGAAAGCCTCTTCAACAAGTGCTGTTGGCACAACTGGCTAGCCATTAGAAAAAATTGAACTTAGACCCCCAACTAACATCATATACGAAGGTTAAATCCAAATGGATTAAAGACCTTGATATCAGACCTGAAAGCAGAAGATATATAGAACAACACATAAGTAAAACACTCGAGAACATTGAGACTAAAGGCATCTTCAAAGAGGAAACTGCACTCTCCAAGCAAGTGAAAGCAGAGATTAACAGATGGGAATATATTAAACTGAGAAGCTTCTGCACCTCAAAAGAAATAGTGCCCAGGATACAAGAGCCCCCCACTGAGTGGGAGAAACTTTTCTCCCAATACCCATCAGACAAGGGGCTAATCTCCAAAATATACAAAGCACTGACAGAACTTTACAAGAAAAAAACATCTAATCTCATCAAAAAAATGGTGAGAAGAAATGGACAGACACTTTGACAAAGAAGAAATAGAAATGGCCAAAAGACACAATGAAAAAATGCTCCACATCACTAATCATCAGGAAGATGCAAATCAAAACAACTCTGAGGTACCACCCCACACCCCAGAGATTGGCACACATCACAAAGAATGAGAACAAGCAGTGTTGGCGGGGATGTGGAGAGAAAGGAACTCTTATCCACTGCTGGTGGGAATGCCATCTAGTTCAACCTTTATGGAAAACTATATGGAGATTCCTCCAAAATATGGAAATTGAGCTCCCATCCGACCAGCTATACCACTCCTAGGAATAAACCCTAGGAACATAAAAATACAATACAAAAATCCCTTCCTTACACCTATATTCATTTCAGCACTATTTACCATAGCAATACTCTGGAAACAGCCAAGATACCCTTCAACAGATGAATTGCTAAAGAAACTGTGGTACTTATACACAATGGAATATTATGCAGCTGTCAGGAGAGATGAAGTCATGAAATTTTCCTATACATGGATGTACATGGAGTCTATTATGCTGAGTGAAATAAGTCAGAGAGGGAGAGAGAGAAAAGTACAGAATGGTCTCACTTATCTATGGGTTTTAAAAAAATGAAAGACATTCTTGCAATAATAATTTTCAGACACAAAAGAGAAAAGAGCTGAAAATTTACAGCTCACCTCATGAAGCTCACCACAAACAGGGATGAGTTTAGTTAGAGAAATAACTACGTTTTGAACTATCCTCATAATAAGAATATCTGAGGGAAATAGAAAGCCTGTCTAGAGCTAGATTACAGGCAGGGGTTGGGTGGGGAGGAGGAAGATTTGGGACTTTGGTGATGGGAATGTTGCACTGGTGATGGGTGGTGTTCTTTACATGACTAAAAGTCAAACACAATCATGTATTTAATAAAGTTGTTTAAAAAAATGAATAAAGAAGGAAACAAAAATTAAAAAAATAAAAATATAATAAATTAGAAACAAAAAGTGGGATACTTTTTCCAGATCCTACACAATGCAAAGAGTAATCAGAGACTACTTTGAGAACCTCATGCCACAAAAATAGAGAGAACCTGGAAGAAATTGGTAAATTCTTAGGCTATTAAAAACTCCAAAGGAAAAACATTATCTAGCATATTTGAAAAGATACTTAACTATTGTGAAAATTAAAGCAGTAATCAAACATCTTCTTGAAAACAAATACCAAGCACAGATGGATGGATTCATGAATTAATTTTTTAGACATTTTCAGAGGACACAATGCCAATCTTTTTCATGCTCTTCCAGGAAATTAAAGAAATGGAAACTCACCCAACTATTTATTATGAAGTTAACATTAACCAAATACCAAAAGCAGACAGAGATATCATCAAGAAATTGAAAAAAAACCCAACAACAACAAAAATCCCTAAGACAAATATCCCTGATGAACACAATACAAAGATTCTCAACAAAATCTTAGCAAATGGGACCCAATAACCCATATAGATGGTTGTAAACCATGACCAAATAGGATTCATTCTAGAAGTGCAAGGATATTATATATATGCAAGTCAATCAACATAATAAACCACATAAACAAAATGAAATAAAAGCCACATATCATATCAATATATGTAGAGAAAGCATTTGATAAGCTCCAATATCCATTCATGATAAAAACTCTCAAAAAGTTGGGAATGATTTTTTCTCAATATAGTCAAGGCCATTTACCACAAACCCATGTTAAATTTTATAATGAGTGGGTATAAACATGAATATATTTTTTCTAAAATATATCACAATACAAGGCTGCCCACTATCACTATTTCTATTCAACACTACCATAGCAATTAGCTAAGAAAAATATATCAAGGGCATCAGGATAGGAAAGGAAAGAGTCAATCTCAACTGTTTACAGATGACATATATAGATGTCATATATAGATGAAATGTATATAGAACATCCTAAAAACTCTACCAAAAACTCCTAGAAAGAATTGATTTATATTGTAAAGTGGCAGTCTATAAAATTAACACATAAAAGTCAATAGCCTTCTTAATACACAGATAATGATAGTCAAGAAATAGACATTAAAAAACAATACCTTTTACAATAGCACTGCAAAAATTCGAATACCTTGGAGTCAACTTAAATTAAAAATAAAGGACCCTATCGCTTCTCGGCCTTTTGGCTAAGATCAAGTCTAAAAATGAAGGACCTATACAAAACAACTGTAAAAATCTGCTTCAAGAAATAAAAGAGAAAAAAAAACAAATGGAGATAAGTATCCTGTTCATATATTAGGAGGATTAACATCTTTAAAATGTCAATACTCTGCAAAGCATTATCTAGATTTAATGCAATCCCTCTATGGATAAACATGACATTCTTCAAAGTAGTGAGTCAGACACTCCTGAAATTCATTTGGAACAATAAATGCCAAAAATAGTTAAAGCAGTTCTTAGGGAAATTAAAGATGGAAGGCATCACTTTTCAACTTTAAATTGTACTACAAAGCAATAGTCATTAAAACAGCATGATATTGAAATAAAGACAGACTCTCAGATCAATGGAATAGACGACTATTCAAAGAATGACACTCAGACTTACAATCAATTAATCTTTTATAAAGTGGCAAGAAAAGCAATAAGGAGCAAAAAAATCTCTTCTTCAATATGTACAGTAGTTGTTGAGACAACTGGTCAGAAACATCCAAAAATGAGAACTCACATTTTTATCGAACACATGAACAAAGGTCAAATAAAAATTGATTAAAGAACTTGTTATCAAACCAGAAACTATAAGATATATAGTATATTATGTTACTAAAAAAACCCTCCATGATATTTAAACTAAAGTCGTCTTCAGTGAGGAAACACCACTGTTAAAACAAGTAGAAACAGATAAGCAAATGGGACTACATTAAACTAAGAAGCTTCTGCACTTCACAGGAAACAGCTATTAAGGTACAAAAGAAAACCATGGAATGGGTGAAACTATTTATTTAAAACCCCAGTACCCATCAATGATGAATAATATCTAAAATATACAAGTTACTGACAGAATTTAACATGAAAATATTATTTAACTACATAAAAAAGAGGGTAATAAACAAACACTTTCTCAGAGAAGAAATACAGATGGCCAAGAGGCACATGAAAAAATGCTCCACATCACTAAAAATCAAAGATCTATAAATCAAAATAACAATGAGGAATCATCTCACACCCAGATATTGGCACACAGTACTGGCATGAATACAGTGAGAAAGGAACTCTCATTCATTGTTGGTAAAATGCCATCTAGTCCAACTTTCTGAAAGACAATATGTTTATTACTCAAAAAACTGAAAATTGAAATCCCATATGATCCAGGTACCACTTCTGCAGTATATATTCCTAGGTATATATGCCCTAGGAACACAAAAATACAATACAAAAATGCCCTCTGAATTTCTATTTTCATTGCAGTACTATATCCAATAGCCAGAATCTGTAAACAACACAAATGCTTTACATGATATGAGTGGCTAAAGAAACTATGGTACACTTACACAATGGAATATTATGTATCTGTTTGTAAAAATGAAATCTTATAACTTTCCTATACATGGATGAACATGGAGACTATATGCTAAATGAATTGAGTCAGAGGAAAAGATATAGACATCCAATAGTCTGACTCCTTTGTGGAATTTCAGAAAAATAAAAGACAGCAGGTGAAAATATCCAAAAACAATAGAAATGCAGCCAGAAGGAACATGATACGAAGCTTACCACAAAGAGTGGTGAGAACAGTTATAGACTACACTGATAAGTACCATGATGATGATAGTCAGAGAGAGAAATAGAATGCTTATCTTCCAGACAGGCAAGTGATGGAAGAGTAGGAAATTGGGACATATTGGTGATGGGACAAAAGTTATTCTGGTTATGGTTCTTGTACATTTGATGCCAGAAACCCAAATACAACCACTTTTATAACCAGCTTGCCTAAATAAATTATTATAAAAATAACAATATTATACAGAGCTTAAGACATTATTATAAAGTACTCTAAGTTAATTTCATTTTCTCCAGGAGCAATTGAAAATTTTAATTCAACTAATTTTCTTAGAAAATATGAGTTTTTATCTTTTGCTGAGGTATACCTATAAAATATTTCTGACAATTATGTAAAAATTCACTTATTTAGAGCAGGAGATACAAGTATTATCTATAGAGGGACATTTTAATACTTAAAAATTATACATGGACTATAAAAATTATCTTTTGTTTGTTTTTTGGGCCACACCTAATAATGCTCAGAGTTTACTTCTGTATCTGCACGCCTGTTGGGCTACAGGAGCCACATGGGGGTTTTGAGACAGAAAATGGTTTAATTGAGTTAAGTATAGTGTTATTTATACCTATTTACTATCACTCTAGCCCCATGAAATTATTTTTTAGAATAGTTATTGGGCCCAGAAATACAATACAACTGAAAGAATTATTGCCTTCAAAGTGATCACCCTGAATTTTATTCTCTAGCACCTCATAAGGTTCCCTGAGCAAGGATACACATGATCCCTTAGTGTAGAGCCAGGATTAAGTACTTGTCTTACTTGTCTTACAAGTAAGTACTTTAAGTACTTGTACTTAGAAGACAAGTTAAAGTACTTGTTTTGGATAAGGCTAGCCTAGGCTGGATCCTCAGTAATATAAATGGTTCCCAAGCACAGGCAGGGGTGATCCCTGAGCACAGAGCCAGGAATACTTTATGTTCATAACTCATCTATATAAAAATAAATATATAAAGGAATATATATAAAGAAATATAGATAAAGAAAAAAGAAAAGAAGCATTGTTATTTTCAAAGTCATAAAAGAAAACATGACCTTTCATATAAACTTTATCCTATGAAGCTACAGAAGTCTTGAATATTGATTCGATCATGAATATAAATGCTAGGTTTCAAGCCCCTCAAATTGTGAGCACATAACCTTATGCTTCCCAAATACCATTCCTTCCAGAAGTGTGTTCAAGTGCTGGTCCTGGCAATGCTGACTTCGGTGAAACACAGAAACTATACAAAAACCAGACTCTTTCTGGCATAGAAACCAGAATCTTTAACTACAGAAACTGGACACCAATAACAGCTAATTTGTGAAAAAAATTTACTGTGACCATAGAGAATGACTCAGAGGTTGGACAACCTAGTATGCCTGGAAACAAGAGTGAGTCTTATGCCAGAAAACTTCAGGGATAAGGTCTCTTTGCATTTAGGCTAAGACTTTTTTCTTTTTACCAATATTTTGCTGGGCCCATGGAAACAACAACAATTGCCACACTCACACTGTTATTACTGTATTTTTTTAACTTTTATCCTTTTTTTTTTTAGAAAAAGAAAAGCTTATTAAACTTTCTGCTGGTACTTCAATGAATTCATTGGGAGTCAATAATTTTCAAAATTTTTCTTCCCTTTCTCTTCCACCTCTTTAGTTTTTTTTTTCAATTTTCTATTTTTTAAAAAACATGTTGCTTTTGGTCTCCCTAAATATGTATTATTATCAGTTATGTCAACTATGTAATGCATTTTCTTTAAATAAATTAATTAAAACATATATAGATCATATTATGCTTTATTAGCAAGCAGATCAATGTTCCCATTTCTTGTAATATGTGCCTCATTAAATCTTATGATGTCAGCACATTGCATATCTGATGTGGAAAACATAAGCACAACATTAATCACTGCAGTATTAGTACAATACCTAATATATGGAAATCAATTTGAATCCAAAGAGAGATAAGTAGATTGTGACACACAATGGAATACTACATAGTTGTAAGGAATAGCAAACACATGTAATTTATTGCAATATGAATGATACTGGAAGATAGAATGTTAAATGATGTAAGCCATAAATGACACCTTGTCATTCAATATGTGGTATATAGAATAACTGGAAGGGATGCAATATTGAAAAAGGGACACCTAGATCACCCTTGGTTCCAGAGTATAGGAAGGAGAAAGGCAAAGACGGAAAGAAATTGAGGGATGTGGAGAAGAGATAGATGGGAAGAAAGGGCAGACAGGGAACAGTGGAATTCAAGTGCGTTAGTGGTATAAAGGAGTGCTATAGCTAAATATCTTAACTAAACAAATGGGAATACAACCAGGATATCCAAATTACAACATTTAAAATTAAATATGTTTGAATTGGAGAGATTGGAAGAACTTGGGGATGTTGATGGAGGAAAGATACAACTTCTGGTGGGATTAAAACCCAAGCATAAATAACAATGTAAACTTTCATGCTTTAATTTAAAAAAAGAGTGAAAGAATGAGCAAATAAAAGAGAAAGGAAGAAAAAAGAGAGAAAGTAGAAAAGAAAAAAAGAAAAAGGAAGGAAGAAAAGAAAACAAAAAGAATGAAATATGGAAAGGAGATAATTACAGAAAGAAGGAAAAGGGAGAAAAAGAACAAAAGAAAGAAAAAGAATGAAAGAGAAACAAAGGAAAAAAGAAAGGAAAAAATTGAAAGAAAAAGGAAGTTAAAAAAGAAGCAGGAAAGAAAAAGAAAGAATAAATAAAGAAATAAATAAATAAATAAAGAAAGAAAGAAAGAAAGAAATAAAGAAAGAAAGAAAGAAAGAAAGAAAGAAAGAAAGAAGAAAAAGATAAATAAAGAAAGAAAGAAAGAAAGAAAGAAAGAAAGAAGAAAGAAAGAAAGAAAAAGAAAGAAAGAAAGAAAGAAAGAAAGAAAGAAAGAAAGAAAGAAAGAAAGAAAGAAAGAAAGAAAGAAAGAAAGAAAGAAAGAAAGAAAGAAAGAAAGAAAGAAAGAAAGAGAAAGCGAGAGAAAGAGAGAAAGAGAATGCTGGCAACTTCTCTGGAGACCTTAGTAGTGTTAGCCCAATGTCTTTTCTCTTTAATAATCTGCCTAAAGGCAATATAAACAAAGAGCAGAACTGATCTTTAGTAAGACTCTTGCTTCTTGGGAGTGATAAAGGAAGAATAAATAAGGATGAGAATGCTAGACAACATTGGAAGGAAGGGTTTACCCTGGAAGAAGATGAACGAAGTACCTGCCAGAAAGATAATTTGGAAGGAGGGCAGAAAAGAAACAGGGGGCCACTGGTGGAGAGAAATGGACACCACAAAAGGAATTGTAATGGAACATTGCCAACCATGATATGGTATGGTATGATATGATATGATGAATCAATCATGAATACTTTGTCATTCACTGTGATTCACTAAATTAAAAAAATAAAAATATAAATTGACTCTCCTGGAAGATTCTTTCACTACCCTGCCACTCAGACACAGTGGAGCTTAGGGCCCATGTTCTTTCCCTTCAATGTCCTTGCTCGTGAAGTTTCTCTGGTTCAGAACCGAATTCCTGTACAGCAGGGACACTATGTCTCTGCTGGCCCCACTGAGGCAACTGCAGTTGAATATCACTTTGCATGGAGGAGACCTAGTTCCTTACTCACATATGTTTGGGGAAATTATTGCTCTCTGGATGCCAGAGCAGAGACCCTACATTTCACCAGAACAGGAGAAGTGAAGTCAGACCTCTTCCAACCATCCCAGGTTGGTTCCTGTTTTCTCATAGAAGAATCTCAAAAAAGAATAACAAATGCTTTTATTTAGGAAATAGGACAATGACAGAAAAAAAAAAAAACAACAACACGACAAAGAAAAAAATGAAAGAAATGACCCAAGTCAAAATCTAGGCAACTCTTAAAATAGAGTTAAAGTCATTAGCTTTTGCCAACTTGACTTTTTAGGTCTTTTATCAACATGCCCAGGCTTTATATAAATAAGAGTCTGTTCTAGGGCATTGTCAAGGTAAAAGAACTTTGAGTTATTGTGGGCCTCATTTTGTCTCTTGGGGCCTTTTGTTTCTCCTGAAGCACTGTTGCCCTTTCTGGAGCTCTGTCTTCTCCATTTTGGGTTGGCCTCATTTAGAAGTTTATCAGGCTGTTGTTTCTGGTATCATCAAAATGTAAATTCAGGGGTATGAGCTGATTTTTCAGTCTGCAGGGGACAGCAATGGGTATTCCTATCTGCAATATAACTTCTTGCTTAATGTCTCAAAACTCATGGCTCATTCCTCCCCCATCTAGATTACCTGCTTCAACTGTCCTTCAGGAGTGTTCCTGCAGCAGAGCATATCACATTCTAACAGAACCTGCATTCAGGGGACTGCTATTTATAATAGTCAAGACATGAACCATCACTTATGTATTTACAATTGCAGCCACATTTTTCAATTCAATGATTAAATTTTGGTTTTTATTATTCTAAGTTTACCAGTACCTCTAGATATAATGAATTACTGCTGTATTTAACTTGTTTAGTCTCTAAAAATAGCTCCTTTTTCTCTCTCTCTCTTTCTCTCCCTTTCTTTTGCTTCTATCTGTCTGTATCTTCAAGACTACAAAATCAAATCAACTTAATTGTTCACAGCACTGAAAATAGTTAAATTACATATAAATTTTGCTAAGTAGGATCCAAACTGTTATAGTGGAAGTGAAGGGGAGGGGTGCCAGGTAAACACTTTAATTTAGTCAGTTATTTTAATTAGTGCCTGTTGAAAAAATAAAACACTGTTTGGGGTGAGAAAGATAGTATAGTAATTAGGAGCTTGCTTTGCACATTGCTATCCCTTATAGTCTGACACCCTAAAAGAACCCCTGGAATTGGTACCACCAAGCTTACCAAAATTTATCCCCGAGTGAAAAAGTATGGTTAAAAAAAAGAAAAAAATAAGAGAGAAAGAAGGAATAAAAAAAGAGAAAGAAGAAAGAAAGAAAGAAAGAAAGAAAGAAAG
Source organism: Suncus etruscus (assembly GCF_024139225.1). Lineage (NCBI taxonomy): Eukaryota > Metazoa > Chordata > Mammalia > Eulipotyphla > Soricidae > Suncus > Suncus etruscus. The sequence continues at coordinate 80,564,292 of NC_064863.1, read as the reverse complement.
AAAGAAAGAAAGAAAGAAAGAAAGAAAGAAAGAAAGAAAGAAAGAAAGAAAGAAAGAAAGAAAGAAAGAGAAAGAAAGAAAGAAAGAAAGAAAGAAAGAAAGAAAGAAAGGAAGAAAGGAAGAAAGGAAGGAAGGAAGGAAGGAAGGAAGAAAGGAAGGAAGGAAGGAAGGAAGGAAGGAAGGAAGGAAGGAAGGAAGGAAGGAAGAAGGAAAGGAAGGAAGGAAGGAAGGAAGGAAAGGAAGGAAGGAAGGAGGAAAAAGAAAAAGAAGAAAGAAAAAGAAAGGAAACAAAGAAGAAAAGAGGAAAGAGAAAAAAGAGAAGACAAAGGAAAGAAAGAAGAAAAGAAAAAGAAGGAAGGGAAAGAAATAAGAAACAATGAAGAAGTCTGCCCTCTCTCCCGTTCCCCGATAGTGCCGCCCTGCAGAATCTTCTCCCCTCCCCCAGCCCCAGCCCACTGGCTGTGGGACACAAACATGCGGGGAGGCTGCTCGGTCCTGTGATGATGAACTCTATGTGTACCAGAAGTATTATTATTCAGGTGGAAATGACATATATGCACTTGCATAAGTCAAATGATGTATAGAAGAGAGAAAAAATACAAAAAAAAATGAGTGGTGGTCTTCTGTGCTGTGCTCCATTTTGGCCTGAATTCATCCTGTGTATGACTCATCTACAGACCTAGCCTTCCCTGGAGGCTTCCCTGGAGGTGAGTTTACAAGCCCAGAAAGGGGAAGCCGTTTAACTCTACTGGAACTCAGATGCCATCACCCCTATCTGCCTGTTTTCTGTGCTGTGCTCCATTTTCAGCCTGATTTCATCTTGTGTGTGGCTTATCTGCGGATGGCTTGCCTTCCCTGGAGGCTTCCCTGGAGGTGAGTTTACAAGCCCAGAAAGGGGAAGCCACTTAACTCTACTGGAACTCAGATGCCAGCACCCCTATCTGCCTGTCTTCTGTGCTGTGCTCCATTTTTTGGCCTTATTTCATCCTGTGTGTGGCTCATAGTTGGACAGCTCACCTTCCCTGGAGCTTTCCCTGGAGCTGAGCTTACATGCCCAGAAAGGGGAAACCGTTGAACTCTGCTGGAACTCAGATGCCAGCACCCCTATCTGCCTGTCTTCTGTGCTGTGCTCAATTTTTGGCCCGAGTTCATCCTGTGTGTGGCTCATCAGAGGATGGCTCACCTTCCCTGGAGCCTTCCCTGGAGGGGAGTTGACAAGCCCAGAAAGGGTGGAGCAGAAAAGCAGGGCCACTCCGCTTCACTTCCCAGCCATGCACATCATTTAGCCAATGAATACAACCACAATATGTACAAAAAACTCACAATACAAGTGTGACAATGGTGAAACAACGCAGGCCAGCACTAGACATCTCTTCTGTGTGGCCATGACCTAACATGAAAAGCATTGGGACGCATAACCTCTGGAATAATAGACTTAAAGCAGCAGACCCCAGCTAGGGGACACAAGGAACATAGATCCAACTGCACGTTTCAAACCTGGAATGTGTATACCTAATTGAGAATATTGTAGGGACAAAACCCGACTATTGTATAATGAGGTAGACAACTGATGTAAGAATAGGACTAGGACACCAAAGTGGATTAGGAACAAGTTTTATCATTCATGGGTAGAAGGGAATGCTTGGACATACCTCAACCCAAATGACTTAAACTATATATTTGAAAGTGCAGCTTTTGGAAAAAATATTCAGCATCTTAATTTTATATTCAAACCTTTCATATTATAACCTGACATTGTTTTGTGTCTGCTGCACCATATAGTCTATTGAGCCCCTCCAGGGGTACACTCTGTAAGCATAGGGCCAGGAGTAAGCCGTGATCTCCACTGTGTGTGGCAAAAATAAATTATTCACCTCCTTATAAACTATAAGCACAGATCCAATAGTAAGCTCTTAGCATTGCCTATGTGATCGCAAAAAAGAATTAAGCACATTATTTTGCTTCTAATATTTCCTCTATTTCTGGTTTTGCTGTGTGCGGACTTTTTCTCTGTTTGTTTGGAAATTGTTGTTTGGTCACATCTGGCTGTGTTGAATGCTTATTCCTAGTTCTATGCTCTTACTCTTGGTAAATTGCAAAGAACAAACTGCTATGTTGGGGATTGAGCTTGGGACAGTTGGAAGCAAGACTTTCGCTGCTATACTATCTATTTGGGCTCTCTAAAAGATTTTACAAAGAATACTATATCATAATTTTAAAAGAACAAGTTAGGTAGTCTCTGGGGCCAGAGCCATGACGCAGCAGTAGGGCATTTGCCTTGCACTTGGCTGACCAGGATGACCGTGGTTCCATTCCCCAGCATCTCTATGGTCTTTTGAGCCAGGAGCGATTTCTGAGCGCATAGCCAGGAGTAACCCCTGAGTGTCACTGAGTGTGGTCAAAAAAAAAAAAGTTAGATCTTCTCTTTATTTTACTCACATGTTTAAAAAATTTATTTCAAGGCAATCAGGATAGTAATATCTGATTTGTCTTCCCTACACCATAGCTCACTCCAGTGATATTCCTTGATGATCTTGACCTTATCACTACCTTAAGCCTTGCCTTTTCTCAAGATAAAGGTAAGTATGTGTTTTGCCCTCTCAACTCCATGTTTTTTTATTCAGATATCAATTTTATAATGAGGTCATTTCTCAGGTAGATTACATTTTTCATTGTCCATTTCTATTATTAAGTCTCTCGTCCAATGCTTTTTATTTGTCCTTAGGAAGTTCACCATATGACAACCCATTATTTGATTCATTAATTCTTTCTGTGAACACAGCCTCAATACAGCCTCAGTATCAACAAGAACTGTGATCTAATTAAGCGAGTACTAAGTTTAGTAACTGGCATCTTATGGGTCTTAATATCTATTTGTTAGTTGATAGTATTCTTCTGAAAAATTTTAAAGTTGAAAGGGAAGTAAGAGAATAAACAGTAACTATTAATTAATGGAGGAGGAAAATGAATATATGAGTATTATCAGACCTCAAAATATGAGCTAAAATTCCCTCACTCCATTTTACCATTTCTTGGAATTCTTTGGAATTGTGCTAATGGTACTACAACTACTATTGCTATGCTAGATATAAGTTACAAAACTTCTGTTGTTGAAACATTTACCTTTCTAAAAAGCTGGCAAGACAATGTTCTAGTTGTGAAGGAACAAAGGAATAAGTAGGGAGAAAGCTAAAGCCAAGAGTTATTATAATCTTCGTGCCAGATTTAAACGTGCAGAAGAGAGCAAGGAGATAAAGAGCATAGCTCTAAGGATTATCATGCTTGGTCCAATTATTTCCTAGGAAGTGTGGCAACAGTTGGCTCAACTGCAAAAGAGGTATCCAACAGTGAAGCCAACTTTTTGCACAGGTAGAATGGATCAATTTTTCCACTCTGATTCTCTAAGTAGGAGATCTGGAGTAAAGGTGAAACCCTCCCTTCTTTTCCAGAAGCTCATTATGCTTGCAACATAACAGCCTGTTCCCATGTTCCTAGATGAGAAAAATTCAAGCTCAGTGACGTTGCTACTCCAGCACCTTCTGTTAGACCCAAGCAGTTTTTTGGTATTAAATAACTTCCAATAGAAAACAAAAAAAAACTAAATTACCATTTTTAAGTGCAAAACTAGAGGAGTCTGCCTTTAGCGGTTATAATTAGTATTTCATAAAATCTATAATGGCATTTTTTTGGAGGGCTACACTTGGCAATGCTCAAACCTAGTGGGCTTGGCAGACCATATACGGTGTTGAGAAACAAGCAGAATGACCTATTCTACTGTTGTTCTAGTGCTATAATGGCATTTATTGAAGAAGAACATTTTTATTCAGCTTTAACTATAAAAACAATAATTACTGCTTACCCTGTGGTATTTCAGAAGAGACCTTTACCTCATACATCTAATTCTTTTTATCTTGTGACTTCAATTAGGCTTATATTCAGAATCACTGATAAAGAATTATTTCCTTTAATAGTTAAAAAATCATTTTCTTCTACACAATCTAAATGTGAAATCACCCCTATATAAAATACTACTACCATTAATAAATGTGAATTCCAAAATTTAGATGTAAACAGATATATGAGTAAATAAATATATTAATGCAACTATATTCCTACCATTCTCACAACAGAAAAATCAATATGCATGTATCATTAAAATTAAACATTAAGATTTTAATGTAGTGTAAGCATAGCTCATACACTGGAACTAATTAGCTATTATAAGCCCAGATTTCATGCAGAAAGAGGTATTTTTCTTTAGCATTATTCAGTAATAATTAATTTCTAACTAATACAGATTGCCAGCTGCTAACATCTTTATTGCAAAATGGGATAAAAAAATATCATGCCAGTAATTTTACCTTAATTATGTTGGTCATAAATTAAACATGGGTTATTTATTTGGCTGCATATTTTTTCATTGAACTTTACTTAAAAATGACAAATATTTAATTTCTCATGAAACGTACTAGTTGTTACCTTAAACAACTATTTGGGGTATTAAAATTGACTCTGGAGTCTAAATACACCAGTAAATATAATTAGAATTAGGTCATTAGACTAAGGAAGGAACTACAAATCTTCAAATATATCATATCATACCAATTTGGGCAAATATATACCAAGAAATTTTGAGATGGAAGAGAGGGCATTTGGGAGGGGGTGAAAGGGCTTGTTCTTGGTTCTGTACACAAGTCTAGTGTTTTGGAAACCACATAGAGTGCCAGGGACTTAACCTCTGTTGGCTGCATAGAAGGCAGTACCTAAGAAGGAATCTTATAAAAGCATTAAAAGTAATGAAAGTTTCTCTGTGATTTATATAATTTAGATAAATTTAAATAAAGTGTTACTATTAATTAATTTGAGGAAATTTAAAACCAGAACTAAGATACAAGGGAGGGGAGAGAACACATAGTAGACATGTTAAATTAAATAAAGCATGTTATTTCTATGTATGTTCATTTATATAAATAAATTAAATAAAGCCTATATATTTTTTGTAAGTGCGTGTAAATAAGGGCAAATTGGGCCACACCTAGAGTGCTCAGGAACTCGATGTTTGGGCTCATTCCTGGTGATGCTCGGGGGACAAAATACAATGCTGGGGATTGATTTAAAATTAACCATATGCACAACAAGTGAGTTGCATTTTGTACTATCTCTCTGCCCCAGAGTTAATTGTAAAATTCTCCAGACTTTATCTCTTGAGAAGTTTAACTTCTTCAATGTTCAAGTTTTCACTTCTTGAAAGGCTGTGTTTTGTGTTTAGTTTCCCAATAAGTAATATTACTTATGATCTTGAGACTTATTCTAATCCACCATATAATCAAAAAAGAACAATAGATGACTTTTGTTACTTTTCAGGCTAGAAATTTAAAATCAGGTAAATATAGTGACACAGTCTTATTCAGTCTTGAGGAATATGGGACAAAGGGGAAATGACTTGAATCTGCAAAAAAAAGATGATAGGAGATTAGTTGATGATAAAAAGAACAACTGAATTATTTATAGTATAAATAATTTTAATTGTTTCTGATGGAGGTCTTGAAAAATTAAATGCTATGTAGCTATATAGGAAGTTTTATGAGCTAATATATACCTGAGATTTTAAGAGAACGGATCTTACTATATTTTTAGAACTAAAATTTTATTGAAGCATTTAGGAAAATAGTCCACAATAGATATTCAGTCAGATCCATGACCAAAAACAGAAGCTGTATATAGTAATTCAGTCTTACATTGAAGTGTGCAAATAGTCTATAGTTAGTTATTTTTCTTAAGTTATAGTGGACAGTCACTGGAATGAGTGTAGATAAGAAAATCCTTGGAGTCCCAAAATTGCCACACATATCCCAGCATTTGCCTACAAGGCATCAAATACAACACTCCAGAAAGTCCACATCTTTACACAGAGCCCACATTTAGAACTCCAGTACACATAGGGAACCTAAATGTTTTTCAAATCAATGAAGTGAATCATGAAGTCCACAAAGACATAGATAATTGCTTTAAACTATCAAGTTGAAAGTTGGCCACACTTTATATCTGCTTTCCAATCTCTTACAGCTGACTTGTGACCAAACCTAACTAAAAAGAGTCACCAAGGAGAATTTGGAGTGTTCCACTTAGCCAATGTGACAATATCAAGTCTTCATGTTAACAAAATATATGAATAATCTGGAGCACTTTTTCATGTGCCTTTTGACCATTTGTATTTTTTCTTTATCAAATTGTCTGTCCATTTCTTCTCCCCATTTTTTGATGAGATTAGAATTTTTTTTGTAAATTCTGTCAGTTCCTTGTATATTTTGGATATTAGCCCCTTATCTGATGGGTATTGGGTAAATAGTTTCTCCCACTTAGTGGGTGGCTATTGTATCCTGGGCACTATGTCCTTTGAGGTGCAGAAGCTTTTCAGTTTAATATATTCCCATCTGTTAATCTCTGCTTTCACTTGTTTGTATAGTGCCATTTCCTCCTTGAAGATGCCTTTATTCTCAATGTCATGGAGTGTTTTACCTACGTGTTGTTCTATATACCTTATGGTATCAGGTCTGATATCAAGGTCTTTAATCCATTTGGATTTTACCTTCTTGCATGATGTTAACTGTAGGTACCACCTCACACCCCAGAGATTGGCACACATCACAAAGAATGAGAAAAATCAGTGTTGGCAGGGATGTGGAGAGAAAGAAACTTATTCACTGCTGGCCGGAATGCCATATAGTCCAACTTTTAAGGAAAGCGATATGGAGATTCCTCCAAAAACTGGAAACTGTGCTCCCATACGATCTAGCTATACCACTCCTAGGAATATACCAATGGAACACAAAAATACAATACAAAAATCCCTTCCTTACACCTATATTCATTGCAGCACTATTTACCATAGCAAGACTCTAGAAACAAGCAAGATACCCTTCAACAGCTGATTGTCTAAAGAAACTGTGGTACATATACACAATGGAATATTATGTAGCCATCAAGATAGACAAAGTCATGAAATTTTTCTATTCATGGATATACATGGAATCTTTTATGCTGAGTGAAATAAGTCAGAAAGAAAGAGAGAAAGAAGCAGAATGGTCTCACTAATATATGGGTTTTAAGAAAAATGAAAAAACATTCTTGCAATAATTTTCAGAGACAAAAGCGAGGAGGGCTGGAAGTTCCAGCTCACCTCATGAAGCTCGTCACAAAGAGTGATGAGTGTAGTTAGAGAAATAAATACATTGAGAACTAACCTAACAATGAGAATGTATGAGGGAAATAGAAAGCCTTCCTAGAGTATAGGTGGGGGTGGGGTGGGGAGGAGGAAGATTTGTGACATTGGTGATAGGAATGTTGCACTGGTGATGGGGTGGGGGGTGTTCTGTACATGACAGAAGCCCAACCACAATCATGTTTGTAATCAAAGCGTTTAAATAAAATATTATTTAAAAAATACCTTAATAAAGAGCTTCACTTTTCTAAGGTTTTTGACCTAAAAATCCTTATTTCCTTCCTATCCTACCATTTCTTTGTTACAGAATGGGAACTACCATATAGTTAAAAACAAAACCCCGATTCATTTGCTGTTGTATGGTTTTGTTATGAAAAATAAAGACAGATAAACCCATCTTTAGTCTTGTGGTCTTTTACTTTGGTTATTATTCAAAGGCCACTGACTTATTTTTATTGTTTTTATGTCATTAAAAAAGTAAGAAAAAAGAAACCTAAGCAAACTTTAGGCTTTCTGGGTTTCATTAATCTGGTCTAAGTATCATATATTTTTCATAAGGGTCCAAATTTATCTTCTCTCCTGAGAGGGCTGATCACTTCTATCAAATGTATTCTGATCTCTTTCCAATTCCAATTCCAATTCCACTAAGGTCTCTACTGTTGGTATCCTATTTTAGCAAAACTCCAGTTTAGATTGTTTCATTGATTGAACTGGCATCTTTAACCACATAGACTTCTAAACAAATGAAACAAAGTTAGATTTGTCTTAGAGAGAATCAGCATAGGAGGGAAAGTGATTTGTTTTTTCTTCTCACCTTGTATCAGCCAATACTCAAGGCTGATATGAGAATGGTTCAGTCAAGCACCATATGAATAAGAAAGCAGAAGCTCTATGCAAAATGGGCAGGTTGAACTAACCCACAGTAAATATTAAAGCCAAATGGCCTTCTACCATCATACTATATAAGTAAGCCAAGACTTTTCCAAGGTAACTTCATATTTTGGACACAATTCAAAAAGATGTTTGGAATATTTAAGTCAGTTCATTCCAGTCTTTCTTTAAAAACAAAATTGAAAGCCACTACTAATTGAAACAATTTAAATAAAATTAAAATACTGCAACTTTTTGCTAAACAACAAATTGATTCTGAACTCACAACTAATATTAAATTTTTAAAAGTCACATGCTAGAAGTCATTTCCAAGTGGCGTACCTACAGTTTCTGCCTCAAAAAATATCTGCAATGTTAGCCCAGATAACTACAAAGGCACAGGCAGAAACTATGTCAGGTTAAGAACTAGCGAATGTTTTTAATGAGAGTAAAATGTGAAAGGCTGGAGCAGTGGTGCTAGAACTAAGGCATCTGACTTGCAAGCTCTTGCGTAGGATGGACCACTTTTGATCCCCTAGTGTCCTATATGGTCCCCCAAGCCTGGAGCGATTTCTGAGCACATAACCAGGAGTAATCCCTGAGCCTCAATGGGTGTGGCCCAAAATTACAAAAACAAAAAGCAAAGATTAAAATGTGAGCCAGTGTTCAACTCAGAAATAAATTTCATTTTTCTACCAATACTGATTCAAATAAATAAGATATTTGTACAGCAAGTTGTGTAAAATAAGAGCTAGATGATAAAATTATTCCACATAATCTGAAATAATTGATTTCTTAAGAGTCATATTTGTACATTACAAACAAAACCACTGTAGGATCTTATATTTATTTTTGCATAATTTATTGAACTTTATTTATCTCTCAACATATTTTTTGGGGGGAGCACACCCAATAGCACTCGGATTACTCCTTCTCTGCACTCAGAAATCTCTCCTGGCAGGCTTGGGAAACTAGTGATCAAATACCGGTTAGCTGCGTGCAAGGCAAATGCCCTACTGGCTGTGCTATTGCTTCCACCCCAACATCTTCTTTACAAATATTTTCACTCTTTTAAATAGCAGTATATCTTTATTTCATTGTATAGTATTATTCATGAATTTTACCTTCTCTCTCTCTCTCTCTCTCTCTCTCTCTCTATATATATATATATATATATATATATATATATATATATATATATGTGTGTGTGTGTGTATATACATATATATATATATTTCTTTGTTGCCAATATAGTGTGCAAACTCTAGTTTATCTTCATAAATGTTATCATATGGCAATTGACTTGTCTCCCTCTTTCCTATTTCTAACATACAAAACAACCATTCTGGCATATATATAAAATTAGTTTTGCTCAATGGATTTATTTTCATGCATGTGCACAAAACCTCATTTACTTTCAAAATATAGATTTTTGTTCTCCTCTTGTGACTCATTTTGTTGTGCTGTTTATTCTGTAACCTGTGGATAAGATGTGTTTCTCAGACTTAGAGCCAGCTGAGTATTTACTAGTTGACTGCCATGTGTTAACAATTACTGAATACAATCAGGAGGCTCAATCTCCAACATGAGCGATCACTGGATTTTTCTGCATTTCATATATGGTAATTGCCTCATATATTGTTTATTTATCTCAGATATTTTGTTTCTTCTATTTTTGAATCTTATTTAACTGGCATATCATGAATGTTTTTTATTATTTTCTATTGGTCAGACAATATGTCTAATGTGTTTTATGTCAAACTTTTAGTGACAGTTTATGCGTTGGCCATGTTTGACTGTTAAATATTACAATTCCTTACTAAAGTTTAATGGATACATTTGAATTTTTCTCACAGAGAAGTGAAAACCTGTTCCATTCACAAATGTTTTAGTAAACCATTCACAAGATATATGTTTTTAATATTGTTTGGCATTTAGGAAATGTTATTTGGAAGTTTCTAGGATTCTTCTCTCTAGGTGATGGGTTATTTAACCTATATTATAAAATAGTGTATTTTGTTTTAAGAATAACCCTAACATGGGACTCTGGGCCTGGAACCTAACCTGAATGGTTCAGAGGCTGCTTGTGAACCATTCAGATTCACAGGCTGCTTGTTAGTAAAGCACCTACTCACTGGGCTAGATCGCTGGCCCCAATAGTATATATTTTTAATACTTGTAAAACCATAGCTATTGCTTCAGGATATATATATATATATATATATATGTATATATATATATGTATGTATGTATATATGTAGTTAAGATAAAAATTAAATAATAGGTGGATAAATTATTTCATACAATAAAGTTGGCACTAGAAAAAGCTATTGTGCAACTTTATGCCTCATTAAATTTGTTTCTGGGGCCAGAGCAATAGCACAGCCCATAAAAAGCTTGTCCTGCATGTGGCTAATTCAACTTTATCCCCTAAAAGCCTACCAGAAATTCCTAAGTAAAGACCCAGGAGTAACCCATGAATATGGTCAGGTATGGCCTGGAAACAAAAATAAATAAATAAATCTTTTGTTGCTTATATGTCAGAAAACAAAAATTTTAAATATTTCCTCCCCCTGCAATATATTGAGCAAATTCCAGATGTACATAGGTGTTTCAGGCTCCTCTCAGCAATGTAGGGGAGAGACTTAGTGTTTCACCCTGGCAGTACCATGATGGCAGTGCTGGGGTGAGGATGGGACATGGTTATTTGAAGAGAGAATGCTGGCATTTATGCACTTACTTAATGTGACTAAACTTGTTCTTTTGCTGGCACCACAGGTCTTGCTCTTTAAGCATAGAGCCTCTGCTGAGTAAAAACCTGGAACCATAAATATATTTTTATTTAACAAAATCTTTCACATAGTGTTGGATTCACCTGTGCTGCACTTCCTGACTCCTGGAAGATTGAAATCTCTTAAAGCTGTTCCAGGGTACCACATTGAGCACCTACTTCAGGACTTTTCTTTGAGGTGAAAGCTTCAGTGATACTGCCATAGCTATGGGGAAAGACAGCACAAAGAGAGACATCATTTATTTGATCAGTGGTTATTAATCAAGTTTGACTAAGGGTCATCCTTCTTCCCATACAAAGAGGTTTGACTAAAGGAGAAATTGCCTATCAATACTGTATTGCTCCCAATCATTCCTAAGCCCAATTTTATGTTTATCTTCTCTCTGGTTCTTCACTACCTGGCTATGCTTCTGTGATGTCCTGATACTCTACACATATCTAATTCCTCTTGTTCCATATAAAAAGTGTTGAATAAAATAAAGTGTTTTTGATCATTAGCCCCTGACCCATTCTTTTCATGTCATCAGCTTGGGGGGAATGTCCTTAGTCCTCAATGTACAGGAGTATGGAAATTGTTCCTTGCTGTCTAACAGGGTTCTCCCAACACTTAAGAAGGAACATTTGTAGTAAATTCATGCAGAGTGTTTAGTGATTCTCTTTATTTATTTTTTGACAAAACTATTTTATTCTGAAAGAAAGTAGTTCACCAGAAGTTACTCATCACAAAATACCTAAAACAATAAACAAGTAGAAGTGTTTCAACTAAGAAAATGAGAGTGTCATTGTGAATCCTCTTCCAACCTTAAATCTTGTATGTTTTCACTGGAGTTGTAATATATTTTAATGCCGCTGTCAGACCTATGCTTTTTGTGTGTGCAGCCAATGACTACTAAATAAACCAAAAATAATTCATAATGACTTTAAATATTCTACCAAGGCTTGTTATATGAAATATTTGTTATAGAAAGGTAACATAAATAAAATTTTAAGTAACAGAAATATATACTCTCATATTCTTAAGGCTAGAATTTTAAATCAGCAGTTGGAAATACCAAAAAGACTTTTCAATTTCTGAGGAAGGATCCTTTAATATCTCTTTAAGTGTATTGATTAGTTTGTGACAGCTTAACTCTAGGTTCTGCCCCCAGCCAGGACCCCCATGTATGTTTCCATTTTTAAAATATTCTATGTGGTTTTTCCATATTTTTATTTATTATATGGATGCCAGTCATATTTAATTGAAGACCTGTAATTCTTTAGGATGTCTTCATTATAATACATCTATACAACTCAGTTTCCAAATAAATCTCATTTTGATGTAATTAAAGTTATAATTTCAACATTTTGGGAATGCTCAATTCAACCCATAACAAATAGAAAGAAGTTAAATTTTTAATTAATATCTTTACTTAAACACCTTGATTACAAATATGATTGTACTTGGGTTACAGTCATGTAAAGAACACCCCCCTTCACCAGTGCAATATTCCCATCACCAATGTCCCAAATATCCCTCCTCCCAACCCCACCCCCGCCTGTTCTCTAGACAGGTTTTCCACTCCCTCATTCATTCAAATGGTTATGATAGTTCTCAATGTAGTTATTTCTCTAACTGCACTCATCACTCTGCAGTAAACTTCCTGTCACGAGTTTGACTTTCCAGGCCTCCTTTCCTTTGTCTCTGAGAATTGTTGTAAAAATGTCTTTTATTTTTCTTAAAACCCGTAGTTGAGTGACTCTATTCTGTGACAATCACTCGCCCTCTGGCATATTTTATTCAGCATAATAGATTCCATGAACATCTATGTATAGGAAAATTTCATGACTTCATCTCTCCTGATGGCTGCATAATATTTCACTGTGTATATGTACTACAGTTTCTTTAGCCATTCTTCTGTAGAAGGACATCTTGGTTGTTTCCAAAGTCTGTCATTGTAAATATCGCTGCTATAAATATAGGTGTGAGGAAGGAATTTTTGTATTGTATTTTTCTGTTCTGAGGGTATATCCCTAGGAATAGTATAGCTGAATCGTATGGGAGCTCAATTTCCAGTTTTTGGGGGAATGTCTGTATCACTTTCCACAAAGGTTGGACTAGATGGCATTCCCATCAGCAGAGAATAAGAGTTCCTTTCTCTCGACATCCCCACCAGCACTCCTTGTTCTCATTCTTCGTAATGTGTGCCAATATCTGTGGCATGAGATGGTACCTCATAGTTGTTTTGATTTGCAACTCCTTGATGATTAGTTATGTGAAGCATTTTTATGTGCCTTTTGATTATTTGTATTTCTTCTTTGAGAAAGTGTCTGTTCATTACTTCTCCCCATTTTTTAGATGTTTTTTCTTGTAAAGTTATGTCAGTTCCTTGTATATTTTAGATATTAGTCCTTTATTTCATGGGTATTGGGTGAATAATTTATCCCAAACTGTGTGTGGCTCTTGTATCCTGGGCACTATTTCCTTTGAGGGGCAGAGCTTCTTAGTTTAATATATTCCCATCTGTTTATCTCTGTTTCCACTTGTTTGAAGAGTGCTGTTTCCTCCTAAAAGATTCCAATAGTCCCGATGTCATGGAGTGCTTTACCTATGTTTTGATCTATATATCTTATGGTTTCAGGTCTGATACCAAGGTCTTTAATCCATTTGGATTGTATCTCTATACATGATGTTAGCTGACGGTCTAAGTTTGCTTTTTGTAAGTGGCTAACCAGTTGTGCCAACACCACTTGTTGAAGAGGCTTGCCCTTCTCCATTTAGAATTTCTTGATTCTTTAAAAAATTAGGTTATTATATGTCTGGGGAACATTCTCTGAGTACTCAAGCCTATTCCACTGATCTGAAGGTCTATATTTATTCCATAACCATAAAGTTTTGATAACTATTGCTTTGTAATACAGTTTAAAGTTGGGGAACATAATGCCTCCCATATTCCTTTACCCAAGTATTGGTTTAGTCATTTAGGGTATTTATTGTTCCAAATGAATTTTAGAAGTGTTTGATCCACTTCTTTAAAGAATGTCATGGGTATCTTTAGAGGGATTGCATTAAATCTGTATAATGCTTTGGGAAGTATTCCCATTTTAATTATGTTAATCCTGCCAGTCCATGAATGGGGTATTTGTTTTCATTTCTCTGTGTCCACTCTTATTTTTTGGAAGAGGTATTTATAATTTCTTTGTATAGGTCCTTCATGTTTTTGGTCAAGTTGACTCTATGATATTTGAGTTTGTGTGGCACTATTGTGAATGGGGTTGTTTTCTTAATGTTTATTTCTTCACTATCATTATTGGTGTATAAAAAGGCCATTCATTTTTGTGTGTTAATTTTGTAGCCTGCCACCTTGCTATATGAATCTACTGTTTTCTAGAAACCTTTTGGTAGAGTCTTTTTAGTTTTTCTGAGCAGAGTATCATGTTATCTGCAAACAGTGACAGATTGACTTCTTCTTTTCCTATCTGTATTTTTTGATATCTTTTTCTTGCCCAATAGGTATAGCAAGTATCTCTAGTACTATGTTGAATAGTAGTGGTCAGAGAGGACAGCCTTGTATTGTACCAGAATTTAGAGTAAGGTATTTAGTTTCTCTCCATTGGGAATAATATTTGCCATTGGCTTGTGGTAGATGGCCTTAACTACATTGAGAAAGGTTCCTTTTATTCTCATCTTGCTGAAAGTTTTATCAGGAATGGGTGTTGGCCTCAAAGGAAATAGTGCCAGGATACTAAAGACACACACTGGCTGAGAGAAACTATTCACTCAATACCCATCAGATAAGGGGCTAATATCCAAAATATACCAGACACTGACAGAATTTTACAAGAAAAAACATCTAATCCCCTCCAAAAATGGGAAGAAACAAAGGACAGACAATTTGACCAAAAAAAAAAAAAAAGAAATATAAATGCCAAAAAGGCAGATGAAAAAATGCTCCACATCACTAATAATCATCACGGAGATGCAAATCAAAACAGCTATGAGGTACCATCTCACATCACAGAGATTGGCACAAAACACAAAGAATGAAAACAAGCAGATCTGGCGGTGATATGGAGAGAAAGGAACTCATTTATTGCTGATGGGAATGCTATCTAGTCCAACCTTTGTGGGAAGCGATATGGAGATTTTCTGAAGACTGTAAATTGATCTCCCATATGTTCCAGCTATATCACACCTAGGGATATATCCTAGGAACACAAAAGTACAATACAAAAATCCCTTCCTTACACCTATATTCATTGCAGCATTATTTACAATAGCCAGACTCTTGAACAAACCAAGATGCCCTTCAATAGATGAATGGCTAAAGAAACTTGGTACATATACACAATGGAATATTATGGAGCCATCAGGAGAGATGAAGTCATGAAATTTTCCTCTACATGGGTATGCATGTACATGGAATCTATTATGCTGAGTGAAATAAGCCAGAGGGAGAGAGATAGACACAGAATAGTCTTACTGTCTATGGGTTTAAAAACAATAAAAGGCATTTTTACAATAATTCTCAGTGACAAAAGAGAGGAGGGCTGGAAGGTCCAGCTCACGACATAAAGCTCACCATAGAGTGATGAGTGCTGTTAAAAAAAAATAACTACATTGAGAACTATCATAGCAAAGTAAATGAGTGAGGGAAGTAAAAAGCCTGTCTTGAGTACAGGCGGGGGGGGGGGGAGTGAGGAGGAGGGAGATTCGAGCACTGGTGATGGGAATGTTGCACTGGTGAATGTTGTGTCCTTTACATAACTTAAACCCAACTACAATCATATTTGTAATCAAGGTGTTTAAGTAAAGATAATAAATTAATAAAATAAATTAATAAAAAGCAAATAGTAAGCAGTTTATTTTGAAATGGAATAAAATAAATCATGCTTTTATATGCATTTCAGAAAGGTTTTAAGTACATATGTTGAAAAGAATTATTATTTTTCTTTACTATTATTATATATGAAGGAGGGAAATTATGAGATAGATCTTGAGATTTGATCCCTAAGTGGCTGAGTCAATAATAGTTGGTCTTCCAAAAATAGTAATAAAAATTCCATTGCTAAAAAGGAGCCTGTATATTGTGTCAGGGTAGAAGCAAATTGGTATAGTTTTAAAGAATAAGCTTGTAGGGCCTCTCTCTACTTTTCACTGAAATGTAAAATGGTTAGAAAATTAAAGTGTAGGAGAGATTAAGAGTGACTTGTAGATGACAAGTTGTTTTGCAGCTTCTCTGGGTCAGAAGCTCACATCAGTAGAATATTCATTACTAAATTTCAGAACCTTTCAAAGACCTAAAAAATCAGAATCTGTGCTTTTTAAAAGAAAGTGAGCAAATTCATAAGCAGATATAAGCTAAAAAGTGACAAATATAGAAAAAATCAATAGCAACAGAATATTGGGTTCTTCTCTTGCTGAGAGTCTATATTTTCACTTTGGGACCTGGTTGGCAGCTGGCAGAATGGGGAGAATGATCTGCTTCATGAGGAGCCTAGAACTGGGGGTAAAAAGGGTTAAGTGTGGGGTAATAACAGAAGGGGGTTGAAGTGTCACATCCCGTTCTCTAGGAGATAGGTTAAAATTTGATTCCCACCTAGCTCCCAGATAGGAAAGGCAGTTCCCATTCCCCTGCCCGATTAGGTCAGCGGGAGTAGTTCCAGTTGTAGAGATCCACACAGTAAAAAGGTACAAGAATGGGTTCAGGAAATCCAGTGCTCAAGCAAGGAATTCAAACCACAAAAGCTTTCTGCTCCTAAGGTGGAGTGCAGCTCAGTGGAAGAAGACTGAAGACTGAGCCCAACCTTCCTTAGACCCTTGCTTTTATTGATAATAATAAGGTACCACCCTAGAGTGGGAGCAAAATACCAAGTAAGGAATAATTCAATATAATATAACCAGGTCACACCCAGGGTGGATTACAATTTTTGATTAGGGTATGATCAGTAACTCAACAGGAGGTAAGAGAATGAAGGGCTAGAAAAGAGTTTGTATGGTGGTAAGCAAAGGGGGAAGGACAGTACAGAACATAGGCATTCTATATATTGCAGACATACATTAAACAGACAATGGTATGGCAAACCTATACACTTATGTGCATACATCATCAGACACTGAGGATCAACCCATGAGTCACAATAGAAAGTCTGGCCCATGTTAAATGGGGCAGAATGTTTAAAAAATAAAATAAGATAAAGCCAGCAAGTCTTATGTAAATGTTTTCCATTTTCTAGGCCAGTCATGATTGGTGAGGGTAGACTCTACTGAAGAGAGGCTTGATGGATTAGATTGTGTATAGGGCATTCTTAGAAAAAAATCAGAATTTTTGAGTCTAGAAAGCTAAGTGGTATGGTAATGAGCACTGTATGTGACATCTACACCATGAAATAGATATATGTTACAAAGGACATTGGAAAGACATTGGTATGGCAAACAAATATATTCATGTGCTTACATCGGCAGACACAGAGG
This sequence comes from Suncus etruscus, assembly GCF_024139225.1. Classification (NCBI taxonomy): domain Eukaryota; kingdom Metazoa; phylum Chordata; class Mammalia; order Eulipotyphla; family Soricidae; genus Suncus; species Suncus etruscus. Next base: position 80,546,958 of record NC_064863.1, on the reverse strand, counting down.
ATAGACCCATTGGTTACAGTTGAAAAACTGACCCAGATGCAATAAGACAGGATGTTTTTAAAAAAAAAAAGAGTAAATAATATAAAAGAGAAGAAAAAAAAAGAAAAATATATAAAGCCAGCTAGTATGATGTAAAGGTTTTCCATTTTCTACACCAATCATGGTTAGGGATGATAAACTTCAGTGAAGAACAGTTTCATTCATTAGATTGTATATAGAGCATTCTTAAAAACAATCATAATTTTCAATCTAAAAAGCTAAGTGATATGGTAATGGGTCCTGTATGTGGAGTTTATACCATGAAATACTGTCCAGTAGGTATTGAGCATATTGCTTCCTTTCCTAAAAGCATTGTAAGATTATGAGCACTGTGATATCCTGTTATGAAGACTGATGCGAAAGCTGGTTGCTGGTGACTTCCCCAATACTGCCCCGTTTGTGTAGGGTGGAAGGTGGTTACAGCCTGGGGTTTCCTTTAAAATCTTCTCCAGCACCAACCTCTGACCCCAACCTCGGACTGGTGCACAGTGGTAGCCCTGAAAATCAAGATATAGAAGAGAGAAGGATGTTGAGGTGCAGAAGCCTTGAAGCCCCATTCAAATTGGGTGGAAGGCATTAGGCTGGGGCCTCTTAAATCCCTATGCCAGCAAAGGTCTCCCTGTTCCCAGGATCTATTTTATTATATCTTATGCCATACAGCTAAATTTATTTAAGATTTTTTTCTATAAAGTATGTGTAAGATAAAATTGAAATTAAGGAATTAAATATAAGTAAAACACAACATAAAATTAGGTACAATAAATAATGTGATAGATGATAAAATGGGCATATTCTACAAGTTTTACATTAATAATTCAATTTTTTCAAGGATCACAGACATTTATTTCTTTCTCTACACTGATTCCACAGCAAATAAAGGCATGTATGTATATGCACCTACGTTTAAAAATATAAATTAAAAAATTAGGTTAAACTTCCTAACTGAGCCTAATAAATTAAAAAAACAGAAAATAGGGAAAATTACAAACTTTTGGTTAATAAGATAATAAATCAATTTTAAAGTACAATGAAATTAATATACAAGATATTTTGGGAAAATTATTATAAGAAAAACAAAACCTTCTGATTACATGTATAAGCTTTATTTTCTTTTTTAACTTACTTAATTTTAAAGGAAAGTTCCAAAATTTAGATGAGTATTATTAGGTTGCTAAATCCATAGAGACAAAGTTAATGACATTTTTGAGTTTTTATAATTACTTTATAATTATTTTTCAATATTGCTGAGGTTAATCAAGATGTAGGCTAATTGGATAGGAAAATTCAGCTATTTCTAAAATGGTTAATATAAAAATCAAATGATATTTTAAAAATATATTGTAGGATATTTCTTTCATAATTCTAACAAGGCTTTTTACATACTATCAGTAAATTGTCTTATTCATTTGAGTGAAAGATGATTACTTAACTCTTACTAAGAAATAAATAGGAAATCAAGGCATTGTTTAGAACCATCTTTTAATTGTGACATATTAGAAAACTTCAGCAATCCCAAATGGGAATGTTATTTTAGATTCATACTAGCATATTTTGAATGACCTAATTATAAAGAGAACATGTCCTGGGAAGGAGTTAATAGAATGAACGTGTCAGAATCAAACCAAAAATATAATAAATTTATATTAACTAATAAAGTCAAGAAAAACTGTTCTGACTGTTCGCATTTTAGATATACCAGTAGTTAAATAGAGCACCATAATTTAAGACTTTGTTAAAGTTTTTTCTATTGATTAAGTTTTACATAGTATAAAATCAAGATATTTTTCTCTTATTACATATATGTAGAAAATATAAGTTGTCAGTAGTTTTGAAAACAAGTAAATAATGGATAAAATTATATACTAAATTTATTCAGGGATTAGGGCATAATGTACATTTTAAAATAATTTTATTAACTTCTTTATAGGATAGATATTCAGTCATCAATATTTTACATTAATGTTTAAGGAAATTATTTTAAAATAACTTTTATGGAATCATAGTTTTCAGTGTGTTCTTGCTAGATTGTAAAGCACTTAATTTTTTAGTATGAATTCCAAGACCTGTGGCAACTTCCTCCTTACACTGTTCTCAGTTTCCCTCCCATCTCCCAAGCTACCTCCTTAAAAGGCTCATTTTTAAGATTAATGTAGTTTGGGCCTCATGCTTCAGTATGGTGTACCATACCAGATCTCTATCACATCCCATACCACATACTGAATCTCATACTACATCTTCATGCCATTGATGTCTTCAATTTACCATATCTTTTGTTTATTATATCCTGTCTGACTCTTTTTTTACTCTCCCTCCATTTCTCTCCTTTTTGTCTTCTTTATTATTATCTTCTAGCACCAATTCTATGCATTACTTTGATACTTGTGAAGGTTTATCCTGTTTTCTAGATACCACAGATAAGTAAAATAATTTGGCACTTGGCCCTTTTCTTCTGAACCACTTCATTTGATGATACCCTCTCTTTCATCCTACTTGCATAAATTGCATGATTTCAGCAATTTTTGCTGTTGTATAGTATCCCATTGTGTGTGTGTATATATCTGTATATATTTTCCATGCATCTGTTGTTGGATACATGTTTATCCCATATTCTACCTAACTGCTGCAATTTGATTTCCTTCTTTTGTCTGATTGCTATTGATAGAACTTATAATAAAAGTATGTTTAATAATAATGGGGACAGTGGATATTCTTGCCTAGTGCCTGACCTTATTGAAAACGCTTTTAGTTTTTTGCCATTAAGAATAATATTATGACATTATTTAAAGGATTTAAAGGATATTATTTCAGGATCAAACACTCCTAAAGTTCGTCTGAAACAATAAACACCCACGAATAGCTAGAGCTACCCAAAGGAAAAAAAAAAGGAGGCATCACTTTCTCTAACTTTAACATGTACTACAAACCTATAGTCATTAAAACAACATGGTATTGTTGTTTTGACCCTCAGATCAGTGGAATAGACTATTAAGTCAGCGGTCCACAGACATAAAATCAACTGATCTTTAATAAAGGGGCACTAAATGCTAAATGGAGCAAGGAAAGCCTCTTGAACAAGTGGTGTTGGGACAACTGGTCAGATATTTGCAAAAAAATGAACTCAGATCTCCATCTACCAAAATGCACAAAGGTCAAATGCTAATGGATTAAAGACCTTAATAGCATACCCAAAAACATAAGATATATTGAACATATAGGTAAAACACTTCAAGATTCAAAGTAAAGGAATCTTCAAGAAGAAAAGAACACTCTCCAAACAAGTCAAAGCAGAAATACACAGAAAAGTACTATAGTAAGCTGAGAAGCTTCTGCACCTCAAATGAAACAATGCAAATAATACAAAAGCCACCCTCAGAGTGGAAAAAGCTCTTCACCCAATACATATCAGACAATGGGCTAATATCTAAGATATACCAGGTATTGACAGAAGTTAAAAAGAAAAAAATCTAATTCCATAAAAAAATGGGAGAAGAAATAAACAATTTCACAAAGAAGAAATACAAATGGCCAAAAGGCACATGAAAAAATGTTCCACATCAATAATCATCAGGGAGATGCAAATAAAAACAAATATAATGTACCATTTCACACCACAAAGACTGGCGCAGATCACAAAGAACAAGAACAATCAGTGCTGGTGGGATGTGGGGAGAAATGAAATCTCATTCCCTGCTGGTTGGAAATCTGTCTAGTCCAGCCCTTATGGAAAACAATATGGAAACTATCGGAAATTAAGCTACCATATTATCCAGCTATACCTCTCCTAGGGATGTAACCTAGGAACTCAAAAATACAATACAAAAATCTTTTACTCATACCTATATTAATTGAAGCACTATTTACAATAACCAGACTCTGAAAACAACTAATATTTTCTTCAACAGATGAATGGCTTAAGAAACTGTGGTGAAATACACAATAGAATATTATGCGGCCATCAGCAGAGATGAACTCATAAAATTTTCCTATGCATGTATGTACCTGGTATGTATTATACTGAGTAAATTAAATTAAAGGGAGAGAGAGAAAGAGAGACAGAAGAAACTCATCTATGGTTTTAAGAAAAATAAAAGACATTATTGAAATAATTCCCAGAGATCAGAGCCAGAAGGATGCCTCACCATATGAAGCTCACCACAAGGGGTGGTGATTGCAGTTAGAGAAATAACTGCACTAAGAACTGTCATAACAATGTCAATGTGTGAGGAAAGTAGAAAGCCTGTCTCGAATACAGGCAGGAATGGAGGTCATTGGAAATGGAGGCATTGGTTGTGGGAATGTTGCACTGGTGAAGGGGGTGTTCTTTTTATGACTGAAACTCTACTCCAATCATGCTTGTAAATACAGTCTTTAAAGACATTATTTATAATTATATATATATTTATAATTATATATTTTATATATTTATATATATTATATATTATTTATATTTATATTTATATATTATTTATATTTATTTATAATTATATATACAGTCTTTAAAGACATTATTTATAATTATATATATAATTATAATTTATAAAAAATAAATATATATATATTTATAATTTATAAAAAAAGAATAATGTTCTTTTTATAATTAATTTATAAAAAATAAATATATATAATTATAATTTATAAAAAATAAAAGAATAATGTTGGCTGTGAGCTTTTTATAGAGAAGGTTACTTCTATACTTATTTTGCTGAGATTTTTCATCATAAATGAATGTTTTATTTATGGAATCAACCTCTACTTAATCCAGTTAAATTTTATATTGAGAATTTTTCTTTATAACTCTATTATTTTATAAATTCATGATATTTTATAAATTATATATTGCTATACATTATTGTTATTTCCTAAATCATGAGCAAAAAAAACCAATAAAATGTAAACTACCAAAATTTCTATTATCGTTTCTAGAATTTAGCACTTATCATAATTTTTCTATATAGGAATATCATTATATGTATGTTTTTCTGCATTTTTGAAATACCTGAATTTCTACAAATATTTTCTGTTTTGATTTTCTTTTTTCTAAATAGATTTGATGTTTCAACTATCTGAACAATAAAATCCATATTTGTTGAACTGAGTACAATGAGATTCTGTTCCTTGTAATCAAATGGTTGTAGTTGATATCATTATTATGATCATATCATAATATCATAATCTATTGATTATGATATTTCTGTGAGTGGTTGTTTAGCATTCTAGTGAATTTATATACATATATATATATAATTTTCATCTCAATACCACTGAACACTGCAAAGATTTGCTTTATCATAAGGATTATCTTTTTTTAAAGAATTAAGGACATGTAACAGTTTAAGTCCTTAAGCAGGAGAATACACTGTAGGGCTGACTGAAACTAAAACAGGTGTTTGATGGTTTTAAAACTTACAGTTAAATAGCATAAAGTAAATATATGCAAGAAAAGTATAAAAATTATTCTATAATGAGAATGTACGAGGGAAATAGAAAGCCTGTCTAGAGTACAGGCGCTGGTAGGGTGGGGAGGAGGGAGATTTGGGACATTGGTGATGAGAATGTTGCTCTGGTGATGGGTGGTGTTCTTTACATGACTGAAACCCAAACACAATCATGTATGTAATAAAGTTGTTTAAATAAAAAATATTATTCTAGAAGAAACAAAGAGCTCCTACTCTATAAACACTTTTGTATAAAACTATTATTGTTCTTGGTAGGAAGTATTTAAACAAATATTAGTATCAAAAGATAAAATAAAATCATTAAATGCAAAAATTCAAAATAAAAATGTAAAACATGATTTATAGGCTTAAAATTGACTGTGATGGTAACTTTAATATTAATTACATCAAAATATAACTGCAATCTATAGAACTTTATTATTTACTTACCTATGTATATCCTAAGTATAATACAATATGTTTATATTTGCATACTTGATGATAGTACTATGTTTGACATCAAATAATTTTATATAGTTTAAGCAATAGATAACTAAATATTGCTATGAGTCAAATAAATAGTACTCAATCATTCCGGATTTTCTACTTAATTTTAATGAGCATACTTGTTGGCAAAAACACATTATAAAGAGAAAAATAGTACCATTGGCTATTCTTGTTATATCTTGTCTGAGTTCTAACCATTATATCCCAAGAATTAAAGTGATAAGATGAAGCATTTAAAACATTAGCTTATGGGGCTCGAGTGGTGGCACAAGTTGTAGGGCATTTGCCTTGCATGTGCTAACCTAGGACAGACTGCAGTTTGATCCCCTGGCATCCCATATGGTCCTCCAAGCCAGGAGCAATTTCTGAGTGCATAGCCAGGAGTATCCCCTGAGCATCACCAGGTGTGGCCCAAAAAATTAATAAATCAATAAATAAGTGAAAGAATAATAAACCATTACCTTATACATAATTTTGCCTAAAATTGATGAATTTAATGTAATTAAAAAATTATAGTATGTTGAGTGTCCTATTAACATGAGAAATTCTGAATTTAATTATATATGAACAAATAATTATTTAATTTGATGTTATCATTGACAACTATGTATATAACATCACTGACAAAAGAATGGGACATATATGTATTTATATTTATAATCATGAATCAAACTGATAGAAAATAATATTCTGAAGCAGATGGTATTCTTGTCTCTATACCAAAGAAACTTAAGTGAGCTTTGCAATTTATATTTTTCTTTCTCTTTATGTTTAACTTTAGACATATGAATTTAGATGTTCTGAAGTGAACTAAAATGTCTGTGCCATCAATAAAAATTTATATATTTCTATAAGGGGAATGGAAGGAGGCCCACTAAAATGTCATAGCACAGATAACTACTTCAAATTACCCCCAAGGAAATGTCACCAAAAGGCCTATTGCTGTGGAAACACAGAGTAGAGAGTTGTAGAAATCCCATAGAAATATTTCTGAGATTTGTGATATTGAACTGACATTATATTTTCTTCACATTTATTTGGTCTAACTCCCTTGTGTATTTTCAGGCCAAAATATGGTCTTGATTAAATTCTCTTTGCCTGGAAAATATTCAACACCAAACAAAAACCTAGTCAATCTTCTTCTCTTTGTCAGCTCTATTTACATCAAAGGGATGTAGCCATAAGCTGTCAAAACTCTTTACTAGGTACAAAATTTACATTTCTTTGCCCTGGCTCTTTTACACACAATCAGCTCTCCTTGTCTACTGGTAAACCTGTCAGGCAAGTTTAGCTCCTTGCTACCCCCAAAACACTTTACATCTGAAACTAGTTGAGCAGAATATGCCTTTGAGACTAACCCAGGACTTTTAGTTAATATATAGTTACTTTCCCCAGAGCTGTGTATCCCCCTACTCAGTTAAATTGTTATGTATATCTAATAGAGCTACTGTTATTGTTTCTCTGTACCAGAAGTTCTGTTCTTTAGCAATTCAGACATTCTTCTCAAACCTGTGACTGGCACCTACCACTTATAAAACTCCTAGCTTGGAGATTAAAGTTAGAATGCTTGTTCTCCCATACATACATTGTGTGGTCTGAATTTCTTTATATTTCACTGCCAGAGCATCCATTCTCCTCAAGAGGACTCAAAGAAGTTTTCTAATTCAACCAGACCCCAAAAGCTAGTCAGCCAGCAGCACTAAAATTTATACTGGTCAATACTAATCACCTACTCTGTTATAAAGAAATCTGCTACTTTTAACGCTATTTTTTGAAGAGCACTATATTCACCCAGGTGCCAAGACTGAACACAAAACTGATTTGCAAGGCGTAACATATTCTTAGTTCATTTGGACTGCTTTAACAAAATGATACAGACTGGGTGGTTTTCAAACACCAGTGGTCTTCTATCTGTGACTACATACGTATAAATATACATACGTATAAATAAATGGTAATGTATTATCTAGGGTCCCTTTTATAAAGATAATATTTTTGATACTGACTTTGTAAGGCTCAGTAGTCCAGATGCTGCTCTGATGCAGAGAAATGAAGAAACAGTCACTCGGGCAAAAGCTCAAGTGGGTTCTTTATTCTGGCAGGCCAGGGTCCAATGCCTGTCCAGAATCGAGCAGAGGCAAAAGAACCACGTGGCTTTTTTGTTCATCCTTCTATACCATAAGAAGGGGAGGGAGGAGAGGTGGTAGGGATGATTCCCTTATAAGGTCATAATATTCGCTTGAGACACTCTAAAGTAATACAGGTTCCTTATAAGGGCAAGACATCTGCTAAGGTAATAAGGGCATGAGCTTAAGGTTGGTATAAGCTTCCTTTTTAGGACAAAAAGGGTTAGATACAAAAAAGCAGGTATAAGCATAAAAAATTACAGAATTCTGGTTACAAAACCTGACCTTTAAGTTCCATGAGTTACAGCAGTGGGGGGCTGGTATAACTAGTTGTTGATTTCCCTTTTCAATCCCCTCTTCTTGTACTAAGGCTTCTAATCCTAGAAGCCAGTGTGATAGGGGGCCTCCATCTTTACATTTAAAATTAACTGTTGCAAGAGCCTGTTATACCTGTCTATTGAGATTGCTAGCCCTGCTCCCCCAGTGACAAGGCCCACAACCTCCCTTATCCATAGTCTTGGTAAGAGGGTGTCATTCTTGCTAGTTGCTGTGCAGTTATGGTCGCTGCTGTAGGAAGACCAGGACTCTATGCCTTCTGTTCTGGTCCTATGAGCTGACTTAGCTGGATTTTCAGGGCTTTCTCCTTATTCAGGCTGTGAATTTCACCACAAAGGTAAGGAGGTTTCTGCTTTCTTTTCTTCAATCCTGCAACTTAAATGGCTGTTGGGGTAGAAAGAACAATAGAGCCCTAAACTTCAGTTGCCTTTCCTGCACAGGGTTAGACAGAGATGAAGAAATTTCATATCTAGTAATAATTTTCTTACTCTTAACATTACCAAGGGAAGCATAATTTTTGCTCCTTTCCTTATATTACCCATTTTTGTTAAATGTTAGGGTTGGTTTATTTTTGCTACCTGCTTTAATCTCTGGGATAGAAAGGCATAATGTTATTTTTAATTGTCAACTTGGCTTATGAATTTCTGTGGCCTTTCATTTCCCCATATTTCCCTGGTAGCTTTTTCTGATGACCATTTTGCTTCATATATTTTCCAGAGATTTCATCACCCTAGAAGTCATTAAAGGGAACGTGGTCAAAGATCAATTTTCTGTAGCTATTGCAGGCTGGCAAGGGACTGTAGTTTCAATTTCTGGATAGGGTGAAATCTCATATTTTCTAAGTGAGCAGTTAACAGGTTTACTTCTGCAGTCTTAACACCTCAAAAGGATCAGATTAATTAGGTAGGGGAATATTACTTAACCCAATCAGGCCCTGGAGCAGTAAATGGAACAACTTGACTGGCACAGCTGTCCTTATTGTCTGTAATGATAGCACAAATTAAACACCAGTAAATAAAGCTTCATAGTATTATTAATAAACATAGCTTTGAGTTACTTTAGTCAGACTAATGCTTGCATTTGCAATTTATGATCTGGTCTAGTACAACTAGTAAGAACATTTTCACATAAGTTACTTCAAAGAAGTGGGTTTTAAGTTAGGCCTACTAGAATTTAATTAGCTACAAAAACAGTTTTCTCTTTACCTTTACCTTGTACCTTGCCAGATATTTGAATAACTTTTGGCTTTTTCCTTTTGCACAATACACAGCATTGTTGGAAAAATCTCCATCTGGGGCACCCCCACTACTTACAGAGCTTTTCTGAGGATAGGTTGTAGACACAGCAGGTTTATCATGTCACAGTCACTCAGGTTTGGCTGATGAGTTGGTCAGTTCAGCGTGATGATCTTGAATGGCTGTGGGCATCTCACCCTCTTGCAGGAATTTCCAGAGGTGACCTGTCTGTTCCACTTCTCTTCAGACTTGGAATAGACTGACCTTGAATCCTCTTCTCTTGATGCTGAGAGTGGAGGGTGAGAGCAGGACCCACAGTCAGTTTGTGCTGCTCCAGAATCTTTTAGGAAATCTCTAATTTCCTTACTCAGGCCATTCATCTTGGTATCTTTCCGGTCTTTACAGCCAAATGCTTAAGGGTGCCTGCTTGTCACACCACCTCAACGCCAATTATTCCTCTTAAAAAGGGTTTTGGGGTCCCCTCACTAATTTTAGGATTTCCTGTCTGCATGGGGATCACTTCTCATGCAGAGAGGAAAGCCATCTTCTTGTATCTTGTGCAAAGCGACATGATGCCATGACATAAAATGGTACTGAAAGGTTCTAGGAAAAGATAGAAAATAGAAGTTTACTTAGTCTTCTAGCCTCGGTTTATAGGCAGAAGGCACCAGCAATTTACGTTACACAAATTAATTCTGAATAACAGGAAGAATTCTCACTACTTCTGGCAGATTTAGACCTTTAAAGAATTTATAATGAACAAGCACCAATTTTCAAAAACTTTTAAACTGAACTTTAATATTTTATATTCTTGATTATTTTCCTTAAAAATATCTTCTATTATTTTAGATGTTCATAAGATTTCTTATTACCCCATTTTTTACTCAATAGCATGAAAACACTATAACATGCTTAAAAACATATACACTTCTTTTGTTAATCTAAAGCATATCAATAATAATCATTTAGTTTGATTATACAGATTTTTCCTAGTACACATTTTTAATTCCTTTTGCACATCCTTAAACGATTTTATTCAGCCACTTTCTTTTCTGCATGCGAGGCAAACTCCCTACCTTCATGCTATTTTTTTCAGCCCCTTCTCTTTCTAAATTTTCACTCACCTGGGGCAGTCTTGTTGCCAACAACTGCCACGTGTACAAAACTTAGAGTAAGATTTTTTTTGTTTATTTTTTTTTGTTTTTTGTTTTTCTGGTTTTTTTATGTGTTTTTGTTTTTTTTTTTTTTTGGTTTTTGGGCCACACTCGGCGGTGCTCTGGGGTTACTCCTGGCTGTCTGCTCAGAAATAGCTCCTGGCAGACACGGGGAACCATATGGGACTCCGGGATTCGAACCAACCACCTTAGGTCCTGGATTGGCTGCTTGCAAGGCAAACGCCACTGTGATATCTCTCCGAGCCTGGAGTAAGTTTTTTTTTTTTTTTTTTAAGGATTAGCTCATGTTAACAGCCTAGAACCCAGCACTTGGGGCCTAGGAACAGAAGCTTAAAATTGTTTACTGCCAATTTGGAACCACTTTGCTGAGCTTTCTTGCCCCTAGTGGGACCAAATTTTTTTATGGCACTTATTAAAGATATTTAACACAGTTATGTTGATTTCTTTCTTTTAGATATTTACAACCTAGTACCTTCAAAATTTTCACATTAAATTTGGTGAGATAAATTCGACATAGAATTTAGATACTGTAACAATAACATGCATTCACAAAATTAACAATATTGTTTAAAAAGGCCAACCACAAAAATTTGCAACATATTTTACCCACTTGTTCATTTTAAGAAACTTGTAAGTCAGAAATTTAAACGCTCAAAATTCTTTTCTTTCTTTTTGACTTCCAAACCATTAACTAAATTCTTCTTTGATATGTAAAGGACCCACTGGAATTACTTTGTCTACACCCACATTTTCCGGCCAGGTGAGTCTGGGAGGAAAATAGCCGTTGCCCTGGGGGCTGGGTGAATTTCTTTTTTACAGATAAACCTCAGGCTGGGGTGTTTAAAAAGCACTTTTTTTTCTTCCAGCCAAAAAGCGGCCAGTTAGCCTCGTTTCTTTCTGGCCTTAACACATGGCAGGAAAGCTGGGCAATAGCAAAGTCCAGAAATTCTCCAGGGAAAATTTATTCCTGATAGATATTGAGAAATCTGGAGTTTACAACCTCCATCACCCTCTGCCATGTCCCTAGTATAACAAAGCCGGTTTAACACACAATTTTTGGCCTAAAGTCAGGTAGCAATTTTTTTCTTAAGAGTTTTCCTTCATGTTGAAATCAGACAAAGAAAACACGGAACACAGAACCACAGACAAAGATCTTCAGTTAAAAGAAATAGGGTTCACCACGGCAGCCCGGGAACATCTTGCTGTGGCAAAATCGAACTCCTGTGGCGTCTCCAGGGTCATGACCTATAGTTTTTGAACCCGTCAGTTCACTGCCAACAGGAATCCACATCGATTGGGGACTTTCAAGTCCTCAGTCACACTACTACCATTCCCCTATTTTTATTTCCAACACACAACAAATAAAAGAAATAGGGTTCACCACAACAGTTCACTACCACCCGGAATCCATGTTGAGTGGGGACTCTCAAGCCCTCAGTCAAACTACTATTCCCCTATTTCTATTTCCAACACTCATCAAATAAAAGAAATAGGGTTCACCACGGTAATTCACTACTACCTGGAATCCACGTCGAGTGGGGACTCTCAAGCCCTTAGTCAAACTACAATTCCCTTATTTCTATTTTCAACACACATCTAATCATGACCAACAACACAAGATACACTGCTATTTCCAAGCCACATCAAATCATGACCAACAACACAAGGCACACTGCTTAGAACTCACCGAGCAGTTGGTTCACCACTCCACTCCAGAGAGATCAAGGATTTCTGGCTTTTCCCAGCAGCACAGAGTGGGTCAGGTGCAGATGCAGGGTTCTCCTCACCCCTCCTACACTCCACTTGACCTTGTGGTCCCTGGCGTGGAGCACTTGGTGCCAGTGCTGCCACAGGTCTAAGGTGCCCACGTGGGAAGTGGGGACTCTCCCAGACTGCTCTCTGCTCAGGCTTGGTGTCCCTGGGGTGGGTTGCTCGGGGTGCCGGGGCTGCTGTGGGTCTAGGGTGTGTATGCGGGAAGTGGGCACTCACCCAGTCTGCTCTCCGCTCAAGCTTGGGGTCCCTGCGGCAGGTTGCTCGGGGTGCCAGGGCAGCCGCGTGTCAAGGGCACCATGTGGGAAGTAGGGACTCCGACTTCTTCCTTTTTTATCCAGATGCCCTTGATATCTTTTTTCTCTTAATTGCTATGGAAAATACTTCAGTACTATGTTAAATCGAAGTGGCAAGTGTGAAAAGCTTGTCTTGTGCCAGCTTTTGGAGAAAAGGCTTTTAGTTTATCTCCAGTCAGTATGGTATTTGCCATTGGATTGTGGTAATGATCTTGACTATATTAAGAAAGTATCTTCCATTCCCATCTTGTTGGAAAAAAGCCTTAAATTGAAGTCAATTTTGACCTCTGTTGCATAGTGATCTGATAGGGTACTTCTAATGATCCTTATATTTGTGGTCTTATATAGGTTGGCTTTGTATCCTAAGACATGGTCTATTCTGGAGAAGGTTCCATGTGGGCTTGAAAAGAATGTATATTCTACTTTCTGGGGGTGGAGGGCTCTATATAAGTCAATAAGCCCTAGAACTTCTAATTGTTCATATAGAGCTCTTATTTCTTTGCTATTTTTCTGTTTGGTGGATCTGTCCAGTGGTGATAGTTGAGTATTGAGGTCCCCTACTATTATCGCATTTCCCTTCATGTGTTTCTCCAGGTTTGTGAGCAGTTGCCTGACATATTTTGTTGGCTCTACATTAGGTCCATAGATATTGACCAGGGTTAGTACTTCTTGATATAATGTTCCCCTGATCAGTAAGTAGTGACCCTCTTTGTCTCTGATCAATTTCTTGAGGTTGAATGCAATTTGGTGTGATATAAGAATGGCTGTCCCTGCTCTTTTTTGTTTTCCATTGGCCTGAATAATTACTTTTCATCCTTTTATTCTAAACTTGTGCTTATCCTGTAGTTGTAGGCGTGTTTCTTGAAGACAGCAGAAGTCCTGTTTATTTTTCCTAATCCAATTCTCTACTATGTGTCATTTAATTGGGGAGTTTACTCCGTTAACATTTAGGGAGATTATTGAGAGAGAGGACTGTTGTGCAGTTGTGTTGTGTAGAGTGATTGTTGTTACAACTGGGGGTTTGGATTGTGTAATTCGTCTCTGAGTAGGTCGTTTAGGATCGTATTTTTTTGCAGAAATAGTTCAACTTCGTTTTTGTTTGAGAATGTTTTTAGTCTGACCTCCCATATGAATGATAGTTTTGCTGGGTATTGGACCCTAGGTTGGAAATTTCTTTCATTCAGTCATTTAAATATGTCATTCCACTGTCTTCTTGCTTGAATTATTTCAAATGGGAGATCTGGTTTGATTCTTATGTCCTTTCCTTTGTACTTGAGGGTTTTTTTCTCCCTTATTGCTTTCAGGAGTTCCTCTTTCTCTTTGTTTTTTGCCATTTGTATTATTATGTGTCTTGGTGTTGGCTTATTAGGGTCTATTTTATTAGGGGCTCTCTTCACTTCCTGTATTTGCACTGAAGTTTCTTTCCAGAGGGTGGGAAAGTTTTCTGCTATTATTTCCCTGACTACTTGTTCTTCCCCTTTCCCTATATCCTCCCCTTCTTGTATACCCACAATTCTTAGATTCTTTCTTTTGTCCTTGTTCATTAGATACTGGACTTTTCCTTCCAATGCTTTGCCTTTTATTTCTTTGTTGGTTTCTTGATCATTTTTTGTTTGCAGTTTTCCTTCGATTTCTTCAATGTGCTTCTCCAACTCTCTGTTTCTGCTCGTAAGGCTTGTTACTTTGCTTTTAATTTCTTTAATTTTTTCGTATGGAATCTCTCATGTTCTTTAACATTTCTTCTTTAATTTGGCTTATTTGTTCATCCATGGATTTCTTATACTCAGTAGCAAGCGTTTCTTTCATTTCTTTTATCAATTCTTGCATTTCCTTCCTCATGGCTACTTTTCGGTCTCCTTCCCATGGATCTGTGCATTTTGGTGGACTTGAAAACTTGCTAAGGTTTGTCTCCATGTCTCCAGATATTAGGGTTCCTCTTGATTTACCCATATTTCTTTGCATTTATTGGTGTGGTTTGGAGTGCTCTGCTTTCTAAATTTAGCCTGCTTCAAACCCCTGTGGTATGGGGATGGGTCCCCTCCTTGTGGGTGTTCCTAGAGGGGGCTATTAGGTGAGTTTGCTGAGGTTTGGTTCCTCCTGTTCTCTGTGCTCTTTATGTGGTTTGATCCATTGTTTTTTAATTTTATTGTCAGCTAGTGCAGGTCCTCTCCTGTGCACAATGGTGGAGGGTGCTGTTGAGCCTAGCTCTCTATCCTACCTCCTCTCTCAGGGAGTCAATGGAGCGCCACCCTCTCCGAGCCTCAGCAGAAGAAATTCCCTCATCCAAACCCTGCCGGCTGCTGCCCTCAGCCCTTGGGGAGTCCCAGGTCCACTCCAGGGTTCAGGGGGGTAGGCTGCTCTAGGTCAACCGAAAGGTCCAGGTGGCCAGCCCATTCTCAACCAGCAGCACAGAGTGGGTCAGGTGCAGATGCAGGGTTCTCCTCACCCCTCCTATACTCCACTTGGGCTTGTGGTCCCTGGTGTGGGGCTCTTGGTGCCAGTGCCGCCACAGGTCTAAGGTGCCCACGTGGGAAGTGGGGACTCTCCCAGACTGCTCTCTGCTCAGGCTTGGTGTCCCTGGGGTGGGTTGCTCGGGGTGCTGGGGCTGCCGCGGGTCTAGGGTGCTTATGCGGGAAGTGGGGACTCACCCAGTCTGCTCTCCGCTCAAGCTTGGGGTCCCTGCGGCGGGTTGCTCGGGGTGCCAGGGCAGCCACGTGTCTAGGGCACCATGTGGGAAGTAGGGACTCCGACTTCTTCCTATTTTATCCAGATGCCCTTGATATCTTTTTTCTCTTAATTGCTATGGAAAATACTTCAGTACTATGTTAAATCGAAGTGGCAAGTGTGAAAAGCTTGTCTTGTGCCAGCTTTTGGAGAAAAGGCTTTTAGTTTATCTCCAGTCAGTATGGTATTTGCCATTGGATTGTGGTAATGATCTTGACTATATTAAGAAAGTATCTTCCATTCCCATCTTGTTGAAAAAAATTTTAATTTGTATTTTTATAAGTATTATAAATTTTTATAATTTTTAATAAATTTTTATAATTAAAATATGTAATTTTAATTTTAATTAGGTATGTCTTATGGTCAGCATATGATCTAACCTGGAAAATGACCTATGTTCATTGTAAAAGAATGTGTATCCAGATTTCAGGGGGTGGAAAGCCCAATAAATATCTACTAGGCCATCTCTTCCAATTCTCCTTTTAGAGATAATATATTATTGCTAGGTTGTAGCCTGGTTGCCCTAACAAGGAATGACATTGCAGTATTGAAGTGCACCATTATTTTTGTGTTGCTATTGATGTCTTCATTTAGATTCATCAATAATTGTATTATATATTTTGCTGGTACCTCGTTGGTTGCATATATTTTTAAAAGTGTGATTTCTTACTGTTGCACATAGCCTTTGATTATTATAAAATGTCCATCTATATTCCTTATAACATTTTTTTATTTTGGGGCCACACTCATTGGCACACAGGGATTATTCCTGGCTATAAGCTCAGAAAACACTCCTGGCTTGGGGAACCAAATGGGACTCTGGGGATAGAATCATGTTCGTCCTAGATTATCACATTACAAAGCAAACACCCTATTGCTTGTGCCACCACTCTGGCCTACTTATAACATTTAAATTCTAATGTTTGTGTCATCTGACATTAGTATAACCACTCCAGCTATTCTGAGGTGTTGTTTGCTTGAATAATTGTCCTCCACTCTTTGATTTTGAGACTATGTTCTCACTATTCAAATGTGTTTCTTATAGAAAGTTGAATTCAGATTTTGATTTAATTTCCACTCTGTGTCTCTTTACTAGTTCATTTATTCCAATGACTTTGAGAGAGATAATTGTCATGGGATTTGATTCATATTTATGTAGGAGTTTGCTGTATTTGTTGGGTCTGTCTTGTCTAAAGTAGAAGTTATAGTTTGTCTTATAAATCGTTTTTGTTGATCCATAAACTTATATATGAACCTATGTATGCTTCCTTAAAACCTGAATATCAGTCTGGCTAGTGAAAGCATTAATTTTATTAATTTTTGTCACTATATACCACCACTGCCTTTGAACCTCAAAGGTTTCTTGTGATAGGTTTGCTCTTAATCTTTAATATGCTAATTTAAATATAATTTTTCTTTTTTTAACGTTATGATTTTCTTTTTTAAAATTAGGTACATACTGACATTGAATCAAGGGAATTCCCACCACCAAAGTTGTCCTCTCTGTACCCCTATTCCCAGCATGCATTTCATATCCCCCTCCCTTAACCCACGGGCAGCAAGTATAAGTGGTCCCCTTTGTGTCTAGCTTGTTGTAGATTGGGTATCGATTCTTTTGTCGTGGGCTTTGGATTTGATGTTTAAGTCCGATCTTTTTTTATTACTACATAGTAATCATACAACTGTTTTGTCTTGGTATCTTCCATTATTTCCCCCTCAACTTGTAAGGTAGAAAAAGATGGTTCAAGTTATATGGTTATGTTTGAAGAAAAGAAAAAAAAAAGAAAATGGAGCAAATTTCAATAAAGCAAAAATAATTTTTCTTTTTGATATTTCTGCTCTTTATTTCATAACTGTCTGGGGGATACATCAATGTAACTGGGATGTGCCTTGAGTGCTTATCTTTGGATCTTTTTTAGCTGATACTCTTTAGGCATGCAAGACTTTATTGCATTTCCTCTTTAGCTCTGGGAGTTTCTCTGCAATAAGATCCTGACAGTTAATTCTTCATGGGGATTTTCTTCCTGGGTCTCAGAACTCCAATGATTCTTATGTTCTTTCTGTTGAGTTTATCAAAGACTTCTATTTTTATCTATTCACATACTTTGGGCTTTTTTAATTGACTGATTGTGCTAAAGCTCTTTTCCAATCTTATCTGTTGTATGGAGTTGTTATGTCATCTTCCAGCTCACTGATTCTCTCCTGAGCCACTGTTACTCTCTTAGAGAAGCTTTCTAGTGAGGTATATATTTGTCACTGAAGTTTTTTGTCTTTTTATATCAATTTAGATTTTTCTCATTTCTATTTTCATATCATCTTGATTCTTATTTGTGGTTCATTTAGTTCCTTCTATGCTTTCCTGAATTCTATGAGGATCCTTTATATTTCTTCTCTGTAATTCTTATCTGAGAGTCTAAATAGGTATTTGGCAATTATCGGGTCATCATAAATACCATCTTCATTCTGTAAGAATAATGGAGACCTGCATTGTTTCTGCATTGTCAAGCATGTAGTAGTATTTTTTTCTATGTGTTCTGTGGTTCATTGACTAGAAGGTCGGAAAGTCCTCAGAATGGAGTTGAGCAGCCAGCTGTTTAAATAGTCAATCCATACTAAGGTCACCATGACTATTTAAAAATTCTCTAAAGTGGGTATAAAAGTAAGAATGTATGTTGGGCTGGGGTCACTACCTGTGTTTGTTTAATCCCATCATGCTAGTTTGTGGCTCTCAATAAATTGCTCTTTGCTTGATTGCATCATGAGTGTTTTGTTCCTTGGTTTGGAATAGAAGGTTGGACCCAATATCATAAATTAGAGGGATGTCTACCATTGCTTTTTGCTTTTTCTCCTGATTCTGTCTTAAGCCTCATTTTTGTTTTTGCCCTTTGCGCCAAAAATTTGTAAATTTTAACTTTATTAGTGTAGACATACGAGTCTTTTAGTCATTGTGTGTTATCTTGGAAGAAAAAACTAACAGTGAGAACTAGTAAAATGGATTTTAACAATCTTGACATATTAACGAACTAGTTATAGTATTTATTGGTCCTAATATAAGCATATAGGTAACAACAACGTTATAGTGTTGAGCTTTGCAATAGTTACATGTTGCAACAAATTGATAGTTTTCAGGTTTCTGTGGATATCAAGCAAGATGAGCAAGCAGATCCACTTAGGTCTTAGTGTCATTTATTTTACAGCTTATATAGCAGCACTAATAACTATTGAATCTGATACAAAAAACTCAGAAGTCATACCATCACACTAGAAGACTACAACCAAACCATGCCCTGCTCTTTTACAGGTTGTACATACTACTCTGATGTATTATTGGTTACATCTTCTATTAATAAGAATTTGTGAAACTTACTAAGTAGAAGGCAACTGCCTTAAGAAAATAGGGCAGGGAATATAAATAATATACTAACCAGAGATGTTGACAATATGATCACTTTCTCTTTATTTCCACCATAAATTATACAAGGTAATACTATCTATAATTATCTAATTTCTGATTTTTTACTTGATTCATTGTACATCTATATGAGCTAACTGTTGCCTTGGCTCATCTGTTGGATATCTCTCTATTATATAGCACAAGTTCAGAAATTTTGTGATGGCAGCTGCATTTTATCTTGGGGATGAAATATTTGATAAAAATATACCTAATATTAAAACTATTTTAATGAGGCTATATAGTAAAATAGAAGCCCTAGATAAATACTGAAATTATCTAGTCTACTGAATAGTCTCCTTTTGAGATTATGCAGAACCGAATGAAAGCTCTTAAAGGAGAAAATTAATGGTATTAATACATTAAAGAGCATTGGCTGGCTCTAGAATACATAAACCAAGTTTTTTGACAGACTACTATTATGATCTAGGCATCATTTTTTCAGTAATAATTCAAGTACATAAGCAGTGTGATGCAGCAGTGCATCACGAAAAAATTGTACTAAGTTGTATAGCTTAAGTTTCCAGAAATTATTTAGCTTTAAGAATACAGGTTAGCACAAAAGCAACATAGAGTTGGTATGAGGATTATATTACTATTTTTTTTGTGTGTGACATTGGACCAGGCAATAGGTAAAACTTAATAGAAAGTCATATTGAGGACTTTATTAAAAGATATTATTTAAACTGGTAAAATTAACCACTTGGACATGGTTGCTATATCAAGTGTACTGGGTACCAAAACCTGGTACATAATGATATGAACAATATAATTTGCATAATATGTTACCTGAAATTAATAAGAAAAATGAAAATTAATAGGAATGGAAACAGAAAATTTAGTAAGTTAGATAATATTTGACACAGAATATTATCAAGACACAAAATTTTCTATAAAATAATTTTGTAAATATTACTTTAATTGAGATGACAATAGTTGATAAAATGCACATGTTTTAGGATTATTTTTGTTTACCTTTTTTAAATTAATATCTTTATTTAAACATTTGGTTAGAAATATGATTGCAGTTGGGTTTCAGTCATGTAAAGAACATGCCCCTTCACCAGTGCAATATTCCCATCACCAATGTCCCAAATCTCCCTACTTCCCACCCCACACCCCCACCTGTACTCTAGACAGGCTTTCCACTTCCCTCATTTATTCACAATGTTATGATAGTTCTAGGTGTAGTTATTTCTCTAACTGCACTCACCACTTTCTGTGGTGAGCTTCATGTCCTGAGCTGGATCTATCATCCCTCCTCTCTTTGTCTCTGAGGATTATTGCAAAAATGTCTATTTTTTTATAACACAAAAATGAGTGAGACTGTATTCTGCCTCTCTCTCCCTCTGACTTACTTAACTCAGCATAATAGATTCCATGTACCTCATAGTTGTTTTGATTTGCATCTGGCTGATGATTAGTGATGTGGAGCATTTTTCATGTGCCTTTTGGCCATTTGTATTTCTTCTTTATCAAAGTGTCTGTTCACTTCTCCCCCTTTTTTGATGGAATTCGATGGTTTTTTTTATTCTTGTAAAGTTCTGTCAGTGCCTAGTATATTTTGGATCTTACCCCGTTATCTTATGGGTAGTAGGTGAATAGTTTCTCCCACTCAGTGGGTGGCTCTTGTACCCTGGGCACTATTTCCTTGAGGTGCAGAAGCTTCTCAGCTTAATATATTCCCTTCTGTTTATCTCTGCTTCCACTTGTTTGAAGAGTGTTGTTACACCTTGAGGATGCCGTTTTTTCAATGTCATGGAGTGTTTTACAAATATATTGTTATATATACCTTATGGTTTCAGTTCTGATATCAAGGTCTTTAATCTATTTAGATTTGACCTTCTTACATGGTGTTAGCTGGGGTCCTGAGTTCACTTTTTTGCAAGTGTCTAACCAGTTGTGCCAACACCGCCTGTTGAAGAGGTTTCCATTGCTCCATTTAGAATTTCTTGCTCCTTTATCAAAAATTAGGTGATTGTATGTCTGGGGAACATTTTCTGAGTACTCAAGCCTATTCCACTGATATGAAGATCTCTCTTTATTCCAGTACCATGTTTTTTTTTTTGATAAATATTGCTTTGCTATACAGTTAAAATTCAGGAAAGTAATGCCTCCCATATTTCTTTTCCAAGGAGTGCTTTAGCTATTTGAGGAGCTATTGTTCCAAATGAATTTTAGAATTGTTTGTCCCACTTCTTTGAAGAATGCCATGGGTATCTGTAGAGGGATCTCATTAAATCTGTACATTGCTTTGGGGAATATTGCCATTTTAATGCTGTTAATCCTGCCAATCCATGAGCATAATATGTGTTTCCATTTTCATGTCCTCTCTTATTTCTCGGAGCAAGGTTTTATAGTTTTCTTTGTATAGGCCCTTCACGTCTTTGGTCAAGTTTACAACATATATGAGTTTGGTGGTATTAATGTAAATGGGGTTGTTTTCTTAATGTCCATTTATTCCCTATCATTATTGGTGTATAAAAAGGCCATTGATTTCTGTGTGTTAATTTTGTAGCCTGCCACAAATACATTGATGTCCTCTTTTAAATTTGTCAATAATTATATTAGATAATTTTCTGGTCTCTCATTGGTTACTTATATGTTTAGTAGCATGATTTTTTTTGTTGCATATATTCCTTGATTAGTAAGAAGTGTCCATCTTTGTCCCTTACAACTTTTCTGAGTCTAAAGTTTGTGTTGTCTGATATTAATATGGCCACCCGAGCTTTTTTTAATGTGTTGTTTGCTTGGGTGATTTTCCTCCAATCTTTGATGTTGAGTCTATATTTGTTCTGACTATTCAGTTGGGTTTCTTGTAGGCCGCAAGAGATTAGGTTCATCTTTTTTATCCATTTCGCCACTTTTGTCTCTTAACTGGTGCATTTAGTATATTGACATTGAGGAAGATGATTGCCATGGGATTTACTGTCATTTTTGTGTATAAGTTTGGTGTGTCTGTTGGTCTGTCTTGTCTTAAAGTAGACTTTTCAGTTTTTCCTTTAAGGCTCATTTTGTATCTGTAAAGTTTCTGAGCTGTTGTTTATCCATAAAGCTATGTATTCTTCCTTCAGACCTGAACATGAGTTGGGCTGGGTGCAGTATTCTTGGTGAGGCATTCATTTCATTCAGTCTTTTTACAATATCCCACCACTGTCTTCTGGCCTTGAGAGTTTTTTGTATCATGTCTGCTGTAAATCTTATGAATGCTCCTTTAAATGTAATTTTCCTTTTTGACCTTGCTGCTTTCCGTATTCTATTTCTATCTTTAGGATTTTTTATTTGTCACTAGGATGTGTCTTGGGCTGTTTTTCTTCGGGTCTGTTTTACAGGTACTATTCAGGCATGCAGGATTTAGTTGCCTGCAGTCTTTAGCTCTGGGATTATCTCTGTGATGATGTTTTTGGCTGTTGATTCTTCCAGGGAATCCCCTTCCCAGGCCTCTGTGTCTCCAATGATCTTTATGTTTTTTCTGTTGAGTTTATCAAATACTTCTATTTTCATCTCTTCACATTCCTTGAGTATTCTTTCCATTGTATTACCTTTTGCCAAAGGTTCTTTCCAAACTCTTTTGCTGTATGGAGTTGTTCTGCATTTCATCCTCCAGTTCACTGATTCTATCCATGGCTGCTTTTACCCTGCTAGAGAGGTTTTCCATTGTGTTTTTCAGTTCTGCTCTACCATGTTTCTTAGATCTGTTACAGTTTGGAATTTTCTAATTTCTGTCTTTGTGTTCTGTTCAGCTAGAGTTATGTTTTCTTTGATTTCCATGAGGATCCTCCATGTTTCTATTCTAAACTCCTTATCTGAGAGGTAAATCAGATGGTTGGTATTTTGGGCGTCATCAGAGCTATCATCTTCATTTTCTGTGCATGGTGTTTGCCTGTGAGGTTTCCCCATTGTCATGCTTTTAGTGTGTTTTTTTTCTGCTAGTTATGGTGGGTTTCATTTGTTCAAAAGAGCATAAGAGCATGCAGCTGCAAAGTGAAGTGGAGTGGCCATGTTCTCTAGAGTCTCTAGGACAGGGGTCTCAAACTTGTGGCCCACCAGCCATTTGTGGCCCTCCATACAATATTTTGTGGCCCGCAGCTGGCCTTCAAATATCCAGAATTCATGATTATTCACTTACTGAATAATCGCAATAAAAATCACATTAGTAAGAAAAAAAAACTCATTAAACATTCAAATACCCCGAGCAGTTCTGTTTGGGATATACAAATGTTTAATGCGATTTTTTGTGCTTTTTTCTTACTAATGCGATTTTTATTGCTAATATTCAGTAAGTGAATAATCATGAATACTTTGCACCTAGTACAGACATCATTTCTGCTGCTCCTGCCCGCTGTCCCTTGCATTATCGGAGGCCTATGGGAGAGAAGGGAGAGAAGTTTATTACAGAATTAGATTTTGTCATACCTTTATCATGACTTCATCAAAGCCTGCAGTGAAGAGAAAGATTGATGACTAGCACAGACAATTTCAGAAAAAGTGGGAGACACAGTATTTCTTTGTTGAGCACAGGGGCATCTCCACACATCTTATTTGCTCAGAGAAAGTTGCAGTGCACAAGGAATACAACTTAAAATGCCATTATTTAACTAAACATGCTGATGAATGTGCAAAATATTAAGAAAATGAGAGAGCCAAGAGTTGAGAGAAGTGAAAGCCTTCAATGAGAAGGATGGAAATGCTTTTTTTGAGTTGAATAATCATAAATGGCTCATGGACTTGGCTTTTCTTGTTGACATCACACTTTCCAAATTTTTGTGGACCCCTTTTCCTTTGATGTGCAAGATGCCCCTCCTGTGATTCAAATGGAGCTCATTGACCTGCAATGCAACTCTGATCAAAGCCAAGTTCAGGGAGATTAGTAAAAAAGCAGACATGCATGGGCAATTTTTTAGAGAATTGCCCCCACCCCCCAGCTTCCCTGAGCTTTCTCGAATGTTCAAGCACACTATGTCTTTTTGGGAGCACATATTTGTGTGAAAAGTTATTCTCCACATTGAACTTCAATAAGTCAAAGTACAGGTCTAGACTTAATGATGATCATCTTCAAGCCATACTGAGGATCTCAACTGCTTCCTCTCTAAAGCCAAATGTGGTTCAGATTTGTGAGAAGAAGCGCTGTCAAGTCTCTGGCAGCAAGGAATAGGCAAAATATGCCATGTTCAGAATTGTTCATGATCTTCACTCAATGTTCTATTCATGTCCAGAAGAAATAAATAAAACTGTTAATAATGACATTTGAGGACTTTTTTTGTGAAATCCCTTATGTGGCCCTGTCTCATCCCAACTTTGCCTCTTGTGGCCCCCAGGTAAATTGAGTTTGAGACCCCTGCTTTAGGAGAGCAATTTTGCTCAGTCGTTCTCAGCACAGGTTCAGGACACAGAATAGTAGAGAAATATGCACAGGCAACATGTACATTCTCTCCCAATTGGTAATCACACAGCAGGGGCAGATTCTTCCCACTTGACTTCACAGACAAAGGATTTGCCTTTCCGGTAGTTACTACTGATATCCAGTTTTCACTCATGGACTCTATCTTCCTTGTCTTCTCAGCCCGGGCAACTCTAGGAAGGCGATTTTGCTGGGCCCATTTAGGCCCACTAAGGAGAGGTTCAAGACACAGAACAGTAGAACATTTGTTAACCTTTTAAAGATTATTTTGCCTCTCATGTGTCTTTTGGCATTTCTTCTTTGAGGTATTTCTTCTTTGAGGAAATGTCTGTTCATTTCTTCTCCCCATTTTTTTGATGGGGTTATATGTTTTTATTTTACTAACTTGTCAGTACCTTATGTATCTTAAATATTATCTTCTTATATATCTTAGATATTATCCCCTTGTTTGATGGGTATTGAGTGAATAGTTTCACCCATTTTGTAGGTGGCTTTTGTATCTTAGGCACTATTTTCATTGAGTTGCAGAAGCTTCTCGGCTTAATATAGTCATATTTGTATATCTCTGATTCTATTTGCTTGGAGAGTGCTGTTTCCTCCTTGAATCTTAATGTCATATAGTATTTTACCTATGTGATGTTTTATATACCATATTGTTTCAGGACTGATAACAAGGTCTTTAATCCATTTGGGTTTGATCTTTATGCATGGTGTTAGATGGGGGTCTGAGTTCACTTTTTTGCAAGTGGCTAACCAGTTGTTGCCAACATCACTTATTGAAAAGGCTTTCCTTGCTCGATTTTGGATTTCTTGCCCCTTTATCAAAGGGGAAATATATTCTGAATACTCAAGTCTATTCCACTGATCTGTCTTTATTCCAATACCATGTTGTTTTGATAACTATTCCTTTGTAATATGCTTTAAAATTTGGGAACGTAATGCCCCACACATTCTTTTTCCCAAAGATTGCTTTAGTTATTTGTGGATGTTTATTGTTCCAAATAAATTTCAGGAGAGTTTGATCTCCACTGCATAAGTTTAATAGCAGGAATCGCCAATAGATTTGTCAAAGCAACAAGTATTGCACCAGAGAAGCTGACTTTTCTTTGCCTATTCTCACAACTAAATATGCTTTAAAAGATTTGCATACAAATTACAGGATATAAAGGGATTGGAGAGTGGACACTAATACAGTGGATAAACTATCAACTTTGCATGCAACCAACCTGGGTTTGATCCCAGGGACCAAATCCCCTGTGAGAGACCAGGAGTGATTCAGGAGCTCAGAATCAGGAGCAAGTTTAGAGCTCAGACTTGAGCACAGCCAGGTATGGCTACAAAAATTAAAAAAACAGGAAAATATACAGTATTCAGATAAGTCCTCTTTTTCTACTTTAGTGTGATTTATATAAGATATGTAGAGGAATTTTTTGTGGGGTATCATACCTGGCAGCACTTGGGGGTTACTCCTGGATCTGCACTCAGAAGTTGCTGCCGACATGATTGAGGGACCATATGGGATACAAGTAATCGAAACGGAATCTGTCAGGTGTTGCCTGCGTGCAAGGCAAATGCACTTCTGCTGTGCTATTGCTCCAGCCCCACTATTGTAGTTTATTTTTTAAGGTTTTTTGTACTGGTATTTATGCTTCTGTTTTGTGTGAATTAGTCCAGTAGTCAAATGTTACTTAATTTAATGAAGTCAATCTTACCCCTCCCTTTACCTATAGGCCAGTGTTTTATTGTTCTACATAAAAAAGTTTTATTTCAACTTTTTTCCTATATTATCGCCTGGAATTCAAAAAATTTCAATTTGATATTTCAGAGCTCTAATTAGTGTGAGTGGAAGATATTTACATTATGTTTAAAATAATGGATAATAAATTTAAGAAAATCTAAAGTTTAATTTTTCCTTTAAATTAAACACTGTTCAGTAATAAATATGCATTAGTTGAATATTAGTCCTCAATAAAAGCAAATCCTATTCAACATAGCACTGGAAGTACTTGCTATAGCGATTAGGCAAGAAAAAGATATCAAGGGAATCCAGATAAGAAAGGAAGAAGTCAAGCTCTCACTGTTTGCAGATGACATGATGCTCTACTTAGAAAAACCTAAAGACTCTACCAAAAAGCTTCTAGAAACAATAGACTCATATAGCAAGGTGGCAGGCTACAAAATTAACACACAAAAATCAATGGCCTTTCTATACACCAATAGTAATAAGGAAGAAATGGACATTAAGAAAACAACCCCATTCACAAAATGCCACACAAACTCAAATATCTTGGAATCAACTTGACTAAAAATGTGAAGGACCTATACAAAGAAAACTATAAAACTCTGCTCCAAGAAATAAGAGAGGACACGTGGAAATGGAAACACATACTCTGCTCATGGATTGGCAGGATTAACATAATCAAAATGGCAATACTCCCCAAGGCGTTATACAGATTCAACGCTATCCCTCTAAAGATACCTATGACATTCTCCAAAGAAGTGGATCAGGCACTTTTGAAATTTGTTTGGAACAATAAACACCCTAGAATAGCTAAAGCAATCATTGGGAAAAAGAATATGGGAGGAATAACTTTCCCCAACTTTAAACTTTACTATAAAGCAATAGTTATCAAAACAGCATGGTTTTGGAATAAGGACAGACCCTCAGATCAGTGGAATAGGCTTGAATACTCAGAAAATGTTCCCCAGACAAACAATCACCTAATTTTTGATAAAGGAGCAGGAAATCCTAAATGGAGCAAGGAAAGCCTCTTCAACAAGTGGTGTAGCCACTTGCAAAAAATTGAAATTAGACCCCCAGCTAACATCATGTATGAAGGTAAAATCCAAATGGATTAAAGACCTCGATATCAGACCCCAAACCATAAGATATATAGAACAACACATAGGCAAAACTCTCCAGGACATTGAGACTACAGGCATCTTCAAGGAGGAAACTGCACTCTCCAAGCAAGTAAAAACAGAGATTAACAGATGGGAATATATTAAGTTGAGAAGCTTCTGCACCTCAAAGGAAATAGTGCCCAGGATACAAGAGCCACCCACTGAGTGGGAGAATCTATTCACCCAATCCCCATCAGACAAGGGGCTAATCTCCAAAATATACAAGGCACTGACAGAAATTTACAAGAAAAATACATCTAATCCCATCAAAAAATGGGGAGAAGAAATGAACAGACACTTTGACAAAGAAGAAATACAAATAGCCAAAAGACACATGAAGAAATGCTCCACATCACTAATTATCAGGGAGATGCAAATCAAAACAACAATGAGATACCACCTCACACCACAGAGAATGGCACACATCACAAAGAATGAGAACAAACAGTGCTGGCGGGGATGTGGAGAGAAAGGAACCCTTATCCACTGCTGGTGGGAATGCCGTCTAGTTCAACCTTTATGGAAAGCAATATGGAGATTCCTCCAAAAACTGGAAATCGAGCTCCCATACGACCCAGCTATACCACTCCTAGGAATATACCCTAAGAACACAAAAATACAATACAAAAATCCCTTCCTTACACCTATATTCATTGCAGCACTATTTACCATAGCAAGACTCTGGAAATAACCAAGATGCCTTTCAACAGACGAATGGCTAAAGAAACTGGGTCAAATGGGACCTCAGTTTCCAGTTTTTTGAGGAATCTTTATATTGTTTCCATAAGGGTTGAACTAGACGACATTTCCACCAGCAGTGAATGAGAATACCTTTCTCTCCACATCTCCGCCAGCACTGATTGTTCTTTTTTGTGATGTGTGCCAGTGTCTGTGGTGTGAAATAGTAACGCATTGTCATTTCGATTTGCATCTCCCTGATGATTAGTGATGTGGAGCATTTTTTCATGTGTCTTTGGACATTTGTATTTCTTCTTTGAGAAATTGTTCATTTCTTTCCCCAATTTTTTGATGGGGTTAGATGTTTTTTCTTGTTAAGAACTGTCAGTAGCTTGTATATCTTAGATATTAGCCCCTTATTTTATGGGTATTGGGTGAATAGCTTCTTCCATTCTGTGGGTGGCTTTTGTATCCTAGGCATTATTTCATTTGAGGTGAAAAAGCTTCTCAGCTTCATATAGTCAGATTTGTGTATCTATGCTTTGACTTCTTTAGAAAGTGCTATTTATTCCTTAAAGATGTCTTTAGTTTCAATGTCCTGGAGTGTTTTACCTATGTGTTGTTCTATATACCTTCTGGTTTCAGGTCTGATATCAAGGTCTTTAATCCATTTGGATTTGACCTTGGTGCATGGTGGTAGCTGGAGGTCTGAGTTCATTTTTTTTGGAAGTGGCTAACCAGTTGTGCCAAAACCACTTGTTGAAGAGGATTAATTGGTTGTATATCTGGGGAGCATTTTCTGAATAATCTAGTCTATTCCACTGATCTGAAGGTCTGCCCTTATTGCAATACCATGCTGTTTTAAAGATTATTGCTTTGTAATACAGTTTAAAATTGGGAAAAGTAATGCTTCCCATGTACCTTTTTCCATGGGTTGTTCTAGCTATTTTTGGATGTTTATTGTTTTAGACAAATTTCAGTAGTGTTTGCTCCATGTCTTTGAAAAATGTTATGGGTATCCTTAGAGTTATTGCATTAAATCTGTACAATGCCTTGGGTAGTATTGCCATTTTAATTATCTTAATCCTCCCAATTCATGGACAGGGTATATGTCTCCATTTCTGTGTGTCCTCTTATTTCTTGAAGCAGGGTTTTGTACTTTTCTTTGTATATGTCCTTCACATCTTTAGTCAAGTTGTTTTTGGGGAGACTCTTTATGACTATTTTAATTTCCTCAGTAGTAATGTGTCTGTTTAGAGATGTAAAATCATTCTGGTTCATTTTGGAAGATTATAAGAGTACAAGAATGTATCTATTACCTCCAGGTTTTTATGTTTTGTGGCATAGAATTTCTCAAAGTAGTCTCTGATTACCCTTTGAATCTGCAGTATCTGTAGTGATCTTTCCCTTTTCATCCTAATTTGGTGTATTATATTTCTCTTTCTCCGTTTCTTTGTGAATTTTGCTAGTGATTTATTAATCTTGTTTATTTTTTTAAAGGAACAACTTTTTCTTTTATTGATTTTTCAAACTTTTTTCTCGATTTCCATTGCTTTGATTTCTGCTCTAAGCTTTATTATTTTCTTCTGCCTACCTACATTTGGTTTCTTTTGTTGGTCATTTTTGAGTTCTGAAAGCTGTGTCATTAAACTTTTTATAATGGCCCCTTCTTCCTTTCTGATTTGTGCTTGCAAGGCTATAAATTTTCCTCCTAGTACTGGTTTTGTTGTGTCCCATAAATTCTGAGAATTTGTGTCTTCATGTCTTCATTGTTATTTGTTACCAGAAGATCCTATTTAAAGTTATGAAAGAATTTGTTTGTGAATCCATCTGGGCCTGGGCTTTTGTTTTTGGGAAGAGTCTTTATGACCATTTTAATTACCTCAGTAGTAATGTGTCTGTTTAGATATGCAAAATCATTCTGGTTTATTGTGTTTTGATTTTTTTTTATTTCATCTCTGACCCACTGGTTGTTCAGTTGTGAACTACTTAGTTTCCAGGACTTAAAGTTTTTTTTCTGTGTTTCTTTGTAGCTCACATCTAATTTCATTGCCTTTTGGTCAGTGAAGGTAGTTTGTACGTTTCCTATCCTCTTGGCTTTATGGAGATATGTTTTATGGGCCTGTATGTGATCTATTCTGGAGAATGACCCATGTGCATTGAAGAAAAATGTGTATCCAGTTTTCTGTGGATGGAGTATATATATATACATATATATACCAGTCCATTTTCTTCTATTTCTCTTTTCAGAGCTAATACAATATTGTTGTGTTTCAACCTGGCTAATATCAAGTAGTTTGAGGGCACTGTTATTGTGATGCTATTGATATTTTCTTTCAAGTTTCTCCAAAGTTGTATTAAATATTTTGCAGGTCCATCATTTGGTGCATATATACATTGGAGGATGATGTTTTCTTGTATATTTTCTTTATTTAGTAACTAATGACCAACTTTGTCCCTTACACCTTTTCTGAGTCTAAAATTTGTTTCATCTGATAATAATATGGCCACTCCAGCTTTTTGGAGGGTGTTCTTTGTTTGTATGATTTTCTTCCAGCCTTTGATTTTGAGTCTATGCTTGTTTTGATTATTCAGTTGTGTTTATTGTAGAAAGCAAAAGGTTGAATTTATCTTTTTGATCCATTTTGCCACTCTATGTCTCTTAACATGTGCATTTAATCCGTTGACATTGAGAAAGATAATTGTTCTGGCATTTAGTGTCATCTTTGTGTAGAAGTTTGGTGCATCAGTTGGTTTTTTTTCTTTTCTTAAAGAAAACTTAAGCTTTTACTTTTAGGGCTGGCTTTGAGTCTATAAAGTTTCTAAGCTGTTGCTTATCTGTGAATCTATGTATTCTTCCTTCAAATGAGAACGTGAATCTGGCTGGGTGCAGTATTTTAGACAAAGCATTCATTTCATACATTCTTGTCACTATATCCCAGCACTGCCTTCTGGCATTGAGGGTTTCTTGTAATAGGTTTGTTGTAAATCTTAAGGATGCTCCTTTGAATGTAATTTCCCTTTTTGACCTTGCTGCTTTTAGTATTCTATCCCTATTCTTGGAATTTGTTACAGTGTCAAGGATTTTCTTTGGGTGCTTTTCTTTTAGTCTCTTTTAGCTGCTACTCTTCCGGCATGCAGGATTTGATTACATGCTATCTGTAGCTCTGGGAGTTTCTCAGTCATGATGTCCTTAACTGTTGATTCTTCCTGAGGATTTTCTGCATGGGTCTCTGGGACTCCAATGATTCTTATAATGTTTTTGTTTAATTTATCATAGACTTCAATTTTTATCTGCTCAGAGTCCTTGAGTATTTTTTCCATTGTCTGTTAATTTGCTTTGAGGTTTTTTCAATCTCTTCTGCTGAATGGATTTGTTCTGTATCTTATCTCCAGCTCACTGACTCTATTAGCAGCTTCTGTTACTCTGTTGGAGAGACTCTTTATTAAGTTTTTATTTCATCTACCTAGTTTTTTAGTCCTGTTATTTCAGTCTGGAGTTTTTTGATTTCTGTCTTTGTGGTCTGTTCAGCTTGATCTATGCTTTCTTTGAGTTCTATGAACATCTTCCATATTTCTACTCTAAGTTCCTTATTTGAAAGTATAATTAGGTGGTTGGAAATTTTGGGGTCATCAGAGCTGCCATCTTCATTTAATATTTTTGATGTTGGCTTAGTGTTGTTTCCCCATTGTCACACTTTGTGTGTGTGTGTGTGTGTGTGTGTTTTCTACGTTTTTTAGTGGAGCCCTCAGCAATAATGTCCACGACCAAGAATCTTCCTGTTCAGGCATGTCCTGGGCACTTCAGTCTCTCAGCTTCCTTAGAGGATTCTTTGCTAGGATTGGTCTCAAACCCACAGCACTTAGGTGCACTCAGCAATGATGTCAGTGACTCAAACTCACCCTGTTCAGGCATGTCTAGGGCACCTCAGTCTCTCAGCTACCTTTGGGGATTTTTGAGTGTACTCAAGTACACTCAGCAATAATGTCAGTGACCCAGTCTCCAATATATTTTAATATATTAAATAATATATAAAATATATTATTTTATCTGTATGTAATCTATTCTGGAGAATTACCCATGTGCATTGAAGAAAAATAATATATAAAATAATAATTTTAAATATTTTTTAGAAATACAGTGTGAGGGATTGAAGTGGTGCAGCAAGAGGTAGGTGGCTGCCTTGCATGCAGTATCCTAGGACCGACTGTGGTTTGATCCCCTGGAAACCCATATGGTCCCCCAAGCCAGGAGCGATTTCTGAGCACCTAGCCAGGAGTAATCCTTGAATGTCACTGGATGTGTCACAATAACCAAAAAAAAAGAAAGAAAAGAAATATAGTATGAATGCTGTAAATATCGGAGAAATTAGAAAGGGAAGTCCCTTGGCCTAAAAGATACAAGGTTTCTCCACCCTTGAACCATATAGTCATGGGAATAACTACAGGCTTCGTACACACTCCTTTTTACATCCCAAGGACGTTTTATGGTGTCATGAAACTTTCCGCTCAGTTGTGGATAATAGAAACAGGCCTCTAGCTAGAGATCTTGGTATTTGCACAAGTCACAGGATGAAGCCTAGGATACCATCTTTCTTTACTGTTCTTGCAATTCTATTCCATCACTGTTGTTATCAGTCTTCTGTAATGGTGGTCTTGGTTTTTGTATAGATTCTAGGATGAGCCTAGGATAGAGTCCTTTATTATGTTTCCAGAAGATCTGCTCTATTGCAGTTGTCAAAGTCAGACTTTTGGAACTAGAGGTGTTAGTTATTGTACAAATTCTAGGCCAAAACCTAGGTTAGGGCCTTTCTTATTGGTCCTAGGATAAATTCTGTCCAGTCATCATTGTCAAGGTCAGTCTTCTGTAGTTAGTGATCTTGAATTTTGCACAGATAAAGGAGGACATGTCTTCTGATTTTATCTTAGGTGATTAGATAGGACAACCTTAGATTCTTAGATCAAGTTGTTGCTGTTTTCTCATTGTCAAGATGTCATATCAAAAGCAGCACAAGTGGTTCCAGAGTGGTATTAGGAATTTCCCAGGGGTAGTTTGGTTCCTGGTGCTGTTGTAGGGGATTGCGGTCGTTCTCTGGGCTCTAGGGCTCGGTATTGGACAGTCACTGTCTGATCACATGAAGTCTAAGTTAGGTTTACATGACACATGTTCAGGGTGGGAGGTGCCCTTGCATTATAAAATGTATGGGTTCTTATACCTAATAGATAAGAGCTTGTTTCTGTAAATAAGATTTTCCCCTGTTTTAGTATGCCTTTGGAAAAAAAGATGGTGCCATGTTATATTGCTGGTGCATTTGAGGGTAAGAATGTCAGGCTACACAATCTCTGTGCCCTGGTTTTGACATGAACTTTTATCCCAGGCAAGACTTTTTTCTTATAGGTTTTCATAATAAGCCAAACCAAAACAGGTCAACTTAAGGCAAAAAAGAAATATATATATATATAATTTTTAAAGATGTAATTGGAGAAAAATACAGTGATGTAAGAGACTACCTTACATTTAGTAATAAGCAGACTGAGAGGTATTATTATAAAAATATTAAACATATAAAATAAAGTTTTCCATTTTCTTTTGAGATATTCTTGTGGGGGGTGAAATCCAGGGCACATTTTCATGACACACTGTGGTCTTCTTGAGTTTGATAAATGATTTGCAAAAAAAAGGGATCAGGTAGAGTCCTTGTTCTGGAAGTCCTTCTGGAGCTGAATCCAGTATCATGCAACAGTCCACATTTGGGGGGTGATAAAAGGGCCACACAGCATGAGTCAACAGGAATGTTGGTTGCAGATTTTGCTGGAGAATGAGATGTGGGGCTGAGAGGGTGTCCTTTTTCTTTGGAAGCTAGGTAATGGCTTATTGGGGCAGGAGGTCGGTCTCGGTATCTAATGAGTTAAGAACTGAGGGTGAAGAGAATTAAATAAGGAGGAATATTGGATCATGATCGAGGGGGTGAAAGGATAGAAATTTCTGAAGGGGGGGTGTATAGAAGGGGCTATATACACTTTAGGTATAGAAAGTTTACAATTTAGGTTTGGCACTCAGAGGGGAATCCGCTATCTATAAACTCAAGACCACATAAATACAGATATTAGTGATCTTTTCTTAAGTTTTTGTTAGAGGCCTAACCCTCGTAGGATGAGTCTGAGTTCTTAAGAAATAATTGAATAAATTCAATATAAATAATTAGTTTAGATATAGATTTTGAGAGGAAAAAAGGAACAAAAATAAGAGAGAAACGTGAGTAAATTCAGCAGAAATAAAGTTAAAATATAAAAATTTGGTTTTGTGTCGAAGCTGGAAGGTTAATCTATTTCTAGGCACATCATCACGGATGAGGGTAGGCTTTGCTAAATGAAGGTTTCAGGGTTAGATAGTGGCTGGAGCATTTTAGGATATACATATTTTTTTTCCAGTTAATCCTAAATTGTAGTGCATCTTTTATACTTTTTCTTTTTTTTTTTTAACACCACCCATCACCAGTGCAACATTCCCATCACCAATGTCCCAAGTCTCCCTCCTCCCCACCCAAACCCCGCCTGTACTCTAAACAGGTTCTCAATTTCCCTCATACATTCTCATTATTAGGACAGTTCAAAATGTAGTTATTTATCCAACTAAACTCATCACTCTTTGTGATGAGCTTCCTGAGGTGAGCTGGAACTTCCAGCTCTTTTCTCTTTTGTGTCTGAAAGTTATTATTGCAAGAATGTCTTTCATTTTTCTTAAAACCCATAAATGTGTGAGACCATTCTGCGTTTTTCTCTCTCTCTCTGACTTATTTCACTCAGCATAATAGATTCCGTGTACATCCATGTATAGGAAAATTTCATGACTTCATCTCTCCTGACAGCCGCATAATATTCCATTGTGTATATGTACCACAGTTTCTTTAGCCATTCGTCTGTTGAAGGGCATCTTGGTTGTTTCCAGAGTCTTGCTATGGTAAATAGTGCTGCAATGAATATAGGTGTAATGAAGGGGTTTTTGTATTGTATTTTTGTGTTCCTAGGGTATATTCCTAGGAGTGGTATAGCTGGATCGTATGGGAGCTCGATTTCCAGTTTTTGGAGGAATCTCCATATCGCTTTCCATAAAGGTTGAACTAGACGGCATTCCCACCAGCAGTGGATAAGAGTTCCTTTCTCCCCACATCCCCGCCAACACTGTTTATTCTCATTCTTTGTGATGTGTGCCATTCTCTGTGGTGTGAGGTGGTATCTCATCGTTGTTTTGATTTGCATCTCCCTGATGATTAGTGATGTGGAGCACTTTTTCATGTGTCTTTTGGCCATCTGTATTTCTTCTTTGTCAAAGTGTCTGTTCATTTCTTCTCCCCATTTTTTGATGGGATTAGATGTTTTTTTCTTGTAAAGTTCTGTCAGTGCCTTGTATATTTTGGAGATTAGCCCCTTATCTGATGGGTATTGGGTGAATAGTTTCTCCCACTCAGTGGGTGGCTCTTGTATCTTGGGCACTATTTCCTTTGAGGTGCAGAAGCTTCTCAGCTTAATATATTCCCATCTGTTAATTTCTGCTTTCACTTGCTTGGAGAGTGCAGCTTCTTCCTTGAAGATGCCTTTAGCCTCAATGTCCTGGAGTGTTTTACCTACGTATTGTTCTATATATCTTATGGTTTTGGGGCTGATATAGAGGTCTTTAATCCATTTGGATTTTACCTTCGTACATGATGTTAGCTGGGGGTCTAAGTTCAATTTTTTGCAAGTGGCTACCCAGTTTTGCCAACACCACTTGTTGAAGAGGCTTTCTTTGTTCCATTTAGGATTTTTTGCTCCTTTATCAAAAATTAGATGATTGTATGTCTGGGGAACATTCTCTGAGTATTCAAGCTTATTCCACTTATCCAGTGATATACATAATTTTTGAGTCTAGAGTATAAGCAACATGGTAGTGAGGACTATAAGAGGTGGCTACCCTATGTAGTATTGCCCCTTGCATCTTAGGTATCATGTTTCCTTTCTTAAAGAGAAACTGCCAGAGTGGGTTTTATTTAACCTAGATTGAGTTGATGTAGAATAAAAAGTAAAAAGGGGAGAAGGAAAGAAGTATGGGTGAGAGAGAGACAGAGAGGAAATGGTAATTTGCAAAGATGTATTTGTCTATGTATTTCTTAATTCTTTAAATTCCATTGGTAGGACATTACATGCTGATTTTATATCCTTAACTATAAGGTTGGTACATTTTATGCAGACTTTGGAAACTATTAGAATTTCTCTCTATATCCCCAGCTACTGGTGTCTTCCTTAGTTTACCCATAGGTGGGTTAGGTTACTGGGTTTTCAGTCTTGTTTTTTTAATGGTCTTTTTGAGTTGTATAGGAAGTATTTGGAGGTAGGTCTATTTTAAGGTTCATTTTTTTGGGGTGCAAGTGTTCACCCAAGTATGATAGAGAAGTTAGAAGCTAGTAAATTAGGTTGTGGGGGTATATATTTTCAAAGGGAGAAAAGAGTTGGGCTGCTCTGCCTAGGACTGTCTGGTGTAGTCTTAAGTGTCAGAGAGGTTTGTAAGGCAGACACTTTATGACCAGGGTGTGTTATGTACAGCCCTGCACTGGCAGAGGTACAGTGATTGAGTCGTCAAGTGTTCCTTCTTGTGTCTGTCCTGGCTAGGTAGGACTTTTTCTGTCTGTTCCCTGGTTCAGCACTCAATCGCTCCCCAGAGCTTCAGGGACAGAGGCACCAAATGGTGCCTGCAGCAAGCTTCCTCCCAGCCACCCCTGGCAAGACTGGTTCCCGTCTATTCCCTGGTGCTCATACTCACTGTGTCCCCAGAGCTGCAAGGACTGAGGCACTGAGATGGCGTCTCCAGTGCGCTTCCGATTTCTAGGAGTTTTGTTGTAATTTTTCACTTTTAATTTCTGTTAGATTTATTTATCTTCTTTTTTTTGAGAATCTTGACAACAATTTGTCTTTCTTGATTTTTCTTTCAAAAATCCAGCTTTTGGTGTTAGTGATTTTTGTGTTGTTTTCTTCTCTATTTTTTTTCCTTTGGGTCTGAGAACATTTTCATTAGTCCTCCCTCTGCTATAAATGGTATAAATGAGAAGTTATTTAGGTAGAGGACTCTAGGTTGAAAATTTATTTCCTTTAGTAATTTGATAATTCAATTACCCTATCTTCTTTCCTGGAGCATTTCTTATGGGAAATCAGGTGATTATTATGTCCTTTCCTATACAGTTAAAGTTTTCTTCCCCATACTGCTTTAGGAAGTTCATCTCTCTAGCGTTTGCCATTTTTATTACTATATGTCTTGGTGTTACTCTGTTTAAATCTATTTTGTTTTCTATTCTTTTGACTCTAGAATTTTTTGCAGCTGCCTCTTTACAGAGAGTGAGAAAGTTCTCTCCTTGTTCTCCTTTCCCCTAGTTCTTCCCTTCTGTTATTATTATAATTTAGAGCTTATTATCTTGTCTTTGTTTATTAATTACCTTATTTTTTCATTATTTAGTCTTTTTTCTTTTTTGACTTCTTTAAAAAATTATTTTAAAATGCGTCACAAAATTGACATAATTTATTACAATAAAATCGTTTTCATAGAGGGAACCTTGAGCTCCCGGAACAGGCCAGAGTGTGTGCAGGAGGTAGCTGACTAGGGCGGGTGGAAAGCGGCCATTCTAGAGAACCTTGAGCTCCTGGAACAGGCCAGAGTGGGTGCAGGAGGTCAACGACTAGGGCGGGTGGAAAGCGGCCATTCAAGAGAACCTGGCGCTCCTGGAACAGGCCAGAGTGGGTGCAGGAGGTTGCTGACTAGGGCAGAGGGAAAGCAGCCATTCTAGGGAACCTTGAGCTCCTGGAACAGGCCAGAGTGCATGCAGGAGGTCGTTGACTAGGGTGGGTGGAAAGTGGCCATTCTAGGGAATCTTGAGCTCCTGGAACAGGCCAGAGTGCGTGCAGGAGGTCGCCAACTAGGGTGGGTGAGGCCATTCAAGGAAACAGGGATAGGCCAGAGAGTGAACCTGCTCTGTTTGGCTTGAAAGGAGTGGTGATTGGTCAGGCTGGACTGAGGACTAGGGAAGGTCCAAAACTCAGCAACATCACCCAACATACTCACGTAAGAGCCACATGCCTTGAAGAGACCCAGCCCCACACCACAGGTGGCAAAAGAGGGCTGAAACCTGAAGGCACTGCACTCCAAGCCAAGCCAATAAATGCAAAGAAAGATGGGTAAACCAAGGAAAACATTAACAATAGGGGAGATGGAGAGACATCAGAACAAGTTCCCAAGTCCAACAAAATGCACAGACCCAAGAGAGGAAGACCTAAAAGCAGCCATGAGAATAGAATTCCAAGCCATGCTATAAGAAATTAAAGACACACTGGCCAGAGATTACAATAAATCAATAGATGAACAATTTAAACAAGAACTACTACAAAATATGAAAGACTTCATACAAACAGAATTAAAATAAATTTGTAAAACCATAGAAAGCCAGAAGAGCAGAATCACACAGCTTGAGATCACATAGAATAACTCAAAGATAAACTGCAATCAAAAGACAACAAAGAAGCCAACAAAGAAATAGAAGGAAAAGCACTGGAAGTAAAAGTCCAGTATTTAATGAACAAAGACAAAAGAAACAATCTAAGAATTATAGGTATACCAGAAGGGGAGGAAACAGGGAAAGGTGAAGAACAGTTAGTCAGGGAGATAATAGCAGAAAATTTTCCCACCCTCTGGAAAGACACATCTGAGCAAATCCAGGAAATTAAAAGAGTCCCCAACAAAATAGACCCTAACAAACCAACTCCAAGACACATAGTAATTCAAATGGTAAGAAACAAAGAGAAAGGCGACCTACTTAAAGCAATAAGGGAGAAAAAACCCTCACATACAAAGGAAGGAACATTAGAATCAAGCCAGATCTCCCATATAAAATACTTCAAGCAAGAAGACAGTGGAATGACATATTTAAACAACTGAATGAATGAAATCTTCAACCTAGAGTCCACTATCCAGCAAAAACTCTCATTCATATTGAAGGGAAGATTAAAATCATTCTCAAACAAAAATAAACTTGCACTATTTGTGCAAACAAAACCAACCCTAAATGACCTATTCAGAGACAAATTATACAATCCAAACCTCCTATTGTAACAACCACCCTAAACAACACAACTGCACAACAGCCCTGTCAATAATCTCTTTAAATGTTAATGGACTAAACTCCCCCATTAAAAGACACATAATAGAGAACTGGATTAGAAAACATAAACCAGATTTTTGCTGCCTACAAGAAACACACCTACAAGTACAAGATATGCACAGGTTTAGAATAAAAGGATGAAAATCAATAGGCCAATGGAAATTAAAAAAGCAGGGACGGCCATTCATATATCAGACCAAATTGCGTTTAACCTCAAAAAAGTGATCAGAAACAAAGAGGGTCATTACTTACTGATCAGGGTAACACTAGACCAAGAAGTGTTAACGCTGGTTAACATCTACGCACCTAATGCAGAGCCAGCAAAATATGTATGGCAACTGCTTACAAAACTGGAGAAACACATGAAGGGAAACGTGATAGTAGTGGGAGTCCTTAATACTTCACTATCACCACTGACAGATCCACCAGACAGAAAACTAACAAAGAAATAAGAGCCCTAAATGAAAAATTAGAAGAACTAGGACTAATAGACTTATATAGGGCCCTCCAACCACAGAAAGCAGAATACACATTCTTCTCAAGTCCACATGGAACCTTCTCCAGAATAGATCATGTCTTAGGATACAAAGCCAACCCACATAAGACAACAAATGTAAGGATCATTAGAAGTACCCTGTCAGATCACTATGCAACAGAAGTCAAAATTGACTGTAAAAAGAAACAATGGAGAAAATCCAACACCTGGAGATTAAACAACATGCTGCGCAAAAACAGCTGGATCAAAGAGATACTCAAGGAAAAAATAAAAAGATTTCTTGAGACAAACGACAATGAAGAAACAATTTATCAAAACTTGTGGGACACAGCAAAAGCAGTAATCAGGGGGAAACTCATAGCAATACAATCCTATGTCAGGAAAGACGAAAACGACAAAATTAGCAGCTTAAAGGAACATCTTAAAGAGATGGAACAACAGCAACAAAGAAACCCAAACAAAACCAGAAGACACTAAATAATAAAAACCAGAGCAGAAATAAACAACATAGAAACTAAGAAAACAATACAGAAAACCAATGAGACCAGGAGTTGGTTTTTTGAAAGCATAAACAAGATACACAAGCAACAGGCAAGACTCACCGAAAAAGGAGGGAAAACACCCAAATAAGCAGGATCACAAATGAAAGGGGAGAGATTACAACAGAACCCAAAGAAATCCAACACATTATGAGGACATATTATGAACAACTATACTCAGTTAGGCTAGAGAACCCAGAAGAAAGTGATAGATTATTGAAAAAATACCAGCTTCCAAGACTTCCAAGCTTCCAAGAAAAGGAGGATTTAGAAAGCCTAAATAGGCCAATCACATCGGAGGAAATTGAAACAGTAATTAAGAAACTCCCCAAGAACAAAAGTCCAGGCCCAGATGGTTTTACAGGTGAATTCTATCAAACATTCCAAGAAGAATTACTTCCACTGATGCACAGGCTCTTCCAAATCATTGAAAAGTCAGGAATCTTCCCCAATTTTTTTATGAGGCCAATATCACTCTGATTCCCAAAGAGGGCAAAGATACCACCAAGAAAGAAAACTACAGACCAATCTCACTAATGAACATAGACGCAAAAATACTCAACAAAATCTTAGCAAACCAAATCCAGTATACATCAAAAAGATTATACACCATGACCAAGTGGGTTTCATCCAAGGGATGCAAGGCTGGTTCAACATATGCAAATCAATCAACATCATACACCACATCAATAATAAAAAAGACAAAAACCACATGATCATATCAATCGATGCAGAGAAGGCATTTGACAAAATTCAACACCCATTCATGTTGAAAACACTAAGCAAAAAGGTCTGGAGGGAACCTTTCTCAAGATAGTTACAACTATCTATGAAAAGCCCACAGCTAACATTATCCTTAATGGTGAAAAACTGAAAGCATTTCCACTAAGGTCAGGAACTAGGCAAGGATGTCCACTCTCTCCACTC
Organism: Suncus etruscus; assembly: GCF_024139225.1. NCBI lineage: Eukaryota > Metazoa > Chordata > Mammalia > Eulipotyphla > Soricidae > Suncus > Suncus etruscus. Next base: position 80,505,739 of record NC_064863.1, on the reverse strand, counting down.
TTATTTAACATAGTCTTTGAAGTCCTAGCAAAAGCAATCAGACAAGAGAAGGGAATCAAAGGAATTCAAATAGGGAAAGCGGAATTAAAACTATCTCTTTTTGCAGATGACTTGATGATATACATGGAAAACCCTAAAGAGTCCACAGTAAAACTCCTAGAAAAAATAAACCAATACAGCAAAGTGGCTGGTTACAAAGTCAATACGCAAAGACAGTAGCATTTCTCTATACAAATAACAAGTAGAAGAGAGAGAGAGATTAAGAATACAACTCCAATTAAAATAGTATCATAAAATATCAAGTGCCTAGGAATCAACCTTACAAGGGAAGTGAAGGACTTACACCTGGCAAACTTGAAAACACTTCACAAAGAAATTGAAGAGGATCTTGGGAAATGGAAGAACATCTCATGCTCATGGGTAGGTAGAATCAACATAATCAAAATGACCATCCTACCCAAACTCCTATATAGATTTAACGCAATTCCCATCCAAATTCAGACATCATTATTTAAAGACTTAGAACAATCAATCATAAAATTTATCTGGAACCACAAAAGACCCAGGATAGCCAAACATACTAAAAAACAGGAAGCTGGGTGGCATCTCCTTACCTATCCTGAAGCTATACTATAAAGCCATAGTGATCAAAACAGCATGGTACTCATACAAAAACAGAGCCTCAGACCAGGGGGTTAGAACAGAATTTCCAGACATAAGCCACCAGATATACAGTCAACTGATATTTGACAAAAGAGCCAAGAACTTGACATGGGACAAAGAAAGTCTTTTCAACAAATGGTGTTGGTACAACTGGAAAACCACATGCAAGAAATTGAAAATTGACCCATACCTCAGTCCTTATACAAAAATCAACTCAAAATGAATCAAAGACCTCGAAATTAGACCCGAATTTATAAAGTTTATAGAGAAGAAAATAGGTAGAACACTCAAAGACCTACATATCAAAAGTGTCTTCGAGGATGGAGCACCAATGGCAAGAACTTTAGCATCAAACAAACAAATGGGACTACATCAAACTAAAAAGCTTCTGCATGGCAAAAGAAACCTACTTAACACAAGAAGACAGTTAACTGACTGGGAAAAAATCTTTTCACCCATCATATCAGATAAAGGGCTGATATTCAGAATATACAAAACACTCAGAAAGCTGAATCCCCCAAAACCAAATAAAGCCATAAAAAGTGGGAAGATAAAATGAATAGACACTTCTCTGAGGAAGACCAAAAGATGGCCAACAAAGACATGAAAACATTCTCACTTTCACTCATCATTAGGGAAATCCAAATAAAGACAACAATGAGGTACCAACTTACACCAGTGAGGATGGCTCATATCAAAAATAATAGGAACAATCTATGTTGGCGGGGATGTGGCATGAAAGACATTCTCATCCGCTGCTGACAGGAATGCCCCCTAGTCCAACACTTATGGAGAACAGTCTGAAGAGTGCTCAAAGAACTCAGAATTGAGCTACCATTTGACCCAGCAATTGCTCTCCTAGGAATCTACACCCAAGTTGGAAGGACATTCATTCCAAAGTATGTGTGCACCCCACTATTTATTGCAGCACTCAGTATAATAGCCAAGTCTTAGAACCAACCTCGATGTCCAACAACAGATGAATGGATCATTAAGATGTGGTATCTAGGGGCCGGGCGGTGGCGCTGGAGGTAAGGTGCCTGTCTTGCCTGCGCTAGCCTAGGACGGACCGCGGTTCGATCCCCCGGCGTCCCATATGGTCCCCCAAGAAGCCAGGAGCAACTTCTGAGCGCATAGCCAGGAGTAACCACTGAGCTTCACAGGGTGTGGCCCAAAAACCAAAAAAAAAAAAAAAAAAAGATGTGGTATCTATACACAATGGAATACTACATGGCAGTCAGATACGATAGAATCACAGACTTTGCAGCAATGTGGATGGACTAGAACATATTATGTTAAATGAAGTAAGCCAGAAGATGAAAGATAAACACAGAATGATAGCACTATTCTAAAGCACCTAGAACATACACCTTATATACAACTAATACTCAACAATCAAATAACAGGGTTTAACAGGGTAGAAACCCCAAACACTGTAACAGTCAACATATACTGGAGAGCAGTGCCCAAATCACATAAAAGAGGAAAAACACAAACTCTTGACTACACATTATACCACAAAAAAAACAGCAACAGCAGAAACAGCAGCATAGAAAGACCAGGTAAGTAATCAGCCTTCTACTACAAAAGCCCATAATAAGCATTTAGGGATCTTATACAGGATTACAGGTAAAGGATACCATAGGAAACCACTGACTCCAACGGAAGCATGCCATAAAAATATGTTTTAATGCATTAATCTTTCTATACTTAAAATAACCTCTCAGCTTTTCTGTCTACAGGCATTCTTGGATAAAAGGGGTGGACAAATTAAGATTGCAACTTGGGCCTCAACCACACAAGATACCATACCCAGCTTGCACTACGAGAATGTCCCGATAAAAATCTTTAACATTCCCTTTACCCCTAGGTCATACCTTCATTTAGGACTTGAAGCACGTGACCACCCAAACCACCAAAGCAGCAACTGTGACCTATAGACTTATACTACAGGCCCTACTCATCGAACACACTCAAACAAACTAGCATTCTCTCTCTCTTTTCTCTACTCTTCTCACTACTTTTTTTCTTTTTCTTTTTTTTTCTCTCCTTTTCTTTTTAATTTATTTACTCTTTTCTTTCCTGCCCCTTCCATATACTTTCCCCTTTCACCCCTTTGAAAATTTGACTATCCCTTCACCCCGCAATCCCATCCAGATTCCCCACATTATAACTCTTCACCCTCTGTTCCTATTCCATTAGGCATCAAGAATGACCTCCTACCCCAGCGAAACAGTACCCAGCACCCAAGCAAAGGGACAACCAGTCAAACCCACACTTCGCCCCCTACAAGAAAAGGCAACCAACTCCCCTGCTGACTCATGCTGCGTGGTCTTCCTTCCCAACCCTTCCTAACGTGGACTGTTACTTGAAACTGGACTTAGCTCTACAAGTATCCCCCAATGCATGAATTCCTCCCTGCTGCAAATCTTTTGCCAATCTCAAGAAGGTCACATTGGGAGATGAGAAAGTGCCCGGAAACCCACACACCACAAGAACATCTCAAAAAACAATGGGAAAACCTATACTACCATCATAAGTATAATACCTGTATTATACTACCTCTTTACCTGCTTTTCTCCAAATGCAAGATACTTTCCTGCATCACCTTGTTCCTTTAATTAATTTTTTACTTCATTTCTTTTTTTTATTTTCTAATTTTATTTTTTTTCTTTTTTTTCTTAACACCACCCATCACCAGTGCAACATTCCCATCACCAATGTCCCAAGTCTCCCTCCTCCCCACCCGACCCCCGCCTGTACTCTAAACAGGTTCTCAATTTCCCTCATACATTCTCATTATTAGGACAGTTCAAAATGTAGTTATTTATCCAAATAAACTCATCACTCCTTGTGATGAGCTTCCTGAGGTGAGCTGGAACTTCTAGCTCTTTTCTCTTTTGTGTCTGAAAGTTATTATTGCAAGAATGTCTTTCATTTTTCTTAAAACCCATAAATGTGTGAGACCATTCTGCGTTTTTCTCTCTCTCTCTGACTTATTTCACTCAGCTTAATAGATTCCGTGTACATCCATGTATAGGAAAATTTCATGACTTCATCTCTCCTGACAGCTGCATAATATTCCATTGTGTATATGTACCACAGTTTCTTTAGCCATTCGTCTGTTGAAGGGCATCTTGGTTGTTTCCAGAGTCTTGCTATGGTAAATAGTGCTGAAATGAATATACGTGTAAGGAAGGGGTTTTTGTATTGTATTTTTGTGTTCCTAGGGTATATTCCTAGGAGTGGTATAGCTGGATCGTATGGGAGCTCGATTTCCAGTTTTTGGAGGAATCTCCATATCGCTTTCCATAAAGGTTGAACTAGACGACATTCCCACCAGCAGTGGATAAGAGTTCCTTTCTCCCCACATCCCCGCCAACACTGTTTATTCTCATTCTTTGTGATGTGTGCCATTCTCTGTGGTGTGAGGTGGTATCTCATCGTTGTTTTGATTTGCATCTCCCTGATGATTAGTGATGTGGAGCACTTTTTCATGTGTCTTTTGGCCATCTGTATTTCTTCTTTGTCAAAGTGTCTGTTCATTTCTTCTCCCCATTTTTTGATGGGATTAGATGTTTTTTTCTTGTAAAGTTCTGTCAGTGCCTTGTATATTTTGGAGATTAGCCCCTTATCTGATGGGTATTGGGTGAATAGTTTCTCCCACTCAGTGGGTGGCTCTTGTATCTTGGGCACTATTTCCTTTGAGGTGCAGAAGCTTCTCAGCTTAATATATTCCCATCTGTTAATTTCTGCTTTCACTTGCTTGGAGAGTGCAGTTTCTTCCTTGAAGATGCCTTTAGCCTCAATGTCCTGGAGTGTTTTACCTACGTATTGTTCTATATATCTTATGGTTTTGGGGCTGATATAGAGGTCTTTAATCCATTTGGATTTTACCTTCGTACATGATGTTAGCTGGGGGTCTAAGTTCAATTTTTTGCAAGTGGCTACCCAGTTTTGCCAACACCACTTGTTGAAGAGGCTTTCTTTGTTCCATTTAGGATTTTTTGCTCCTTTATCAAAAATTAGATGATTGTATGTCTGGGGAACATTCTCTGAGTATTCAAGGTTATTCCACTGATCTGAGGGCCTGTCTTTCTTCCAATACCATGCTGTTTTGATAACTATTGCTTTGTAGTAAAGTTTAAAGTTGGGGAAAGTAATTCCTCCCATATTCTTTTCCCCAATGATTGCTTTAGCTATTCGAGGGTGTTTATTGTTCGAAATAAATTTCAAAAGTGCCTGGTCCACTTCTTTGAAGAATGTCATGGGTATCTTTAGGGGGATCGCATTAAATCTGTACAGTGCTTTGGGGAGTATTGCCATTTTAATGATGTTAATCCTGCCAATCCATGAGCAGGGTATATGCTTCCATTTCCGCGTGTCCTCTCTTATTTCTTGGAGCAGAGTTTTATAGTTTTCCTTGTATAGGTCCTTCACATTTTTAGTCAAGTTGATTCCAAGATATTTGAGTTTGTGTGACACTATAGTGAATGGAGTTGTTTTCTTAATGTCCATTTCTTCCTTATTAGTATTGGTGTATAGGAAGGCCATTGATTTTTGTGTGTTAATTTTGTAGCCTGCCACCTTGCTATATGAGTCTATTGTTTCTAGAAGCTTTTTGATAGATTCTTTGGGGTTTTCTAAGTAGAGTATCATGTCATCTGCAAACAGTGAGAGCTTGACTTCTTTCTTTCCTATCTGGATTACCTTGATATCCTTTTCTTGCCTAATCGCTATAGCGAGTACTTCCAGTACTATGTTGAATAGGAGTGGTGAGAGAGGACAGCCTTGTCTTGTGCCAGAATTTAGAGGAAAGGCTTTCAGTTTTTCTCCATTGAGGACAATATTTGCCTCTGGCTTGTGGTAGATGGCCTTAACTATATTGAGAAAGGTTCCCTCCATTCCCATCTTGCTGAGAGTTTTGATCAAGAATGGGTGTTGGACCTTGTCAAATGCTTTCTCTGCGTCGATTGATATGATCATGTGATTTTTATTTTTCTTGCTGTTGATGTTGTGTATTATGTTGATAGATTTACGGATGTTAAACCAGCCTTGCATTCCTGGAATGAAACCTACTTGATCGTAGTGGATGATCTTCTTAATGAGGCATTGAATCCTATTTGCCAGGATTTTGTTGAAGATCTTTGCATCTGCATTCATCAGCGATATTGGTCTGTAATTTTCTTTTTTCGCAGCATCTCTGTCTGGTTTAGGTATCAAGGTAATGTTGGCTTCATAAAAGCTATTTGGAAGTTTTCCTGTTTTTTCAATTTCATGAAAGAGTCTTGCCAGGATTGGTAGTAGTTCCTCTTGAAAGGTTTGAAAGAATTCATTAGTAAATCCATCTGGGCCTGGGCTTTTGTTTTTGGGCAGACATTTGATTACTTTCTTAATTTCCTCAATAGTAATGGGTGTGTTTAGATATGCTACATCCTGTTCATTCAATCGTGGAAGATTATAAGATTCCAAAAATTTATCCATTTCTTCCAGGTTTTCATTTTTAGTGGCATAGAGTTTCTCAAAGTAGTTTCTGATTACCCTTTGAATCTCTACCATATCAGTAGTAATCTCTCCTTTTTCATTCCTAATACGTGTTATCAAGTTTCTCTCTCTTTCTTTGTTAGTTTTGCCAGTGGTCTATCAATCTTGTTTATTTTTTCAAAGAACCAACTTCTGCTTTCGTTGATCTTTTGGATGGTTTTTCTGGTTTCCACTTCATTGATTTCTGCTCTCAGCTTTGTTATTTCCTTCTGCCTCCCTATTTTTGGATCCTTTTATTGAGCACTTTCTAATTCTATGAGCTGCGTCATTAAGCTATTCAGGTATGCCCCTTCTTCTTTCCTGATGTGTGCTTGCAAAGCTATAAATTTTCCTCTCAGTACTGCTTTTGCTGTGTCCCATAGGTTATGATAAATTGTGTCTCCATTGTCATTTGTTTTCAGGAAGGTTTTGATTTCCTCTTTGATTTCATCTCGGACCCACTGATTATTCAGTATGAGGCTATTTAACTTCCAGGTGTTAAAATTTTTCTTCTGTGTCCCTTTGTAGTTTATATATAATTTCAGGGCTTTCTGGTCAGCAAAGGCAGCCTGCAAAATTTCTATCCTCTTGATATTATGGAGATATGTTTAGTGTGCTAACATATAGTCTATCCTAGAGAATGTCCCATGTACATTAGAGAAAAATGTGTATCCAGGCTTCTGTGGGTGGCGTGTCCTGTATATATCTACTAGGCCTCTTACTTCCATTTCTCTCCTCAGGTCTAGTATATTCTTGTTGGGTTTCAGTCTGGTTGACCTGTCTAGTGTTGACAATGCCGTGTTGAGGTCTCCCACAATTATTGTGTTGTTATTGATATTATTTTTCAGATTTGTCAACAGTTGTATTAAATATTTTGCTGGCCCCTCATTCGGTGCATATATGTTTAGGAGGGTGATTTCTTCCTGCTGTACATATCCCTTGATTAATACAAAATGTCCATCTTTGTCCCTTACTACTTTCCTAAGTATAAAGTTTGCATCATCTGATATTAATATGGCCACTCCTGCTTTTTTTTGGGTGTTGTTTGCTTGGATGATTTTCCTCCAGCCTTTTATTTTGAGTCTATGTTTGTTCTGACTATTCAGGTGCGTTTCTTGTAGGCAGCAGAAGGTTGGATTGAGTTTTTTGATCCATTTAGCCACTCTGTGTCTCTTAACTGGTGCATTTAGTCCATTGACATTGAGAGAAAGAATTGTCCTGGGAGTTAGTGCCATCTTTATATTAAAGTTTGGTGTGTCTGTTGGTAAGCCTTGTCTTAAAGTATGCCGTTCAGTTTTTCTTTTAAGAATGGTTTTGAGTCTGTGAAGTTTTTGAGCTGTTGTTTGTCTGTGAAACTATGTATTGTTCCTTCAAACCTAAAAGTGAGTTTTGCTGGGTGCAGTATTCTAGGCGAAGCATTTATTTCATTGAGTTTTGTCACTATGTCCCACCACTGCCTTCTGGCCTTGAGTGTTTCTGGTGACAGGTCTGCAGTAAATCTCAAGGATGTTCCCTTAAATGTAATTTCTCTTTTCGATCTTGCTGCTTTCAGAATTCTGTCTCTATCTATGGGATTCGTCATTGTGACTAGGATGTGTCTTGGGGTGTTTTTTCTGGGGTCTCTTTTAGTTGGCACTCTTCGGGCATGCAGGATTTGATCACATGTATTCATTATCTCTGGTAGTTTCTCTTTAATGATGTTCTTGACTGTTGATTCTTCCCAGAGATATTCTTCCTGAGTCTCTGGGACTCCAATGATTCTTAAGTTGTTTCTGTTGAGCTTATCATAGACTTCTATTTTCATCTGTTCCCATTCTTTGAGTAATTTTTCCATTGTTTGATCATTTGCTTTGAGGCTTTTTTCCAATTTCTTCTGCTGTATGTAATTGTTATGTATCTCATCTTCCAGTGTACTGATTCTGTCCTCAGCTGCTGTTAACCTGTGGGAAATCTCAAACATGTTTTTCTTCAATTCATCTACTGAGTTTCTCAGACCTGTTATTTGATCTGAAATTTCCGTTTGGAGTTTTCTCATTTCTATCTTCATATTCTCATGATTCTTTTTAGTTTTCTCTTCTATACTTTGTTTGAGTTCTTTGAACATGTTCCATATTGCAACTCTAAACTCCTTATCTGAGAGACTGACTAGGTGGTTGATCATGTTCAAGTCATCAGAGTTGCCATCTTCATTCTCTATGTCTGGCACTGGCCCGTGTTGTTTCCCCATTGTCACACTAGTACTGCGTGTTTTTCTACGTGTTGTGATTGTATTCATTGGCTAAATGCTGTGCACCGTCGCGAAGGGGAGCGGAGCAACCGTGCTCCTCTGGCTTCTCCCTTTCTGGGCGTGTGGACTCACCTCCACGGAAGGCTCACAGGAAGGCAGGCTGGCAGATGGGCCGCACCCAGGATGAAATCAGGCCAAAAATGCAGGACAGCAGAGTAGAGAGGCAGAAGGGTGCTGGCATCTAAGATCCAGTGAAGTTCAGTGGCTCCTCCATTTCTGGGCGTGTCGACTCACCTCCACGGAAGGCTCACGGGAAGGCAGACTCCCCAGAAAGTTCACAGGAAGGCAGGCTGGCTGATGAGCCGCACCAAGGGTGAAATCAGGCCGAAAATGCAGGACAGCAGAGTAGAGAGGCAGAAGGGCGCTGGCATCTGAGATCCAGCAGAGTTCGGTGGCTCCTCCCTTTCTGGGCATGTCGGCTCACCTCCACGAAAGGCTCACGGGAAGGCAGACTCCCCGGAAAGCTCACAGGAAAGCAGGCTGGCTGATGAGCCGCACCAAGGGTGAAATCAGGCCGAAAATCATGGCATGTTCTTTTAAGAACCTCAAAACCACCATCTGAAAATATAAATTTGGGAGTTAAGCTAATAGACTGTGTTCAAATCTTAGAATAAATTGGAAACCCAGAAGAGGTACTTTAGATTTGAACAAGTTATTTTTTACTACAAAGCATTCTTGCAGTTTTCAGTCAAGCCTTCTCATGGTGAGTTAGAGTCATGTTCATTGCCACTACAAAGACTATGGGAGCAGCATGATTCTGTAGTCTTATCTGTGTCACCAGTGTCTAATGCTACTTGCAAACAGCGAAGTTCAGTCTCATTTCTTAAAAATCTTTTTTCTTGTCATATATATATATGTGAGCACATATTTTTTATTTCTATTTTTATCTTTTTTGGGTGTGTGGCATGTTTTTGTTTTCTTCTCTCTCCACCCTGAAATGCACCAGCAATATAATGTAGCACCATTTCTCCCTGCAAACGCACACTACACAAAGGGGAAATCTTACGTATAAAAACGAGCTCTTATTTATTAGGGATAAGAACTCATACTTGTTTACAATACAGGGGTACCTCTCACCTTGAAAATATGTCACATGGACCCAACTTAGACCCCAGGTGATTAGACACCAACTGTCCAGACTTGAACCCTGGACCACAGACATAGAAACGACACACTTCTTCATGACAGCCACAGGAAACAAATCCCAACTGGGACATCCTTAATAGTGCTCGGACACCAACAAGTGCCAGCCTTAATATGATACCCTGACAACGAGGTAAATGGGCACAACTTGACCTAAGAACAAGTTATCCTACCTCAACAGCTAATGATAAAACAAAATTAGAAGACTTGTCACCCTTTGGTTTGTCCAAATGCCAAGATCACGATTTACAGATGACTGGCTGACAGAACCATGGCCAGACTGTATGTATCCTGGGACCAATAAAAAAAAACCCTAGTCTAGGGTGTGATCTATGACCTGCATAACAACTATGATTCCTAGTTCCAGAGGTCTGTCTGAGACTATTGCAATGGAAACATAACGGAAGACGCTATCCCAGGCTCCTTCCTAGGATCAGCGCAAAGACCAGGATTGCTAACCACAGAAGATGAATTAAAATGACACTGAGGGAACAGAACTTCTAGATCCACAAAGAAAGACATAATCATAAGTTCAACTCCTTGACTCGTGCAGATACCGAAACCTCTAGATACAGAGGTCTGATGTTATCACCCAGGACAGAGCAGAAGTCTTCCATACACCACAAAAGCACCAAGGGGAGAGTAAATAAACCTGAAAGGAATCTATAGTTAATCCCATGACAATATACTTCAAGTGTGGAGAAACCCTGTATCTCTTAGGCAAAGAAAATTCCTTTTAGAATGACCCCAATATTTACTGTGCATCTGCAGGAAGGGGAAAAAAAGCACAACAATTTTTTTTATTTACTTATATATTTTTTGTTGATTTAATTGTTGTGGTTTGGCTATTGAAGTGGATGTCTCCATTTATATTTATTTATTTTCTTCTTTTCTTTTCTTATGTGCTCTGCCACATTTTTTTATCTCAATACCATGGCTTTTATATGTTGCTTACCCTTTTGTTTTTTTGTTTCTTTTTTTTTTGGAATGCTCACTGCATATTTTATTTGACAGTTCTTTATGTACTTTTGTGGTGTTTCACATCCTTTCCCTCTTCATCTCTCAAAACAAGGATGAAAGCATCTAGAAGGACTCCGCCCATATCTGGATTATCTGATTCTTTTTTTCTTTTTTCTTCTCCAGGTTATTACTTTTTCTCTTCTTCAAACAAAACTGCATAACTTGAACTATCTAGTCCCACCTCCCAATTGGGGGAGGGGAGAAGGGAGGCACCAAGATCAAATATGTGTAAGGCCACTAAGTAGTAAGCTAGGCACAGAGGGGACCAGTTATTCTAGCCACCCCGGGGGTAAGGGAAGAGGATATGGAAAGAAGGACAGGAACGGAGGTGATGGGAATTCCCCTGATTTTATGTTAATATGTACCTAAAATATTATTGTCAATGATATGTAAGCCACTATGATTAAAATAAAAATTATATTTAATAATAAAATATAAATGCTCTACCTGGAAAAATCGTTTCCATATAAGTGAAAACAAAGTTATTTAAAAAATAGGAATAAAAATATAAAAGGAAGAAAACAGAAAATAGAAGAAAGAAGAAAGAAGAAAGTAAGAAAGAGAAAAAAAGAAAGGAAGAAAGGAAGGAAGAAAGAAAAGAGAAAAAGTGGATACTAAGCATATTTGTGAAAATTATTTTATTTTCAATGCAGTCATTAGTACATTGACAGAAGTTTTAGTAAACTTTGTCATTAGCTATTTATTCTATTAATATGGTTCCTATAGGGATAACAGCATTAAACAAATGAAGTCCAGAGATTCTAAGATTATTAGTAATATTGTGATTTTTAGGGATGTGTACTCAAGCTACACACCTCCTGCAAGAATAAACTGTGAGAGAAATGTGCCCACATTTGCTTCAAAAAGCCCTGCTTTTTTTTTAAGCTAAAACAACCTAGTGTTTCTAGGTGATAGATGCAACAGAAATGGCTTTGGAGGTGTGGGGGCTTGCCCACACCTTCTCCTCCCAAGATGGGCAGCTTTCACTGAATGGGCCAGTGTACTCATGACCAAGTACTCAGTGTACTTTCATGGCTTAGTTTTTATCTCATTCAAGAAAATAATAGGGGCCAGAGAGATAGCATGGAGGTAAGGCATTTGCCTTTCATGCAGGAGGTCATCGGTTCAAATCCCAGCGTCCCATATGGTCCCCCCTGCCTGCCAGGAGCAATTTCTGAGCCTGGAGCCAGGAATAACCTCTGAGCACTGCCGGGTGTAACCCAAAAACCACAAAAAAAAAGAAGAAGAAAGAAAGAAAGAAAGAAAGAAAGAAAGAAAGAAAGAAAGAAAGAAAGAAAGAAAGAAAGAAAGAAAGAAAGAAAGAAAGAAAGAAAGAAAGAAAGAAAGAAAGAAAGAAAGAAAGAAAGAAAGGAATGAAGGAAGGAAGGAAGGAAGGAAGGAAGGAAGGAAGGAAGGAAGGAAGGAAGGAAGGAAAGAAAGAAAGAAAGAAAGAAAGAAAGAAAGGAAGGAAGGAAGAAAGAAAGAAAGAAAGAAAGAAAGAAAGAAAGAAAGAAAGAAAGAAAGAAAGAAAGAAAGAAAGAAAGAAAGAAAGAAAGAGAAGGAAGGAAGGAAGGAAGGAAGGAAGGAAGGAAGGAAGGAAGGAAGGAAGGAAGGAAGGAAGGAAGAAAGAAAGGAAGGAAGGAAGGAAACAAGGAAGGAAGAAAGGAAGGAAGGAAGGAAGAAAGGAAGGAAATAATAACTGTTTTTCAATGTTGGCTTGTCATTTGTCTTTAAGCTTGTCTATACAGTTATTTCTCTTTGTAATTCTGCGACAATGGCTTACTAATAATTTTTTTCCTCTTAATTCCATTTGTATGAATTTTCTCAACTGCTGAAAGAGTTCTTTGAGTTGGCTGACTTGCTCAACTATTGGTTGCTCAATTTGTCGCTAGTTTCTCCTTAAATTCTGGTGTTAAAGCATTTAGTATTGATTTTAAGTCCTCATTGAGCTGGCTCTGGCTTTTTCATGGCCTTTGAGATTTGCCTAAGTTTCTCTCCCAGTCCACAATGGCATTGACCTCCAAGGTTTCGTCATTGTTCTTTGCATTTTGTGGGTTAAATGGTGGTGTTTCAGTTTTGCCATTACTTAAGGAAGTGATCCATTGAGTTCAGCATACAAAAGGTGGCTACTCTGCTTTCATATTTTCTAACCATGTAGGGTTATATAAGCATGTAATAAATTTGCTGACTACTACTTAGTTTGCTGGATTTAATTTTGAGGCATATTTTCTGAAAGAAAGAAGTAATGGGGCTCTCTTGCCTGGAATAGAAGATATAAATTGGAATGTCTTGGAGCAGATACACTAGCATCAACATGGTTTTTGGAGGAGAGGATATAAGAACAGGAGACTATCTTGGTCTAAAGCATAGAGAAAGGCAGCAGAAGGTAGTGTTGGAATCCTTGCTCCTACAATTTTTATATTACTTTTATTATTTGTGTAAAGTGATATTGCACTATTATTTTGGTTTCCATATCTATAATTATAAGCGAAAATGAACTTTCCCCTTAATTTTAGCTTGAGATTACATTACCATTAAAATACTTTAATATGATGTAATCCTATTTTTATTTTCTTTTATATTTTTCTTTACTAATAGGGTCAACTTATAGAAAATGTTTTTGAACTCAACCCATAAAGAGTTCTATGGTTTTTTGTCTATTTTAAAAATTGTGATAGAATCTCAAGGGCTTTAAGTCACTTTGAAATAACATTTGAGTGTAGCATCAGATAGGAATCCAAATACATCATTTTGCTTATCACTAAACATTTTCCCCAGTAGTGTTTACTGATGCTTTTCTAGATTTATATCAATGGTTTTCACTCACTTGTTCTAAATTAACTGTCCATGTATGTGAGCTTATTTGTCAGCTCTTGGTTGTTTTCAACTTGCTTGAATGTCTGCATTTATTCATAATTTATTTACAGCTTTTATGTCTATATCTTTAGTTTTTATTGTAACTTATTTAGAAAGATGTGAGAGGAGAGAAATGTATATGTTCAATAGAGAAAATAGGTTAGATTTCTCTGGAACAAATATATGCAAGTAGAAACATCAAGGCAAGCAAGAGAGATACATATACAAGATTGAATATGGGCTTGAAGCACAAGCATTACAACACAATCTATAGCCAGGGAATTCAATATCTCACTTGCTTTTTAAGAATTGTTTCATCTTTTTGAAGAATTTTGTGGTAAAATCTCTATACTTTTGCTTTTGGGTAAGGGTACCTTTAAAGATACTGCTATAAATGATCTCTTGGTATATAATATAAAATTGGAAGATAGAAAGCAAAATTTGAAGATTTTATAGTAATTACTAATAAACATATAAGAACCTGAGATTTTATTCTTGGGAGATTTAAATGATCTCTTGGTATATAATATAAAATTGGAAGATAGCAAAATTTGAAGATTTTATAGTAATTACTAATAAACATATAAGGACCTGAGATTTTATTCTTGGGAGATTTATTATTCCTATTTCAAATTTTGTACTTGAAATTCTGCTGTTCAGGTTTTCCAGCTTATTCTGTTTCATGGGATGCAGGGGAATCAAACCTGGGCCTGTCCTAGTTCAGCCATGTGCAAGACAAATACCCTACCACAGTGCTACTACTCCAGCCCTTCTAATATTTATTATATGAATTCAATTTTGTATTAATTTTTTATTGTTTCTCAAGCAGTATATTGTTATTTTATATTTTTCTCAGTTTATTTTAGTATCCTGCTATATTTGCTATGTTCTATAAGGTTCTAATAGTTTGTTCCTTCTAATTCTTTATCTGGAGAAATATTAACTTTCTTTTTTTACTTTGGCCTAAGACTGCAATCAGTATGTTATTCTGTTCCAAAATGGTAAAACTTTCCTTGACTTACTTTTGATAGTTCATTTATACCTTTGCAGCATGGTAGTCTAATACACCATGAAAATGACCTACTTAACCTAATTATCTTTACAAAATCTACATTAAGGTGGACCCAATATCTATAATGTAGAGATGGGTAGTCATTAGTTAAAAAATCTCTCTTTATTTGAAATTCATGAATCACGATTAAAGTTGGCTGATTTAGAAAATGCAGACCATACTTAGTTACATTTTCCTAATATTCAAATAACTTTACAAAGTCAAATATGGCCTGAAAGTACTATCTCCTAGGAAACTTAACCATATTTTATTTCTAACTCTATAAATACAATCTGGGGGATTGTCTTCTTTTTTCTCCAAAGCTAATGACTTTAGCATCTTCTGGAATATTTAACAAAAGTACCTTAATGTCATATATTTTTTATTAAAAATTTCTAGTACATCCTGATATTTTCATGAAGTTACTTTCTCTTTTTGATCCCTTTCTCCATTCTATAAATGTCACTTTCCCGATGATTTCTTCTTTAGCTTGCACTCATCTATTCTCAGAAGGATTATATCTTGAGTTGTTTTGTGTTCAGTCTATCCTATGTCATTCTCAGGTTATTTACACTTGATTTTCATTGTTCTTTATAACAGAAAACACCAAGAGAGATTTCTATTTAGAATGAAGCTATCTATAATATTAATAATCTGGCAAAGAAATCATAGTAAGTAATACTATATTACAAGGCACTTCACTATTTCACCAATTTTATTATAGCTTAGGTCAAACACTACACATTATGCATTTCTATTAATATAAAATGGAAGTATTTTACAAATTACATGTTATCTTATCCTCTGATATCAGCACTATTATGGCAGTTATTTTGTACTGCATTGATTTATGTGGCTAAATAGAAAAAATTACTTTGTATGCACTTTTCAAGGACTAGCAGATAATCATGGTCAAAAAATATCAGGAATAATTTTTTTCTTAAGGCACACAACCTTATTCTTTCATAGTTTCCTCACTTTCATTTTTCTAGAACATAATTTTAGGATAGGTCAAATATTTTAGAAATTACTTTTTATAAAATTAAACAAAATATTCATATAATAAACATAAGCATGTCATTTCAGGCTTTGTTGCCACTTTCCTTATACCAGAATTTAGGTATTATTCGAATAAACCTTGAATTAAAGGCTTCATTGTCATCCATTTATTAATGAGCTAAATTTATTTTTATTTATATATTATTATTATAATTATTGGTTTTCTGGGCCACACCCATTGATGCTCAGGAGTTACTCCTGGCTATGCACTCAGAAATCACTCCTGGCTTGGGGGACCATATGGGACACCAGGGAATTGAACCATGGTCCATCCTAGGCTAGTGCTAGCAAGCCAAGACACCTTACTACTCCTAGCCACCACTCTGACTCCATTTTTATTTATTATTAATAATAATTTCTTTATTTAAGCACTGTGATTACAAAAATGTTTATAGTTTATTTATAGTCATCAAATGTATATTGCCCTTCACCACTGTAAATTTGCCAACAACAATGTTCCCCATGCTCTGCTTGTCTTCAAGACAAGCATTCTATTTTTCTCTTTCTCACTATCATTGTCACGGTAGTTCTTAATGCAGTTATTTCTCTAATTTTGTGGTAAGCCTCATATCATGCGCTGGTCCTTGAGGCTTCCATCTCTATTGTCTCTGGGTACTCTTACTATACTTATTTCCCTAATTTTCTTAAATCACACAGAGGAGAGAGGAGAGAGAATATTCTGTGTCTATTCTCTCCCTCTGCCTATTTTCATTCAGCATAATAGTTTCCATGTCATCTATGTATAGACAAATTTCATTACTTCATTATTTTCTAACAGCTGCATTGTATTCCATTATATAGATGCATCACTGTTTCCTTAGACACTCATCTGTGTTTGGGCATCTGTGCTGTTTCCAGAACTTGGTTATTATAAATAGGACTGCAATGAACTTAGGGGTATTTATATTGTGTTTTGTTTCCCTAAGAGTGATATTGCTAGATCATGTCGGAGCTCAATTGCCAGGGTTTTTTGTTTGTTTGTTTGGTTTTGTCTTTAGGACACACACGGTGTCACTCAGGGGTTACTCCTGGCTATGAGCTCAGAAATCACTCCTGCCTTGGTGGATCAAATGGGATGCTGGAATTCGAAACTGTTTGTTCTGATCGGTGGCATGCAAGGTAAGCACCCTATGTCTGTGCTCTCTTTCTGGCTCCACAATTGCCAGTTTTTTAAGGAATATTAATACTGTTCTGTATAAAGAGTGGACTAAATGTCATTCCTACAAGTATTAAATGAGAGTTCTTATTACTCTGCATTTATGCCAGCAATGCTTGTTCTTGATTTATGTCTTTTGTGATGTGTGCGAGATGATACCCTATTGTTGTTTTTATTTACACCTCCCTAATAATTAGTGTTGTGGAGCATATTTCATGTGCTATTTGGCTATCTGTAT
Organism: Suncus etruscus; assembly: GCF_024139225.1. Taxonomy (NCBI): domain Eukaryota; kingdom Metazoa; phylum Chordata; class Mammalia; order Eulipotyphla; family Soricidae; genus Suncus; species Suncus etruscus. The sequence goes on along the minus strand of NC_064863.1, from coordinate 80,488,743 downwards.
TTTTCTTTGAGGAAATATCTGTTCATTTCTTTTCCAATTTTTTGATGCAGTTATATATTTATGGCTTCATGATAAGAAAGGAAGAAGTCAAGTTCACTCTGTTTGCAGAAGACATAATACTATATTTAAAAATTCTAAAGCCTCTATTGAAAAGCTTCTAGAAACAATAGATTAATATAGAAAAGTGGCATGCTACTAAAAATTAACATGCAAAAAGCAATGGCCTTCTTTACAGAAATAATGATAGAAAAGAAATACATTAAATTAACAACAACCCAATTAACAATAGTACTACATAAACTCAAATAACTTTGATTCAATTTCATTAAAGATGTAAAGGACTTATACCAAGAAAACTACAAAACACTACTTCAAGATATTTACCCTATTCATAGATTGGGAGGATTAAAAAAATTAAAATGCCAATATGCCCCAAAATATTATATATAATTTATGCAATACCTATAAGGATATCTATGACATTGTTCAAAGAAGTGGATCAAATAATTCTAAAACTCATTTGGAACAATAAATGAGCAAAATAGGCAATGCAAATCTTTGGAAAAAGATGGGATGGCTGGATGTGGGGGTTTTCAGGCAGAGTGCTGATTGCTCTACCTGCAGAGTCTCCACCGGGCTGTGCTTCTTCTGAGGAACTGAGCACCGGAAGGGAGCCCTGTCCTACCCTTCTCTGTCTTTCCTGAACTCTGGAAGCTCTCCTCAGAGCCCTGGGAAGTGAACCCCAAAGAAACTACATTCGGAAGCTACCCAGCGAGCCAGTGAGTGAGTGAGAAATGGCTGCATGTGGGGGTTTCCAGGCAGAGTGCTGATTGCTCTACCAGCAGAGTCTCCACCGGGCTGTGCTTCTTCTGAGGAAACTGAGCACCAGAAGGGAGCCCTGTCCTACCCTTCTCTGTCTTTCCTGAACTCTGGAAGCTCTCCTCAGAGCCCTGGGAAGCGAACCCCAAAGAAACTACATTTGGAAGCTACCCAGCGAACCAGAAACTGAGCACCTGAAGGGAGCCCTGTCCTACTCTTCTCTGTCTTTCCTGAACTCTGGAAGCTCTCCTCAGAGCCCTGGGAAGCGAACCCCAAAGAAACTACATTCGGAAGCTACCCAGCGAGCCAGTGAGTGAGTAAGAAATGGCTGGATGTGGGGGTTTCCAGGCAGAGTGCTGATTGCTCTACCTGCAGAGTCTCCACCCGGCTGTGCTTCTTCTGAGGAAACTGAGCACCGGAAGGGAGCCCTGTTCTACCCTTCTCTGTATTTCCTGAACTCTGGAAGCTCTCCTCAGAGCCCTGGGAAGCGAACCCCAAAGAAACTACATTCGGAAGCTACCCAGCGAGCCAGTGACTCTCCTCAGAGTCCTGGGAAGTGAACCCCAAAAATACAGCATTCTGAAGCTGCCCAGTGAGCGAGTGAAAACTACGCCTGACCTGTGGGGCCCGACTGTGAAAAACTGTGAGTGCTGCCTGTGTGTGTCTCTCTGCTATCCTGTTGCATGAACCTCCTGAGAGTGGGCTGAAAAGAGGCTCCAAAAGGCACTTAGCTCCACTTCGCTACGCAGCCGTGCGCTCTTTCTAAAAAAAAGAACACCATCACAAGAAGAAATAAACCACACTAAGAACTGTGCTGGATCACAGAAGCAAGAATTTCTCTCTAGACTGTCTTCTCTGCTGCGTGCTTGGGCCTAAGATTTGATCCTGTCTGATGCTTCATCCACGGAGGATTCCCCTACCTTGGATGCAAGTCGGCCCATCCAGAAAGGGCGGAGCCAGAGAAGTGTGTTTCCTGCATCATAAAACCAATGAATACCACCACAACACGTAGAAAAACCCACAATACAAGTGTGACAATGGGGAAACAACGCAGGCCAGCATCAGACATAGAGAATGAAGATGACAATTCTGATGACCAGTTAACGACCAACCAACTAATCAATCTCTCAGATAAGGACTTTAGAGTAGCAATATGGAATATACTCAAAGAACTCAAAGAAACCATGAATAGAATAGAACAGAACACTAATAAGAATCAAGAAAATATGAAGACAGAAATCACAAAACTCCAAACTGAAATAACATGTCAAATAACAGGCCTGAAAAAATCAGTAAACAAAGTGAATGACAAAATGGATAAGCTCTGGGACAGGGTATCAGAAGCTGAGAATAGACTTGGTGCTGTGGAAGATGAGATACATAACAATTCCATACAACAGGAGAGATTGGAAAAAAAACTTAAAACAAATGAACAGACAATGGAAAAATTATCCAAAGAATGGGAACAGATGAAAATAGAGGTCTATGATAAGATCAACAGAAACAACTTAAGAATCATTGGAGTCCCAGAGACCCAGGAAGAAAATTTCCAGGAAGAACCAACGGTCAAGAACATCATTAAAGAGAAACTCCCAGAGCTAAAGAATATATGTGATAAAATCCTGCATGCTCGAAGAGTACAACCAAAAGAGACCCCAGAAAAACCACCCCAAGACACATCCTAGTCACAATGACAAATCCCACAGAGAGAGAATTCTGAAAACAGCAAGGTCAAAAGGGGAAATTACATTCAAGCAAGCATCCTTGAGATTTACAGCAGACCTGTCACCAGAAACACTAAATGCCAGAAAGCAGTGGTGGGATATTGTGACAAGACTGAATGAAATGAATGCTTCACCTAGAATACTGTACCCAGCAAAACTCACTTTCCGGTTTGACGGAAGAATACATGGTTTCACAGAGAAAAAACAGCTCAGAAACTTTACAGACTCAAAACCAGTCTTAAGAGAAAAACTGAAAGACCTAATCTAAGACAAGACTGACCAAAAGACACACCAAATTTCAAATATAAAGATGGCATTAAATACCAGGACAATTCTTTCTCTCAACTTCCAATGGACTAAATGCACCAGTTAAGAGACACAGAGTGGCTAAATGGATCAAAAAACTCAATCCAACCTTCTGCTGCCTACAGAAACGCACCTGAATAGTCAGAACAAACATAGACTCAAAATAAAAGGCTGGAGAAAAGTTATCCAAGCAAACAACACCCATAAAAAAGCTGGAGTGGCCATACTAATATCAGATAATGCAAACTTTATACTCAGGAAGGTTGTAAGGGACAAAGATGGATATTTTATATTAATCAAGGGGTATGTAGAGCTGGAAAAAATAACTATCCTAAACATATATGCACCAAATGAGGGGCCAGCAAAATATTTAAAACAACTGTTGACAAATCTGAAAAACAATATCAATAACAACACAATAATTGTGGGGGACCTCAACACTGCTTTGTCAACACTGGATAGGTCAACCAGACTGAAACCCAACAAGAATATACTAGACCTGAGGAGAGAAATGGAAGAAAGAGGCCTAGTGGATATATATAGGACACTCCATCCACAGAAACCTGGATACACATTCTTCTCCAATGTACATGGGACATTCTCCAGGATAGACTACATGCTGGCACATAAAACATACCTCCATAATATCAAGAGGATAGAAATTTTGCAGACTACCTTCGCTGACCACAAGGCTCTGAAATTATTTGTGAATTCCAAAGGGACTCAGAAGAAAAACTTTAACTCCTGGAAGTTAAACAGCCTCATACACAATAACCAGTGGGTCCGAGATGAAATCAAGAAGGAAATCAAAAGGTTCCTGGAAACAAATGACAATAAAGACACAAACTATCAGAACTTATGGGACACAGCAAAAGCAGTACTGAGAGGAAAATTTATAGCTTTGCAAGCACACATCAGGAAGGAAGAAAGAGCTTACCTGAGTAGCTAAATGACACAGCTAATAGAACTAGAAAGTAATCAACAAAAGGACCCAAAAAATAGGAAGACAGAAGGAAATAACAAAGCTGAGAGCAGAAATCAACGAAGTGGAAACCCAAAAAACAATCCGAAAGATCAACGAAAGCAGAAGTTGGTTCTTCGAAAAAATAAACAAGATTGATAGACCACTGGCAAACCTAACAAAGAAAGAGAGAGAGAGAGAAACTTGATAACTCGTATTAGGAATGAAAAAGGAGAGATCACTACTGATATGACAGAGATCCAAAGGGTAATCAGAAACTACTTTGAAAAACTCTATGCCAATAAAAATGAGAACCTGGAAGAAATGGATAAATTCTTGGACTCTTATAATCTTCCACGGTTGAAAGAAGAGGATGTAGCATATCTAAACACCCCCATCACCATTGATGAAATAAAAATGGTAATCAAAAGTCTGCCCAAAAACAAAAGCCCAGGCCCAGATGGTTTCCACTAATGAATTCTATCAAACTTTCCAAGAGGAACTACTACCAATCCTGGCAAGACTCTTTCATGAAATTGAACAAGTGGAAACACTCCCAAATAGCTTTTATGAAGCCAACATCACCTTGATACCTAAACCAGACAGAGATGCTACGAAAAAAGAAAATTACAGACCAATATCGCTGATGAATGCAGATGCAAAGATCCTCAACAAAATCCTGGCAAATAGGATTCAATACCTCATTAAGAAGATCATCCATGGGCCGGAGAGATAGCATGGAGGTAAGGTGTTTGCCTTTCATGCAGAAGGTCATCGGTTCAAATCCCGGCATCCCATATGGTCCCCTGTGCCTTCCAGGAGCAATTTCTGAGCATGGAGCCAGGAGTAACCCCTGAGCACTGCCGGGTGTGACCCAAAAACCACAAAAAAAAAAAAAAAAAAAAAAAGAAGATCATCCACTACAATCAAGTAGGTTTCATCCCAGGAATGCAAGGATGGTTTAACATCCGTAAGTCTATCAACATAATACACAACATCAACAACAAGAAAAATAAAAACCACATGATTATATCAATAGATGCAGAGAAAGCATTTGACAAGGTCCAACACCCATTCTTGATCAAAACTCTCAGCAAGATGGGAATGGAAAGAACCTTTCTCAATATAGTTAAGGCCATCTACCACAAGCCAGTGGCAAATATTATCCTCAATGGAGAAAAACTAAAAGCCTTCCCTCTAAATTCTGGCACAAGACAAGGCTGTCCTCTCTCACCACTCCTATTCAACATAGCACTGGAAGTACTTGCTATAGCGATTAGGCAAGTAAAAGATATCAAGGGAATCCAGATAGGAAAGGAAGAAGTCAAGCTCTCACTGTTTGCAGATGACATGATGCTCTACTTAGAAAACCCTAAAGACTCTACCAAAAAGCTTCTAGAAACAATAGACTCATATAGCAAGGTGGCAGGCTACAAAATTAACACCACAAAAATCAATGGCCTTTCTATACACCAATAGTAATAAGGAAGAAATAGACATTAAGAAAACAACCCCATTCACAATAGTGCCACACAAACTCAAATATCTTGGAATCAACTTGACTAAAAATATGAAAGACCTATACAAAGAAAACTATAAAACTCTGCTCCAAGAAATAAGAGAGGACACGTGGAAATGGAAACACATACCCTGCTCATGGATTGGCAGGATTAACATAATCAAATGGCAATACTCCCCAAGGCGTTATACAGATTCAACGCTATCCCTCTAAAGATACCTATGACATTCTTCAAAGAGGTATATCAGGCACTTTTGAAATTTGTTTGGAACAATAAACACCCTAGAATAGCTAAAGCAATCATTGGGAAAACGAATATGGGAGGAATTACTTTCCCCAACTTTAAACTTTACTACAAAGCAATAGTTATCAAAACAGCATGGTATTGGAATAAGGAGAGACCCTCAGATCAGTGGAATAGGCTTGAATACTCAGAAAATGTTCCTCAGACATACAATCACCTAATTTTTGATAAAGGAGCAGGAAATCCTAAATGGAGCAAGGAAAGCCTCTTCAACAAGTGGTGTTGGCACAACTGGCTAGCCACTTGCAAAAAATTGAACTTAGACCCCCAGCTAACATCATGTACAAAGGTAAAATCCAAATGGATTAAAGACCTCGATATCCGACCCCAAACCATAAGATATATAGAACAACACATAGGCAAAACTCTCCAGGACATTGAGACTTCAGGCATCTTCAAGGAGGAAACTGCACTCTCCAAGCAAGTGAAAACAGAGATTAACAGATGGGAATATATTAAGTTGAGAAGCTTCTGCACCTCAAAGGAAATAGTGCCCAGGATACAAGAGCCACCCACTGAGTGGGAGAATCTATTCACCCAATACCCATCAGACAAAGGGCTAATCTCCAAAATATACAAGGCACTGACAGAAATTTACATGAAAAAACATCTAATCCCATCAAAAAGTGGGGAGAAGAAATGAACAGACACTTTGACAAAGAAGAAATACATAAAGATGACACTAAATCCCATGACAGTTATCTCTCTCAATGTCAATGGACTAAATGCATGAGTTAAAAAACATAGCGTGGCAAAATGGATCAAAAAGCTGCATCCAGTAATGTGGCTTTATTGGAGATATTAGAAAAATATGATTACTGGAATGACCTTATCAGTCTCATAATTGGAGGGAGAAAAATGGATGGTACCAAGACCAGACAGTTGTATGTCCATTTGGTGGAAATTAAAAAATGATCAGACTTGAATACCAAATACAAAGTCAATGACAACAGAAACAATACCCAATCTACAACAAGTTGTACAAGGGAGGAAAGTTGCACTAGCATTAAGTGGAGGAGGGTAAAGTAGGAAGAACGGGAATGCATTCTTGGAAAAGGGGTAGAGGGAGTATAACACTGTTGGTGGGGATACCCCTCATTCATTATAACTATGTGCCTTAAATGTTACTGTGAAAGATTTGATCACAATAATAATTAAAAAAACAAAAACAAAATGGACACCTGTTTCACAGGGCAGTAAGTTCCAGACAGTTCTGCCAACAAACAGGTGGAAAGGGACAAATGCTTTCCTATCCCCCTCTTTTTTACAGTTTCACTCACAAAACCAGAATGTGTATTATGAAGTTTAAGAAATTATTAAACCTTTACAAAAGAAAATAAAAGCTGAATCCAAAATTTCATAGCCTACAAGCAACACATCTTAAGAGTTGAATGAACATAGAGTCAATATCAAAGGTTGTAGGACAAACATCTGAGCAAAAAAAAAAAAAAAAAGAACAAAAGCAAACAAAAAAACTCCCTTCAAAAAGCTGGAGTGGCCATATTAATATCAGATAACACAAACTTTAGACTTATAAAATTTATAAAGAACAAATATGGACATGCTGTAATAATCAAGGTATACATACAACAGGAAAAAAATCAAACTTCTAAACATATATGCACCCAATAAAGGACCAACAAAAATTTAATACAATTGTTTACAAACCATAAAAAGGCATCAATAGCAACACAATAATAGGGGAAACCTCAACACCACCCTGTCTCTCCTTGATAGGTCAACCATGATGAAACCCAACAAAATATACTAGTTCTGAAAGAGAAATGGGAAAAAGTGGAGTAGTAAATATATATATATATATATATATACACCTGAAAATTAAACATCTCACTATAGAAAAAATTTTGTGTCATAGATAAAATCAAAAAGGAAATCAAAACATTCTTGAAAACAAATGTAATGAAGACACAAATTATCAGAACAAAAGCTGTATTAAGGGGAAAATTTATAGCTTTACAAAAGCAATACTAATATGAAAATTTATAGCTTTGCAAGCATACATCAGGAATAAAGAGGTCTATATAAAGAGCTTAATGATACAGCTCATAAAATTAGAAAATGATCAAGGATATGAACCAAAAAATAGTTAGGCAGAAAGAAATAACAAAGCTTAAAGCAAAAATCAATGAAGTCAAAATCACAAAAACAATCCAAAAAATCAACTAAAGCAAAAGTTGGTTCTTTGAAAAAAAAAGTCAACAAGATTGATAAAACATTAACAAAACTCACAAAGAAAGGAAGACAGAGAAACTTAATAAAGAGGATTAGAAATGAAAAGGGGGAGATTACTACAGATAATAGAGATTAAAAGCATAATCAGAGACTGCTTGAAGAAATTCAATGCCACAAAATATGGGAACCTGGAAAATTTAGATAGATTCTTGGACTTTGATAATCTTCCATAGTTGAATAAAGATGGCATAGCATATCTAAATAGACTCAACACTTTTGAGGAAATTAAATTGGTAATCAAATATCTTCCCAAAATAAAAGTGTAGGTCCAGATGGATTCACTAACATTTTTTTTTCAAACCTTTCGAGGAGAAAAACTACCAATCCTTTTCAGGCTCTTTCAGGAAATTGAAAAATCAGAAATACTCCCAAATAATAATTATGACGCTACCATCACCATGACAGCAAAACTAGACAGAGATTCTGCATAAAAAGAAAACTAGAGAACAATATTCCTCATGAACGCAGATGCAAAGAACCTCAACAAAATCCTCACAAATAGAATCCAACACCTCAAAAAGGTCCTATATCATTGGCCAAGTAGGTTTCATTAACGCAATGCAAAGATTGTTTAACACATGTAAATTATCAACATAAATCATCAAAAGGAATAATAAAAACCAAATTAATATGCAAAGTCATATGAAAATCCTACCAAAGGGTGCAGAGAAAGCATTCAATAAGTTCCAGAACCTATTCATGATAAAATTATCAAGAAGATGGGAATGCAAGGAACTTTTCTCAGTATAATGATGGCCATCTACCACAAGCCAATGGAAAATATTATTCTAAATAGAGACAAACTAAAAGCATTTTCTCTAAAATTTGGAACAAGAAAAGGTTGCCTCCTCTCACCACTCCTATGCAACATAGTACCAGAAGTACTTGACTCAGCATTTTGGTAGGAATAATATATTAAGAGCATCCAGATAGGAAAGGAAAATGTCAAGCTCTCACTGTTTACAGATGAAATGATACTATATATACCAAACCCTGAACACTTTACCAAAAAGCTTGTAGAAACAGTAGATTCATATAGCAAATGGCAGGCTACAAAATTAACAAAAATCGATGACTCTTCTTATACATAAATAATAGAGAAGAAATGAACATTAAAAAAATCCCAATTCACATTAGTGTCATACAAACTCAAATATATTGGAGTCAACTTGGCTAAAGAGGTAAGGGATATATACTAAGAAAAGACTAAACACTGCTTCAAGAAATAAAAGAGGACACAAGAAAATGGAGACACATACCCTGTTCATTTATTGGGAGGATTAATATCATTAAAGTAGCAATAATCCCCAAAACTTTGTAGAAATTTAATAAAATTTCTCTAATTATACCCAATATATTCTTCAAAGAAATGCATCAAATACCCCTAAAATTCTTTTTGAACAATAGACATCCATGAATAGGTCAATCAACCTTGAGGAAAAAGAAAATGGAAGGTATCACTTTTTCTAAACTTAAATTGCAATACAAAGCACCGGTCATTAAAACAGCATGACATTGGTTAAAAGACAGACCCTCAGATCAATAGAATAGACTTGAGTATTTATAGAATATTCCCCAGACATACAATCAATTAATATTTGATAAGAGGGCAAGACGTGCAAAAAGCAGCAAGAAAACCTCTTCAACATGTGGTGCTAGAACTGGTCAGCCACATGAAAAATGAACTTGGATTTCTATCTAACACCGTGCACAAAAGTAAAATACAAATAAATTAAATACCTTGATATCAGATGCAGAACCACAAGGTATATAGAAGAACATGTCAGTAAAATACTCCATGACAGTGAGACCAAAGGTGTCTTCAGAGAGGACAAAGCCCTGTCCAAACAAGTGGAAGCAGAGATAAACAGAAGGACTCTATTAAAATGAGAAGTCTGCAACTCAAAAGAGTGTCTAGAATACTAAGGCCTCCCACAGAAAGGGAGAAACTATTTACCTAATATCCATTATATCAGGTGCTAATATCTAATATATACAGAAATTGAGAACTTAGCAAGTAAAATCATCTAAACACATCAAAAAATGGAAAGAAGAAAAAAATTTCTCAAAGACAAAATATAAATGTCCAAAAGACACAGAAAAAATGCTTCACATCACGAGCCATAAGGGAGATATATATCAAAACAATGTAGTACCATCTTATGCCACAGAGACTGACACACATCATAAAGTACACAAGGTATAAGATCAATAAGTACTGGCAGGGATGAGTGGAGAATGGAACTCTCATTCACTGCTGGTGGTAATGCCTTCTAGTCCAGCCTTTATGGAAAACAATATGGAGATTCCTAAAAAAAAATCTGAAAATTGAGCTTCCATTATCTATCAGCTAAAGGGATATAACCTAGGAATGCAAGAACAGAATACAAAAATGCCTTCTGCACGCCTATATTCATGGCAGCACTTTTTATAATAGCCAGAATCTGGAAACAACCCAGATGCCCTTCAACAGATGAATGCCTAAAGAAACTGTGGTACATATACACAATGGAATACTGTGCAGTCATAAGGAAAAATGAAGTCATGAAATTTTCCTATACATGGATAGACTCGGAAACTAATGTGCCTAGTGAAATAAGTCGGAGGGAGATAGACACAGAATAGTCTCACTCATCTATGGTATTTAAAAAATAAAAGACATTTTTGTAATAATACCCAGAGACAATAGATTTGAGGGCTGAAAGGATAAGCCCACTGTATAAATCTTACCACAAGGAGTGGTGAGTTCAGTTAGAGAAATAACTACACTGACAACTATCATGACAATGGTAGTGAGTGAGAAATAGAATGCCTGTCTTGAAGACAGGCAGGAGTTAGGGGAGGAGAAAGAGCGGGGCATTGGTGGTTGGAATGCTATACTGGTGAATGTTTGTTTTGTTTTGTATTGTTTTTGTGACTGAAACCAACTACAGACACATTTGTTTTCATGGACTTAAATAAACATAATTTTTAAAAAATTATGTCACCTCACAGTTGTTAAAATGATAATTATAGAAAAGAATGCAGTAAGAATTATAGTAAATATGTAGGGCAAACGAAATACTATTGAGTTATTTGGGGAAATGCAACTTGGTGCAAGTATTATGAAAAATTTATTACAGTCCTTCAAACATTAAAAATTGTCATATGTCCACCCTCAAGTGTAAAATTCAGAGAAAGGTGAATGGGATACATATTCAGTAGGTAGGAATGAGATATTTATTAAAGAAGAAGTTTACTTAAATTTTATTTAAAACTTATTTTAAAAATCTTCAAATAATAAACACTTTGAAATATTTATTTCATGTTAATGAATAAGTTTGTTAAACTAATAAATATATATGCAAAATATCATGAAGTCTAGAAATCAAAATTGCCAAAGTTATAAAAAGAAATTGGGGCCGGTGAGGTGACGCTAGCGTTAAGGCCTTGCAAGCGCTAGCCAAGGAAGGACCGCGGTTCCAAGCCAGGGGCAACTTCTGAGCGCTTAGCCAGGAGTAACCCCTGAGCATCAAATGGATGTGGCCCTAAAAACAAAAACAAAAACAAAAGAAAAAAAAGAAATAACAGAACACTATGACTTCCCACACTGTTTAACATGTGTTTAGTTCACATTCAATGTTTCCAGGTAATTTTTTATTAGTTTGTTTTGTATTTTTCTTTTTGGTACAAATTTTTAACAGCATTGAACCTGCTGCATCAAGCTGACCTGAGTATACAGATACAAAGAGACAAACTAAACAACCCCGAGTTCCTCCTTCAGTAGTCATTCAGGTCTTGGGAGACATCTTCCGTCTACATTAAAACTATGAACGTTTTTGACAAAATTTACAAGTTATATTTAAAAGACTATGAGTTTATAAAAGTATAATTTAAAGTTGAAATACATGAATGTTCAGAAGGCATGCATCTTGGTATAAACAAAAGCATTTCCCTTCATAGTTATATATAAAAGTTCATTTGTAAAACTGTTATAGAGATACATAAATATGAATTTGAGGAATCTATGTAATCAAACCTAAGCAACATTTTGACGCTAGTTTTGCTTTAATATATATATATATATATATATATATATATATATATATATATATATATATATATATATATAAAGGCTCGACATTTCGACTATTTTACTTTATTAAGTAAAATATTTTCACTGATATTTATCAGTCGCAATAGTGTTGATTTTTATGGATTACATGCACAATGTTCTTGCACCATTATTTCTATTAATGTCTCCAGGATCTTTTACCACAGCCCTGTTACTTCTACTCTGTCTTTTTCCCCCTTCAGAATCTATTTTATAGTGACAGGGTTAAATTCCAGGTACTCCGATATGTGAGATAAAAGTCCTGTCACTGAGCCTATTTCCAGCTCCTTTAGTAATTTTTATAAAAGATAATATTTTATGACAGTATTATGTAGAGATGATAATTCCAATCGTTGGCTGATGTTTATTATATGCTACTAAACACAACTGAATATAGTCAGACATCTGACTTCAAGGTTTCTGCAGAAGAAATGATAGACTTTAGATAAACTTCAATTTATTATTTATTCATAAATAACTTCGTTCAAAATGACAACCTGGCTTGAATGTACATGACTAATTTAAAGATCTTAGAAAAAACTTGAGAGAAAAAGAAAAATATTCAGTAGAATGGGAACAGTAAGAAGGTGGCCCTAGACAGAAAAGTATTCAACTATATCTCCTAGGAAACCAGAGCCTCAGGTCTACTGTAAAATTAAGTTCTCTTTGAAACAAAGAAGACAGCATTTTTGCACTAACTTAACATTCAATTACCACTATCTCTAATATGTAGGAATAATATTTTATATGAAAGAAATTTAAATTTGTCTAAGGGGACTTTAATGGGGAGGAGACAATCATACATTTTAAACTTTCAATATTCCAAAGTATAGATAATCTGTGTGCAGCTACAGTAAAATCCTTTTATAATATCTTCTACAGCATTAAAAATGTTCACATTAGAAACCTATTTGCATCTATGAGCTTCACTTTCTTGTCAAATTAAGTTCATTCAACCCGAGGCCAGAGCAATAGCACGATGATAAGGCATTTGCATTGCACATGGCCAACACAGGACAGATATTAGTTTGAATCCCAGCATCCCATATGGTCACCCGAGCCTGCCAGGAATGACATCTGAGCAAGCCCTGAGAGTCACTGGGTGTGACCCCAAAAAACAAACAAAAAAAAAAAATTATTCAGCCAGGTATACTTCTCTAGGATTTGACTTGGTCACAATTTCTGGAACATCATCTGCTAGATGTTTTAACTTCAGTGTGTTGATATCCAGTGTATATCCCTAACCCTGTTCTTTAGAGAAGGTAAATTACTACTAAAATTGCCTTTATTTGAATTCTTTCTAAGATGTTAATATGCTTAAATAGTCCCTTTCATTTTAAGCATTTTGGGTAAATTCATTTTAAGATGTGCCATATACATATTAATATGCTTAAATGATCATTTTCCATTGTTTTTATTTTTTATTCCTATACAAAGCTGTGTATCAGAGGCAGGGATGTGATGTATCATAAAGGCCTTGCCTTGCACGCAATTGACCTACGATTGACCGAGGCTGGATCCCAAAAATTTCATATGGGCCCCCAAGCCAGGAGTGATTTTTTATTTGGTTGTTTGGACACCAGGTGATGCTCAGGAGTTACTCCTGGCTATGCACTCAGAAAATTACACACCAATATCCCTGATGGACACAGATGAAATGATTCTCAACAAAATCCTGGCAAATAGAATTCAATGCCTCATCAAGAAAATCATTCACTACCATCAAGTAGATTTCATCACATAATACACAACATCAACAACAAGAAAAATAAAAATTACATGATCATATCAATAGAAGCAGAGAAAGCATTTGATAAGGTCCAACACCCATTCTTGATCAAAACTATAAGCAAGATGGGAATGAAAGGAAACTTTCTCAATATAGTCAAGGCCATCTATCACAAGCCAGTGGCAAATACTATCCTCAATGGAGAAAAACTAACCCTCTAAATTCTGGTACAAGACAAGGCTGTCCGCTCTATCCACTCCTCTTCAACATAGTATTCGAAGTACTTGCTGTAGCAATTAGGCAAGAAAAATACATCAATGGCATCCAGATAGGAAAGGAAGAAGTCTAGCTCTCACTGTTCACATATGACATGAAACTCTACTTAGAACACCCTAAAGACTCTAGCAAAAAACTGCTAGAAACAATAGATTCCTATAGCAATGTGGCAGGCTACAAAATTAACACACAGAAATCAATGGCCTTTTTTACACCAATAATGATAGGGAAGAAATGGACATTAAGAAAAAAAAAAACCCATTCATATTAGTGCCACACACACTCAAATATCTTGGAGTAAACTTGGCCAAAGACATGAAGAATTTATACAAAGTAAACTATAAAAACACTGCTTAAAGAAATAAGAGAGGACACACGGAAATGGAAACACATACTTGTTCATGGATTGGCAGGATTAACATTAAAATGGCAATATTACCCAAAGCATTATACAGATTTAATGCAATCTCTCTAAAAATAACCATGACATTCTTCAAAGTAGTGGATCAAACACTTTTGAAATTCATTTGGAACAACAAACACCCTCGAATAGCTAAAGAAATCCTTGGGAAAAAGAATATAGGAGGCATTACTTTCCGCAATTTCAAACTGTTTTACAAAGCAATAATTTTCAATAGCATGGTATTTGAATAAACACAGACCATCAGATAAGTGGAATAGGCTTCAGTACTCAGAGAATTTTCCTCAGACATACAATCACCTAAATGGAGCAAGAAAAGCCTCTTCAACAAATGGTGTTGGCAAAACTGGCTAACCACTTGCAAGAAAGTGAAGTTAGACCCCCAGGTAATATCATGTATGAAGGTAAATCCAAATGAATTAAAGACCTGGATATCAGACCTGATAACATAAGGTATATAGAACAACATGTAGGTCAAACACTCTGTGACACTGAGAGCAAAGACATCTTCAAGGAGGAAACAGCACTCTCAAAACAAGTGAAAGCAGAGATTAACAGATGGGAATATATTAAGCTGAGAAGCTTCTGCACCTCAAAGGAAACAGTGCCCAGCATACAAGAGCCACCCACTGAGTGGGAGAAACTAGTCACCCAATACCCAGCAGATAAGGGGCTAATATCCAAAATATACCAGACACTGACAGAATTTTACAAGAAAAATTCTAATCTCATCAAAAAATGGGGAGAAGAAATGGACAATTTGACAAAAATGAAATACAAAATGGCCAAAAAACACATGAAAAAAATGCTCCACATCACTAATGATAATGGAGATGGCAAATCAAAACAACTATAAGGTACCATCTCACACCACAGAGATTGGCACACATCAGAAAGAATGAGAACAAGCAGTGCTGGCAGGGATATGGAGAGAAAGGAACTTTTTACTCACTGCTGGTGGAAATGCCATCTAGTCCAACCTCTATGGAAAGCAATATGGAGATTTCTCCAAAATCTGGAAATTGAGCTCCCATACGATCTAGCTATACTAC
Source organism: Suncus etruscus (assembly GCF_024139225.1). NCBI lineage: Eukaryota > Metazoa > Chordata > Mammalia > Eulipotyphla > Soricidae > Suncus > Suncus etruscus. The sequence continues at coordinate 80,473,286 of NC_064863.1, read as the reverse complement.
TCCTAGGGAATACCCTATAACACAAAAATACAATACAAAAATCCCTTCCTTACACCTATATTCATTGCAGCATTATTTACAATAATCAGACTCTGGAAACAACTAAGATGCCCTTCAACAGATGAATGGCTAAAGAAACTGTGGTACATATGCACAATGGAATATTATGCAGCTGTCAGGAGAGATGAAATCATGAAATTTTCCTATACATAGATGTACGTGGAATCTATTATGCTGACTGAAATAAGTCAGAGGAAGATATAGACACATAATAGTCTCACTCATCTATGGATTTTAAGAAAAATGAAAAATATTCTTGCAATAAATTTCAGAGACAAAAGAGAGGAGGGCTGGAAGTTCCAGCTCACCTCATGAAGCTCACCACAAGGAATGATGAATGCACTTAGAGAAATAACTACATTGATAACTATTGTAACATTGTTAATGAATGAGGAATGTAGAAAACCTGTTTAGATTTCAGGTGAGGGTGAGGTGGGGAGGAGAGATATTTGGGTCATTGGTGATGGGAATGTTGCACTGGTGAAAGGGGGTTTTCTTTAATGACTGAAACCCAAACACAATCATGTTTGTAATCAAGGTGTTTAAATAAAAATATTTCATTACTTCAGCTCTCCTGACGGCTGCATAATATTTCATTGTATATATGTACCACAGTATCTTCAGCCACTCATCTGTTGAAGGGCATCTTAGTTGTTTCCAGAATCTGACTATTGTAAATAGCACTGCAATGAATATAGGTGTGAGGAAGAAGTTTTTGTATTGTATGTTTGTGTTTCTCTGGTATATCCCTAGGGATATAACTAGAAATAACTACATTGATAATATCCTAACATTGTGAATGAATGAGGGAAGTAGAAAGCCTGTCTCGAGTACAGGAGTGGATGGGGTGAGGAGGAGGGAGATTTGGTACATTGGTGGTGGGAATGTTGCACTGGTGAAGGAGGTGCTCTTTACATGACTGAAATCATTCTACTACAATCGTATTTGTAGTCATGGTCTTTAAATAAAGAAAATTAAAAATAATGGCTGTATTCAGAAGCATCTCACTAAAAAAAGTAATGATGTACTATGAAGATAACTTACTCACAAATGACTTGAGAATACTTATAGTTATATATATAACTATATATAATACATTATGTTATGTTATATTATATTATAGTATGCTTATAAGTACTTGAAAGTACTTATTATAGTTGGACAGTATCTTTGCAAATTTGCCTCAAGATATTTACAAATAGTATTTTTATTTGACTGAAACTGAACTACAATCATGTTTGTAATCAAGTTGCTTAACTATAATTAAAAATATTGTCTATTTAATTCACAATATCAATAGTTATACATTTAAAATTAAAAATAAGTAAAGATATTAATTTGAAAAATAAACTATTTTTACTATTTTAAACAATAATTAGCTACAAAAAAAATTGTTCCTGGCTTGGGAATCCTATGGGACACTTGGGGATGGAACCGTGGGTCATCCTAGGCTAGCACGGGCAATGCAGATGCCTTACCTCTTGTGCCAGAAGCGACTTCTGAGTGCAAAGCTATGCATAACCCCTGAGCATCACCAGGTGGCCCCAAAAGAAACAAACTAATAAAAACAAACAAATTTGTAAATGAAATTGAGTTTCCTCAATAAATCTCTAAGTGTCCTGAAACATCCTATGTTTGCTTGCTGCTTGTTTAAATGCTTTTATTTAGATTTATCAAACATGCCCATGGAGTAATAAATATTCCATAAGAAATTCTGTTCTTTTGCCAGGGTGCAATGGAGACTGGGCCTTCCAGCATATGCTTAGGACCTATTCCTAGATTAGAGATCAGTTCAGAGAGCACTTCTGGAGATCTTTGTAAACAATTTTTTTTGTTTGTTTTGCAGATCAGGAGGAAAATGCTAAAATACTTGATAATAAATTATTTTCACATCTTCTTCGTAAACTGACATTTTTCAGTTATCTAAACACACAAACATTCACATTCACACACCAAGAGACAAAAAATTTTGTACATGTTTGTAAGGTTGATAGAAACATGTTTTCCTTTTTTGTCATGATACGATTTTTTTTTTCTCAAGAATTCTACTAGTTTATAAAACAGGTTAGAAAACAAACCTTCATTGCTTCGTTTACCATTTGCTTGCCTCATCCCCAGTCTTTCTGATGTTAACTTTAATTTTAACATGGATGAAAGAAAAAAAAAAATTTTGGTTTTGGGTTTTCGGGCCACACTTGTTTGATGTTGAGGGGTTACTCCCGGCTAAGCCCTCAGAAATTGCCCCTGGCTTGGGGGGACCACATGGGACGCCAAGGGATCGAACCGTCGTCGCAATCTTTCCTTGGCTAGCTCTCGCAAGGCAGACACCTCTAGCACCACCTCGCCGGCCTCAAAGAAAAAAAAATTTAAATAAAATAAGATTGTCTTTGATGTCAGTTTTTACTAGGTTGATCACCATTTCGCTAAAGTACGGCTGTAAAGTGAAGCCTGAGCTCTTAAAAATCTGAATATATTTGAAACATATCTAAAAAATATATTGTAAATGTCTCAGCTGTAAATGAGTACTTGTTAGCTCCTGCTGGCTAAATACCCAAGCACATATTCCCATTCTGAGTGGCTATTGAGAGGATTCTCTAGGAAAACTGATAATTTTAATATATGTCTTCTGTGTTTAACTCTTCCTTCAAAACTTAATATATATATACATATGGACAATTAATTTTTAAAAACTAAGTATAGCCCCAGGATATAAGACTTTATTATTGTTTTTTTCTTTTACAAAAAGTAACTCTAATTATTGACTTGAGCATGATAGATAAAATTGCTGCCAGATATACTAAAAATCATCAAAAACTTGTTAATGAGAACTAGCTTCAAAAGATGGTACATAAATATTGAGTTGAGTAACATTTGAAGATATCACTTTCTTAGATCACAACTGTCAGCTACAAAAGCAATTCATTCAATACTTATCTAAGGTTACAAGAGTTACAGCAACTATAATTGGGCATGGCAATATCAACCTTATTAACGGAGCCAAATGAGCCTGCCATTGAAAGCATTTGTTTAAGGGACATTTTTATAGTATGTCTTACTAGGTATAAACTAGAGATTACCTTTTAAAAGTGACTAATGCAATTCTTACTACTTCATAAGTACTTAGTATACAGTGGTACTATTCATTTTCTTGTTTTCTATAATTATCAGATAACTTGTGTATAAAGACCAAAAAATCTAATTATCTATGGTTAAACAATTTAAATGTTTAGTCTCATAATAGATACAGTATACTAAATTTATATTGCTCTTCACTTAACATCAAGGGATTTTTTTACTTGGTATTTAATTAAGGAAAAGCTTAAAACTTGTGAGGAGTTATATATAACATGGTTGTGGCCATGGGACATTTAGTAGTGAAGTCTTCATTCACTTCTGCTCATCATCATAGGTCCACATGCTCTTACCTCATATGACCAGAAGAACCTTCCCAGACAGCCAGTTTAATTTACCAACAATTTGACTTTTTCTGATCGTAACAGGAAATTTATGTTGTTGCCTGAGTTATAATGATTACAAACACTAATTATATAAAGTTAGCTTCAGAAGTATTTGTCTCAATAGCCTATATAGAAATTCCTTAATTTTTTATGGTAGCTAAGGAGAGAAAGGTTATAATCTGTGTTATCAATGTACTTACTAACTGCTCTCCACTGTCACAAAAGAATCTGTGACCCCCCAACCACTGTCTTTATAACCCTCTGGTCAGATGTTAATCCATTCCCCTCTTCTCACACCGTGACCTTATATTTAATTTTAAACTTAAGGTCAAGGATTTATTATTGTTCAACACTGTCTATTTTTTTTTCTCTCATTTGCACCGAGATATAAGATCATTCAGTGGTTTTCCATCCATACTGAAGCAAATTGCAATGTATTTTCTTATGCTGCATTTTTTTATTGTTTTAGGGGCAGCACTGCTCAGGATTAAACACATATACATAGTATGAAAGAAAATGACTACCTGATTTATTAATTCTCCTTCCCCATAAAGTTGAATTTCTTACAATAACCCATTGTGAATCTATAACATAATGTCTTTACATATTGATCTATATTTGGACATTTGAGTTTCCAAAAGTTGTACTCACATCTTTTTCAAAAAATAATTTATGTGTATGTTCTTTGAAAGGAGTAGTAGAATACTAGGTTATGTGAAGAGTTCCATTATTATTATCCTTAGAAATATACAAATTGTTTTCTGTTGAGATAGATCTAGACAATATTCCCACCAAAAGTGAGTAAGGAAAGTCTGTCTTCACATCATCTCCATCACTTCTGGTTGTTTCTAATCATTTTAATATATGTCACGATCACTATTGTGTTATTATGTTTTTATTTTCCCTGATAGTAAGTGACATTGAACATTTTTAAATATGTATATTTATGCATATACAATTTATGTATTTCCAGAGAAATTACTCATTATATGCTCTCCATAAATTTTAATAGATCATTGGAATTTTGTAGTTGAGTTGGTGCTTTGGATATTCATACCTTATTTGATGTAATGTGTGCGAATATTTTCTTCAGTTAAATTAGATATGTTTTAATTATATTCTGAATATATCTTGTATTGCAAAACTTTTAAATTTTCTCTGAAAAATGTCTAATGCATTCTCATTTTGAAAAACCAGTGGAATCAAATTACTGGTAACTTCTCACAGGTCCTTATCCAGAAATATTTTGCCTGTTTTTATCAGTAACTTTTATGTATTCTAGTCTAATCTAAAGATTGATAAAACACTTAGAATTGATATCTGAATGATGTGAGATACATTTTCAGTTTTATTTATTTATTGAATGTGGATCTTTAGATTTTTTTCAGTTCTAGATTTGTTGTAAATAGTCATTTTATCTTTAGCTATGATTTTTATCAAGAGTGGATGTTGAATCTTGTCAAAAGTTTCTTTAAATGTAATATTATGATCAAATAATTATACTTCTTTCTGCTAATATTGTGTATTCTGTTAATTGGTTTGCATATGTTCTACCATCCTCAGATTTAAAAAAAATATCATGTTTCTGATAGCACAGCGGTAGGTATTTTTCCTTGCATGCAGCAACCCAGGACAGATGGTGGTTTAAATCCAGCATCACATATGGTCCCCTCAGCCTTCTAGGAGCAATTTCTTTGTGCAGAGCCAGGAATAACCTCTGAGCACCACCGGGTGAATGCCCCCCATAAACAAACAAACAAACAAACAAAGAAACCCATGTTTTGTACACTTAATTATTCTGTACAATATTTTAATATAAATAAGATTTTATATTTCTAAGATTTTTTTATGAATGTTGCATCAATGTTTATTAGCTATTTCTGCATATAATTTCAAATATTTGGAGAGAAAAAATATAAAAAAAAAACATAGCAGCAACTGTAGCAGCTGCCACAGCAACAATGCAGGGGAACCCAGAGGTACGAAGAGCAGCTCGAGCTCTAAGAGAGAAAATCATCCCTGAGCACTGCAATGGGGTGCTGAATCCTGGAGAAGAAAGCTTTTAAGGAGATTATGGAGAAAGCAGCAGTGATACAATGAATATCAAGTTTGTCCTGGCGGGCTAGAGCTATGGAAAGGCATGTAGGTCCATCACCAGGTCAACTTCCCAGGATGCAGATACTTATTTGATCGCAGCTGAACCATTGAGGAAGCACAGTGAAGCCGGGAGGAAGGTGGCTGTTATATGGCAGAAGCATCATTGTTATGAGATGACTGGCTACTGACAGTCCCGCTTCCATGGCAACTCAGGTAGAGTCTGGGGCCCAGCCTGCATTTTCAACTAATGTTCTTGCATCCAAACAAACGCATGGTTTTGAGACAGGTAAGAGCAGAAACCAGCAGCTGTGGTGATAATGGGGAAATTTTGGCATAAAAAGGACCATTGTGAACTCAGATTAGTCTTCTAAAGAGGAGCATCACCTCTCTGCCTTGCTCTATTACTTCTAGCAACATAGCTCCACCACAAATTAAATTAAAAATTCATAACCACACTGCAAAAGTCACAATGGGAAGGCAACACAAAATCCCACAATATTTATGAACAATATTTATGAGGAAACAACTATCATCAGCCAGCTATATAGCCTCCATGATATGAACATTAGAGAGGAATATCGAGGATGTTTGAAGAACTCAAAAAACGTAGAACAGACAGCAAACAAGATACAGAAGATATGTGAATATAAATAAGAAAATTTCAAACATTTATGTCAAGAAACTTGGTAGTTTAAATGAAAAACTCAATGGAAAGCCTCACCAACAGAGTAAGAACAGGATAAGTGAGCTGGAAGGAGAGCTGCAGAACAACTGCATAGAATGGAAGAATATGGAAAAGAGCCTTAAATTGAATAAACAGAAGATTAAAATTTTTTAAAAATAAGTTAAAAAAGACCTTTGGGATAAATTGTTTTAACAATAATAACCATAGGGGTCCTGGAGAGATAGAAATAAAACTCCTATGATTAAACAACACTTAAAGAAATTATTGCTGAGAAATTCCCAGAGCTGAAGAATTTCTGCATGCAGATACTGGAATCGTGATGAGTGCCAGATAAAAGAGACCCAAATAATAGTACCCTAAAGCACATCTAAGTCATGATAATGAATACCACAGAGAGAAAAATAGAATTCTGAAATCAGAAACATCATAATTCTTTTCAAACTTTTTTAGGAAATTGAAGAAAGAGTTGCTCTGCCAATTTTGCTTCTGTGAAGCAAAATTACCCTGATATCAAAAGCAGACAGAGACACCACACACAAAGATTTTTAGGCTGGTATCCTTAAAGAACACAGGTGCAAAGATTTTAAACAAAATAATACAAATAAACTCCAACAAGTCATAAAAAGTTTATACACTGTGGCCAAGTAGAATTCACTCCAAGGACATATAATTGAATAAAAAGATAAACAAAAATTATATCATCCTAACAGTAGATACTTAGAAAGCATTTGACTAGTGTCATGGTAAAAACTCTCAAAAAGATGGGAGTTAAATTTTTTTTATCAATATTGTAAAAGCTATTTACCACAAACCTATTGCAGTCATTATACTCAATTGGAGAAAAGCTAAAATCCTTTATTCTAAGTTTTGGCACAGGCAATTTTGTGCCCTCTCACACTTTAATGTAATATAGTACTAGAAAGCATACTTGGCATGGAAATTAGGTGAAAAGTAGGTCCTTTTGTGGTGTCTGGAAGCTTTCTGCTCAGTCATGGATAATAAAATCAGGCCTCTGTAACTAGATATCTTGGTATTGAACAGATCAGAGGAAGGAGCCTAGGATGAAATCTACCTACAAAAGAAATAAATGGAGACTTGCTATTTGTAGATAACATGATACTCTCTAACTAGTCTACAAAAAAGCTTTTGTACACAATAGACTGCATATTAAAGTGGCATTTAAAAATAATTATATAAAAATCCATAGATTTTCTATACACAAATAGTTAAATTGAATAAATTGAAAGAACAATCCATTAAAAATTGTGCCTGAGAAAGTCAAGTACCTTGGAGTAAATTTAACTAAAGAGCTGAAAAACCTAAACAGAAAAATTTACAAAGCACTACTTTAAGAAATAAAAGAGGATGCATGGAAATGGAAAATTATATTCTGCTCATGGATCAGGAAGTTTAACATTATTAAGTAATGGGGCCGGAGAGATAGCACAGAGGTAAAGCATTTGCCTTGCATGTAGAAGGTCAGAGGTTCAAATCCCAGCATCCCATATGGTCCTCCTATGAGCCTGCTAGTAGTGACGTCTGGGCATAGAGCCAGGTGTAACCCCTGAGCGCGGTCGGGTGTGAACCAAAAACCAGAAAAAAACAAAAACAAACATTATTAACTAACAATATTTCCCAAAATATTGTACATATTTAACACAATATTTATGAAAGTACCCATAATTTTTTCAAAGTAGTAAATCAGATGTTCCTTAAATTCCTAAAGAGCAGTAAACATTCACAGAAAACTCAATTTTTGGGAAAAAGAAGATGAAAAAATAACTTTACCCAACTTTAGACTGTACTATAAAACAATAGTCATTAAAGCAATATGGTATTGGAATAAAACAAAGGCTCAAAAAAGGTAATAGATTTTTTTAACTACTGATATAATTACTTTTTAAAATAATTTTTATTTTGACCAACGTTGATTGCAAGTTTTTCACAGTAATATTTTAGGTACATAGTGACATTGAATCAAGGGCATTCCCACCACCAATGTTGGCCTCCCTCCACCCCTGTTTCCAGCATTCATCCCATATTCTCCTCTTTTGACCCCTGGTTTGCTAGTATAAGTGGTCTTCTCTATGTCTAGCTTGTTAGAGATTGGGTATCGATTCTGTTGTCGTTGACTTTGAATTTGGTGTTTAAATCTGATCATCTTTTATTTCTACTCAATGTTCATACAACTGTTTGGTCTTGGTACCATCCATTATTTCCCCCTCAATTTATGAGGCTGAACAAGATGATTCAAGTTGTGATTCTGGTTGAAGAAAAAAGAAAAAAAGGGGGGGGGGTAAAAATTAAACAGTCGAATAATAGGAAGAATCCTTCTAAAGGCTATAAATATCAATTTAAGAGAAGAAAGGGAGGGTCCCGGAGAGATAGCTCAGTGGCTTTTGCCTTACAAGCAGCGATCCAGGACCAAAGTTGGTTGGTTCAAATCCCTGTGTCCCATATGGTCCCCCATGCCTGCCAGGAGCTATTTCTGAGCAGACAGCCAGGAGTAACCCCTGAACACTGCCGGGTGTGACTCAAAAACAAAAACAAAAAAAAAAGAGAGAAGAAAGGGAAAAAAGAAAAACATAACAATACAAAAAAAAAAAAAACCTACAAAGACCAAAAAAGTATCAAACAAAATTCCCGAAAAGCACCAAAACAAAAAAGACAACATCTAAAAAATCATCATGATCCCGAAATAAAAATAAAAATAAAAAAAATAAAAAATAAAGCAAAAAGAAAAAGAACAAACAACAACAACAACAATAACAAAAATGTTTGGGGGCTTTTTTTTCATAGGCCCAATAAATATTGGGGAGATTATAAAAGGAATTCCCTTGGCCTAAGAGATACAGGGTTTCTCAGCCCTTGAAGCAAACTGTCATGAAAATAACCATAGGCTCTGTACATGCATTTTTACTCTCCTCTAGGTCCTTTAGTGGTGTCTGAAAGCATTTGACTTAGTCATGGATAATAAAATCAGGCCTCTGTAACTAGAGATCTTGGTATTTGCACAGGGCATAGGATGGAGCCTAAGATGAAGTCTTTATATTTATTTCTCTCTCTCTTTTTTTGTCCACCCATTCACAATACAGACCATGCAAAGGGCCTGGGTTGAGGTGTATATGGGGTGCATCTACTGTATCTCCTCTTTCTATATAGTCAGTGTAAAGAACACAGCCTGTGGTAAGCATTGGGAGGCCTTATCTTTATATATATATATTTGTATTGTTATGTTTTTCTTCTTTTTTCCCTTTCTTCTCTTAAATTGTTATTTATAGCCTTTAGAAGGATTCCTATATATATATATACCCTTCACCAGTGCAACATTCCCATCACTAATAGCCCAAATTTTCTTCCTCCCCACCCAACACCAGCATGTACTCTAGACAGGCTTTCTACTTCCCTCATTCAGTCACATTTTGTTATGATAGTTTTCAGTGTAATCGTTTCTGTGACTGCACTAAACAATCCCTGTGTTGAGCTTCACAAATGTATTTCATTTTTCTCAAAAACCATAGATGAGTGAGACCATTCTGTTTATCTCTCTCCCTCTGACTTATTTCACTCAGCATAATAGATTCCATATACGTTTATATACAGGAAAATTTCATGACCATCTCTTCTGATGGCTGCAAAATATTCCATAGTATCTATGTACCATAGTTTCTTTAGCCATTCATCTATTGAGAGGCATCTAGGCTGTTTCCACAGTCTGGCTATTGTAAACAATGCTGCAATGAATATAGGTGTGAGAAAGAGATTTTTGTATTGTATTTTTGTGTTCCTAGGACATATCCCTAGGAATGGTATAGCTGGATTGTATGGGAGCTCAACTTCCAGCTTTTGGAAAAATCTCCATATTGCTTTCCACAAAGGTTGGACTAGACCACATTCGCACCAGCAGTGACTAAGATTTCCTTTCTCTCCACATCCCCACCAGCACTGCTTGTTCTCATTATTTCTGATGTGCGTCAATCTCCGTAGTGTGAGATAGTACCTCACAGTTGTTTTGATTTGCATATCCCTGATGATTAGTGATGTGGAGCACTTTTTCATGTGCCTTTTAGCCACTTGTATTTCTTTTTTGTCAAATTGTCTGTTCATTTCTTCTCCCCATTTTTGATGGGGTTAGATGATTTTTTTCTTGTAAAGTTGTGTCAGTGCCTTGTATATTTTGGATATTAACTCCTTATCTGATGGGTATTGGGTGAATAGTTTCTCCCGATCGTGGGTGGCTCTTGTATGCTGGACACTATTTCCTTTGAGGTACAGAAGACTCTCAGCTTAATATAGTCCCATCTATTTATTTCTGCTTTCAATTGTTTGGAGAGTACTGTTTCCTCTTTAAATATACCTTTAGTCTCAATGTCATGAAGCATTTAACCTACATGTTGTTCTATATACTTTATGGTTTCAAGCCTGATATCTAGATCTTTAATCCATTTGGATTTTACCTTTGTACATGATGTTAACTGAAGGTCTAAGTTCGCTTTTTACAAGTGGCTAGCCAGTTGTGCCACCACCACTTCTTGAAGAGGCCTTCCCTGTTCCATTTAGGATTTCTTGCACCTTTATCAAAAATCTGGGGATCATTCTCTGAGTACTCAAGCCTGTTCCACTAATCTGAGGATCTGTCTTTATTCCAAAACCATGCTGTTTTGATAACTATTGTTTTATAATACAGTTTATAGTTGGGGAAAGTAAGAGAAAATAAAATTGGTAATGAAGTTAAAAAAAATGGGAACATATCCAGACAGCTTCTATGAAGCCAATAGCACCTTGATACCAAAACCAGACAGAGATACAGTTAAAAAAGAAAATTACAGACCAATATTCTTGATGAATACAGATGCAAAGATCCTCAAAATTCTGGCAAATAGAATTCAATGCCTATCAATAAGATCATTCATTATGATCAAGTAAGTTTCATACCAGGAATGCAAGGATGGTTTAACATTCATAAATCCATCAATATAATATGCAATATAAACAAGAAGAAAAATAAAAATTACATGATCATATCAATAGAAGCAGAGAAAGCATTTGATATGGTTCAACACCCATTCTTGATAAAAACTCTCAGCGAGGTGGAAATGAAAGGAAACTTTCTCAATCTAGTCAAGTCCATCTATCACAAGCCAATGGCAAATATTATCCTCAATGGAGGGAAACTGAAAACCTTCCCCCTAAACTCTGATACAATTCAAGGTTGCCCCTTTCACCAATCCTATTCAACATAGTATTGGAAGTACTTGCTATAATATTAGGCAAGAACAATATCAAGGGAATTTAGATAGGAAAGGAAGTCAAGCTCTCACTGTTCACAGATGACATGATACTATACTTAGAAAATTCTAAAGACTCTATCAAAAATGTTTTAGAAACAATATATGCATATAGCAACGTAGCAGGCTATAAAATTAACACACAGAAATCAATAATCTTTTTATACAGCAATAATGATAGGGAATAAATGAACATTAAGAAAACAACACCATTCACATTAGTGTCACATAAACTCAAATACCTCAGAGTCTACTTTACTAAAGATGTGAAGGAACTATACAAAGAAAACTATAAAACCCTGCTACAAAAAATAAGAGAAGACACACGGAAATGAAAATTCATACACTGCTCTTTGATTGGCAGAATTAATGTCATTAAAATGATAATACTCCCCAAAGCTTTGTACAGGTTTAGTGCGATCCCTCTAAAGATACCCATGATATTTTTCAAAAAAGTGAATCAAACACTTCTAAAATTCACTTGGAACAATAAACACCCACAAATTGTTAAAGCAATACTTGGGAAAATGAATATGGGAGGATGAAGTCTTTATTTATGGTTCTAGAAGTTCTGTTACATCTCTGTTGTTTTAATCAGTCTTCTGTAGTTGGTGGTCTTGGTTTTTGCACTGATCCTAGGAGGAAGCCTAAGATCGAGTCTTTCATTATGTTTTCAGGAGTTCTGCTCAGCTGCAGTTGTCTCAATCAGACATCAGAAATTAGAGATCTTGATTGTTATATAGATCGTAGGCCCCTAGTCTGGGGTCTTTCTTACTGGTCCCAGGATAAGTTCTGCCCAGTCATGGTTGTCATAGTTAGTCTTCTATAGTTAGCGATCTTGGCTTTTGCACAGATCAAAGGATAAGGAGGCTTCCGATTTCATCTTATCATTAGGTGATGAGATAAAACAACAAGTTGTTGCCATTTCCTCTTTTTCAGGATGTCATATCAAAATTAGTGCATCTTGGTGTCAGAAAAGTATCAAGAATGTCCCAGAGGGAGTTTTATTCCTGGAGCTGTTGCAGAGAACTTTGTTGGTTCTATATCTGAGATCTAGGGTTTGGGGTTGGACAGTCACGTCTAATCATATGGAGTCTATGTTGGGGCTACATGACATATGTTCAAGAAGGGAGGCACCCTTGTATTGCATAATGTATGAGTTTTTATCATTAGTAGATGAGAGCTTGTTTTTATATGTAAAATTGTCACTTTTTTTAATATAGCTTTGCAAAAGAAATGGTGCTGGTGCATTGCTGGTGCATTTGGGGGTGCATTTTGGGGTGAGATGGTCAGGATCCAACATCTCTGTGCCCTGCTTTTGATCTGAGATTTTATCCCAGGCAAGACTTTTTCTTGTAGGTTTTTGTACCAAGAGAACCAAACAGGCGAAGTTAAGGAAGAGAAGAAAACAAAAACAAGGCAACATATATATGTATATATATGTTGCCTTGTTTTTGTTTTATGTATATATGTGTATATAGATACATATATGTACATATATATACATATATAAAGGAAAAATAAAAATGAATTTTAAAAAGTAATTAAGAAAAAAAGAGATGCAGGAAAGTACCTTACATTTGGGAATAAACAGGTTAAGAGGTAGTATGATAGAGGTATTAAACATATAAAGGAAATATAGGCTTCCAAATTGTCTTTGAGGTATTTTTGTAAATGGTGGAATGCAGGGCACATTTTCATCACACACCCTGGTCTTGTTGAATTTGATAAATTATTTGCAGCAGAAAGGGCTCAGGTAGAGTTCTTGCACTGGGGGTCCTTCTGGAGCTGAATCTGGTATCAAGTAACAGTCTACAGTTGGGGATGGGGGATGAGAAGGAGGGCCACAGAGCATGAGTTAGCAGGAGTGTTGATTGTAAATCTCGACTATTGTACTGACTGTTACAATAATTACTGGAGTGCACACATACTTTGGGATGAATTATTTCCAATTTGGGGATAGATAACCAGGAGAGCAATTGCTGGGTCATATGGCAGCTTAATTCTGAGTTTACTGAGCACTCTCCACACTGTTTTCCATAGAAGTTAGACCAGGCAGCATTCCCACCAGCAGTGGATGAGAGTTCCTTCCTTACCACATCCACGCCACTGGAGATTGTTCCCGTTATTTTTTATGTGAGACATCCTCACTGGAGGAAGGTGGTACCTCATTGTTGTCTTGATTTGGATTTCCCTAATGATGAGTGAAGGTAAGTGTGTTTTCATTTATCGGTCGACCATCTTTTGTTCTTCCTCAGAGAAGTGTCTAGTCATTTCTTCTCCCCATTTTTTTATGGCTTTATTAGATTTATTGGAGATCACTTTTCTGAGTCCTTTGTATATGCTAGATATCAGCCCTTTATCTGACGAGTTAAGTGCAATTTTTTCCCATTCCATTAACTGTCTTCAAGTATTAAGTAGGGTTTCTTTCACCATGCAGAAAATTTTTAATTTGATATAGTCTCATTTATTTAGGTTTAATGCTAAAGTTCTTGCCATTGGCATTCTATCCTCAAAGACTTTTCTGATATCTAGGTCTTGGAGTATTCAACCTATTTTTTCTTCATTAAACTTTATAGATGAGAGTCTGATTTCAAGGTCTTTAATCCATTTTGAGTTAAATTTTGTTTAAGGTGTGAGGTGTGGATCAATCTTTAATTTCTTACAGGTGGTTATGCAGTTGTTCCAAAAACATTTATTGAAGAGACTGTCTTTGTTTCATTAAAAAGTTCTTGGCTCGGGGCCGGGCGGTGGCGCTGGAGGTAAGGTAAGCCTTACCTGCGCTAGCCTAGGAGACGGACCGCGGTTCGATCCCCCGGCGTCCCATATGGTCCCCCAAGCCAGGAGCGACTTCTGAGCGCATAGCCAGGAGTAACCCCTGAGCGTCACCGGGTGTGGCCCAAAAACCAAAAAAAAAAAAAAAAAAAAAAAAAAAAAAAAAAAAAAAAAAAAAAAAAGTTCTTGGCTCTTTTGTCAAATATTAGTTGACTGTATATTTGGGGGTTATCTATGGATATTCTGTTTTAATCCACTGGTCTGAGACTTTCTTTATTCCATTACCATGCTGTTTTGATCACTATGGCATTATAGTAAAGCTTCAGGTTAGGTAGAAAGATGCTACCCAGCTTCTTGATTTTCAGTATGTATTTGGCTAACCTGGGTTTTTTGTGGTTCCAGATGAATTTTATAATTATTTGTTCTAGGTCTGTAAAATGATGTCTGAATTTGGATAGGAATTGCATTGAATCTATATAGATGTTTAGGCGAGATAGTCATTTTGACAATGTTGATTCTACCTATCCAAGTGCATGGAATGTTCTTCCATTTCCTTTGGGTTCTCTTTATTTACTTTCTGAAGTGTTTTGAAGTTTTTATTGTATAGGTTCTTCACTTCTCTTGTAAGTTTGAGTCCTAGGTACTTGATATTTTTGGGTGCTGTTTTGAATGGGATTGTCTCCTTAATCTCTTTCTCCGCTATTTCATTATTCACTTATAGGAACACCACTGTCTTTTGTGTATTGACTTTGTAGTTGGCCACTTTACTGTATTGGTTAATTGCTTCTAGGAGTTTTACTGTGAACTCTTCAGGTTTTTGATGTATAATCATCATATTATCTGCAAAAAAAAAAAAGAGATAGTTTGAGTTTCTTTTTCCCTATTTGGGTTCCTTTGATGCTCTTTTTTGCCTAATTTTATTTCTAGGACTTCTAAAACTATATTGAATAAGAGTGAAGAGAATTGACAGCCTTGCCTAGTTCCTGACCTTAGTGATATGCTTTCAGTTTTTCACCAGTAAGGAGAAGGTTGGCTGTGGGGGGTTTGTAAATAGTTATATCTATCTTGAGGAAGGTTCCTTCCAGTCCAATTTTGATGAATTTTTTTCATCATAAATGGGTGTTGGATGCCTTCTCTGCATCAATTAATATAATCATGTGATTTTTGTTTTTCCTGCTGATGTGGTGTATGATGTTCATTGATTTGTGTATGTTGAAACATCCTTGCATCCCTGAGATAAAACGATGCTGTATGGTCTTTTTATTGTAGTGCTGGATTCAGTCACTAAGATTTTGTTGAGAATTTTTGCATTTTTATGTCTTTTATGTTTATTAGCGATATTGTTCTGTAGTTTCATTTCTTGTTGGTGTCTTTGTTATATTTTGAAATGAAGGTGATATTAGCCTTATAAAAGGGACTGGAAAAGATTCCTTTCTTTTTAATGTTTTGGAAGAGTCTGTGGATCAGTGGTAGTAATTTTTGGAATGTTTGATAGAAGAAAACCATCTGGACCTAGACTCTTGTTCTTGGTGAATTTTTTAACTACTGATTCAATTACCTCAGATGTGATTGGCCTGTTTAGACTTTCTGTATCCTTTTTATTCAGTCTCAAAAGTGATATTCCAAAAATCTGTCTGTTCTTCTGGGTTCTCTAACCTGAGTAGAGTTGTTCATAATAAGTACTCATTATGTGTTGGATTTGTTGGGGTTGTTTTGTAATCTTTTCACATTCTTTTGGGATCCTATTTGAGTGTTTTCCCTCTTTTTTTGGTGAGTCTTTGCAGTGGTTTGTCTATCTTGTTTATTCTTTCGAAAAACCAACCCCTGGCCTTATTGTTTTTTGTATTGTTTTCTTACTTTCTATGTTGTTTATTTATCCTCTGGTTTTTAATTCTTCTTGTCTTCTGGTTGTATTTGGGTATCTTTGCTGCTGTTTTTCCAGATTCTTAAGATTTTTCTTTAAACTGTTGATTTTATCATTTTCCTCTTTCCTGACATAGGCCTGTATAGCTATGAGGTTTCCCCTAATTACTGCTTTGGCTATGTTCCACAGATTTTGACTATTTGTCTCTTCATTATTATTTGTCTCAAGGAGTCTCTTTATTTCTTCCTTGATTTCCTTTTTGATCCAGCTGTTGTTGAGCTCCGTGCTGTTTAATCTCCAGGTGTTGGATTTTCTCCATAGCTTCTTTTTACAGTTAATCTTGATCTCTGTTGCATGGTGATCTGATAGGGTGCTTCTAATAAAACTTATATTTGTGACTTTGTGCAAGTTAGATTTATATCCTAAGGCATGATCTATTCTGGAGAAGGTTCCATGTGTACTTGAAAAGAATGTGTATTCTGCATTCTGGGGGTGGAGGGTCCTAAATAAATCCTTTAGTCCTAGTTCTTCTAATTTGTCATTTAAGGCTCTTATTTCTAGTTTTCTGTCTTGTGGATCTGTCCAGTGGTGATATTAGAGTATTGAAAACTCCTACTGCTATCACATTTCCTCCCATAAGTTTCTCTGAGTTTGAAGCAAATGCCTTATAAATTTTGCTGGTTCTTCATTTGGTGTGTAAATGTTGAACAAAGTTAGTACTTCTTTGTCTAGTGTTCCCCTGATTAGTAAGTAGTGACCCTCTTTGTCTCTGATAAATTTCTTGAGGTTGAGCACAATTTTGTCTGATATATAAATGTTGTTATCACTTTTTTTTGTTTCCATTGGCTTCAATACTTAATTTCACCCTTTTATTCTAAGAAGGTGTATATCATGTACTTTTAGGTGTTTCTTGCAGGCAACCAAAATCTGGATTTTGTTTTCTGATACAACTCTCTAGTATGTGACTTTTAATGGGAGAGTTTAGTCCACTGAAATTTAAGGAGATTATTGACAGAGAGGGCTGTTTTGCAGTTGCAACTTGTAGGGTGGTTGTTGTTACAATTGTTGTTTGGATTGTGTAATTCATCTCTGAGTAGAGAATTTAGTATCTTTTTTATTGTACAAACAATGCAAATTTATTTTGGTATGAGAATGATTTTAGTCTTCCCTCCATGTGAATGAGAGTTTTGCCGGGTAGTGGACTCTAGGTGGAAGTTTCTTTCATTCAATCGTTTGAATATGTCATTATACTGTCTTCTTGCTTGAGTTGTTTCAAGTGGGAAATCTGGTTTGGTTCTTACGTTCCTTCCTTTGTATTTGACATTTTTCCTCCCTTATTATTTTAAGTTCATCTTTCTCTTTGTCTTTTTTTTTTCATTTGGATTACTATATGTCTTGTTATTGGTTTATTAGGTTTTATTTTTTAGGGACTTTTTTCACCTCTTGGATTTGCACCAGAGTCTCTTTCTAGAGGGTAGGAAAGTTTTCTGCTATTATTTCCCTCACCACTAGTACTTCTCCTTACCCTATTTTCTCCCCTCCTGGTATTCTTACAATACATACATTATTTTTTGTTTTTGTTCATTAAATATGTAACATTTTCTTCCAATGTTTTACCTCTTATTTCCTTATTGGCTTCTTTTTCAATTTTGGTTTGTAGCTTTTTTTTTTCAAGTCTTTTATGAGATACTCCAACTGTTATGGCTTGCTAATACATTTTTTTATTTTCATTAATTCCATTTTTTTTGAAAAAATATGGAACGCTTCACGAATTTGCGTGTCATCCTTGCACAAGGGCCATGCTAATCTTCTCTGTATTGTTCCAATTTTAGTATATGTGCTGCCGAAGTGAGCACCATTAATTCCATTTTTATGGATTCTTTCATCTTCTGTAAAAGTTCTTCTTTGATTTGGTTGATTTGTTCACATATGAATTTCTTGAACTCACTGGCTAATGATTACTTGATTTCTATTGTCATGGCCTTCATTGCTGCTTTTAAGTCCTCAATTCAGTAATTCTCCTTTTTTGTGTTTGTGATGTCTATCTGCATCTGGTATCAGGGTGGTGTTAGATTTATAGAAACTGTTATTCAGTTTTTTTGTCTTTTCAATTTTCTGGAAGGGCTTGGAAAGGATTGGCAGTAGATCATATTTAAAGGTCTGAAAGACTTCAGTGGTGAATTCACCTGGGCAGGCTTTGGATTGGGGAATATTTTTGATTACCACTCATAGTAATTTTTCTGTTTAGGTATTCTAAATCATCTTGTTTAAAAATAGAGAGAATATAGGAGTCCAAGACTTTGTCTATTTCAAACTCTCTGAATTTTTGTAGCAACTGTTGTGAAAATCCCTTTTTATTTCTGATTTTATTTATTATGTTTTTCTCCCTCTTTGTGTTTTATAATGATTTATCTATTTTGTATATATATACATACATATATGTATATATACGTATATATATGTATATGTGTATATATATATATATATATATATATTGGTTTGGGGACACATCCGGTGATGCTCAGGGATTACTCCCGGCTATTTGCTCAGAAATTCCTCTTGGTTTTGAGGGACTATATGGAACACCAGGGCTCAAACAATGTCCTTCATGGGCAGCCATGTACTAGTACTGCTGTGCTATTGCTTCAGCCCCTCTTGTTTATTTTCTTTTTTCTTTTTTTTTATGGTTTTTGGGCCACCACCAGTGATGCTCAGGGCTTACTCCTGGCTATGAGCTCAGAAATTGCTCCTGGCTTGGGGATCATGTGGGATGCTGGGGAATCAAACCTCAGTCCATCCTAGTTCAGCTGCTTACAAGGCAAATGCCCTACCACTGCACCACTGCTCCAGCCTCCTTTGTTTATATTTTCAAAGAACCAACTCTTACTTTCATTGATTTTTGTACTTTGGGGTTTTCAGTTGTGACATTTCTATTTGTATTTTTCTCATTTCTGCTCTCATCTCAAGTTTTTTTTTTTAATTAGTGGTCCATTTCATTGTTTCTTTGAACATTCTAAGTGTATCCATTCTAAAATCCATTTGAGAGATAATATAGGGTATTAGTACTGATTGTGTCTCAGGATTCAATCTTCATCCATAAGGCATTGTGTGGTTTTGTGCTTCTAAAACATCGTTTCTTTGGAAATCTCAAAGTGCTTCTTTTCTATGTCACTGTCAGTCATTCTCAATTTTAGCAAGGTCTCAGAGGAGTTGATGTGGATAAGAGATTATTTTGCATCCTTGTTACCCTCTTGAGATAGTGTCCCTGAATATAAAATACCTGTGTGCAGTTGTGTCAAAGTTCATGTATTCAAGCAAATCTACCCAGCTACCTCACACCTCTGATCCCATGTGTCGCTGAGTTCACCTTCTACCATAGTGTGTCTTCTTCATTTTTAAAGATTTTATAGCTCTAAACCTTACACTTAGAACTGCTTTTGTTCTATCATATAGATTATGTTAGTTTGTGTATTTGTTAAGGTCTATTTGGAAGAATCTTTTACTTTGATTCCCTCTTCTATTCAATAGCTATTTAACTAAATTTTTTTGAGTTTCAAATGTGAGTTTTTACTAGATTTCTTTTATAATATATTTTACTTTCTTTCCATTGATAATTGAAATATATACTTATACATTATAAATTTTTGATTTTATCTTTAACTGATACTCAAAATATATTATCTTTATGAGTGCATCTCTCCTGGAGATTTTCCATTTGTTAATTAGAATGGAATATATATTCAGCTTTCAGGGTAGAAAGGGACAGCTATGTGTCTATTAGTCCCTTTTTTTCCATTTCTCACTTTCAAGGATACACACTTTATATACTTACTGATATTCAGCATAGTTGATCTGTATAGTTATGAAAA
The DNA here is from genome assembly GCF_024139225.1 of Suncus etruscus. Taxonomy (NCBI): domain Eukaryota; kingdom Metazoa; phylum Chordata; class Mammalia; order Eulipotyphla; family Soricidae; genus Suncus; species Suncus etruscus. The sequence continues at coordinate 80,453,190 of NC_064863.1, read as the reverse complement.
TGTTCCAATACTATTATTTCCCATAAGTATATCTTATTAGGCTTTTAACAATTTCTAAATAAGATTTCTTGTCCCTTTTTTGGTGCATAGCAATTGAAGGTTAAGGTATCTTAAACTATTCTCCTACTATCTCATATATGGTATCAACTCTATCCCATTCATACTTTTAGCTTAAATGCAAACATAAAAGAAACATATGGGTATTACTGATTATTTTAAAAATATACAGGATGTTTTTCAATCTGTGACTTTAAACTTGTTTATTTTGTTAACTAGAATATTTTTTAAAATGTTGTTTTGTTTCCTGATTGATCTATCATCTCAGTCCTTCTTGATAAGATATTTTAGTGTGCTAACATTTAAAGAGTATTTATATAAGCTAATCTTGCCATTTCTATGAGGAATTATGCTTTTATGCAATTTTACATTTGTTTTTCAACCCACCCAATCTGTGTGCAGCCTTTTGTTATAGGTGGGTCTACATATTGGTTGAATAATTGTTAGTACTTTGTATTTGTAATTTAATTCTCTTCCTTTGGGTAGAATTTTACTTGATAGATCTTATATGACTTACACTGTAGCCCTTATAATTGAAGTTTGCTTTTCTTCCTACTTTAAATCATCTCTTCTCTCAAGCTTGCTCACTCTTACATTTTGAATGTATGACACATTGTACTGTTCTGTCTAACTAGTTTGTCTTGCATTTTTTTTTGAATCCTAAATAACTACATACTTTTCCCATCAACTGAGGAAACATTAAATGTTAAATGTTCTCATTTCCACTAATCATTCCCCCCTTTTCCTCATTCCTTTACTTGAATTTCTAAAATTTTAAATCTACTTTTTTCGGTTTTTGGGCCACATCCATTTGACGCTCAAGGGCTACTCCTGATTATGCACTCAGAAATCACTCCTGACTTGGGGGGACCATATGGGACACCGAGGGATCGAACTGCGGTCCGTCCTATACTTTTGACCATTAAACATCTTCACTTAAAAAAATCCCTTCCGGGCCGGGTGGTAGGCTAGATGTAAGGTGCTGGCCTTGCCTGCATTAGCCTTGGACGGACCACTGTTCGATCTCCTGGCATCCCATATGGTCCCCCAAGCCAGGAGCAACTTCTGAGCGAATAGCCAGGAGTAACACCTGAGCGTCAAATGGGTGTGGCCCCAAAAAACAAAAAACAAAAATCCCTTCCTATTACTTCTTTATTGATTGTGCTATATACCTTGTCTTCGGGGTACTGTTTTCTATTTCTGACTACTTCCACTCTGCTGCTAAAACTTACAAATGTATTCTTTATATCATTCTTTTGTACTTCAAAGAGTTTTTCATTAATCTTTTATTGAATTTTTAACCTCTTTTCTAATTATTACTTACATATGTTCTGTGAATATTAAGAGGATTGTTGCTTTGAAGTTAATGTAAGGTAGTTTTGAAAGCTTAGATGTACTTTAAGATTAACTAAAATTTTTGCATAAATTTTCTGGTATCAGTGAATATGTGAGCACTGAAAATATTTTATTTATTTCTTTGCTCTCTGGAACTCAGGAACATGCCAAAAATTATCTTCTGAACTCAAGACTCTTCTGCACTCCATTGGGTGAGCTGAGGTGACCATATGGAAAACTGGGAATCTAACCTGGCTCAGTCACCTGCAAGGAAAATTCCCTATCAGCTGGCTATCACTGAGTCCTAATGAGTACATTTTTAAAAAAATTATTTTATTGAAACCATTATAATTTGCAAAGTCCTTCATAGGTGGGTTTCAGATATAGCATGCATCAGGACCAATCCCATCCCCAGTGTTGACCTCCCTCCACCAATGTTCTCAGAGTGCATCCTATATGAAGAACTTTTCCCCTCTTGCCTACTGGTATAATAGGCCCATTTTAAGTATAGATTGTATAGTTTACGTCTCTTGATTCTATTGTTGTTGACATTGACTTGGATATTTATTTCTGCCCTTTTTAAATTCTACCAATAGATTTGAGACCACTTGGCCCCTGTCCCCTATCCTTTCTCCTCCTTTCTTAATTTTATAGGAAGAAAATGGAACCATGAGGTAAAACAAAGTAATTTTTGTCCCAATGTTCTAGGAAAAGGTCAGAAGCCTTTTTTTTCCCCCACTTCCCCTGAAGCCTTTATTTATAAGATTAAAAAAGGAGTGTGGCAGGTTTTTGTTTTTGTTTTTGTTTTTTTGCATAGATGCAGTAAATGTTGGGGAAAATAGAAATAAAAAACCTTTGGCCTAAAACAAGGATGCTCCTACCCATGAAGCATCCTGCCATAAGACCAACTGAAAGCTACAGGCATTCTAAGTTATCTAACCCCCAATGTCTTTCTTTATGGTTCCAGATAAAAATATGCTCAATCACAGTTGCCACAATCAGACTTCTGTAGAAATCTTTGTTGCTTTTCTTTTCAAGAATCCTATGTCAAACTCTTTGTGTCATGGAGCATCTTCGTTTTCATCTCACCATTAGGTGGTGAACCAGAGAAGCCCACCATGAAAGCAAGTTGTTGCAGATTGCAAGTCATATGGACTCACCTGGAGCAAGTCATTGCCAGGACAGCATTAGGGCTTTCTGGTAGAAGTTCAATTCCTGTTACTTGTTCATAATACTGTGCCGGTTCCAAAGATGGGATCCCAGGTTTGGGGGTAATCAATTAAAGCCTAAGTCAAGTCACTTAACAAATGCTCAGGGTAAAATGCCCACCTGCAATAGAAAATTTAGGAGTTCCTAAATCATTCTTAGATCAACATAACTAATTAATAATTCATATACAACACAACTAAGTAATTTATTACAATTAATAAATAATATAAATAATAATGATAAATAATTAATAAATAAAGAATTCAACAATATCCAAAACTTGGTTTTCCTACAGCTATATAACGAAAGATGGTTTATCTCATTTATATCTTATAATTATATTATATAATTAATTGTTATATAATTATATTTTATTATATAATTAGTTATACATTGACACTACATTAATTATAATTATAATTATGTATGATTATTTGTAGATCAGCATATATAATTATAATAATTAATAATATTATAAATAAATAATAAACGATAAGTAATAAATAATTTATAAATAATTAAGAATTCAAAAATATCCTAAAGTTGGTTTTCCTAGAGGTATACAACAAAAGATGGTTTATACTCTATGGGTTTCTTTTCTTTACAGAATCAGTCATCATCAGTTAGAAATATTGCAGCATTAAAACATATTTGAAGTTTTTAAACCTAACATTTAAAATATTAATTTCTTAAAATTATGCTAACACATTGTAGATTTTTCTGTTATATTTTATTTTTTAAATAATTTCTTTATTTAAACATCGTTATTACAAAAATAATTGTAGTTGGGTTCCAGTCATAACACAAACACCCTTTGTACTGTGCATCACCAGACCTAAATTTCTTTCATCCCCACATCCTGTATTCGAGATAGGCTTTCTATGTCCCTCATTCACTGACATTGTTATGATAGTACTCAGCGTATTATTTCTCTAACTTACTCACCAATCTTTATTTTTTTACTCACCAATCTTTTTTTTTTTACTCACCAATCTTTGTGGTAAGCTTCATAGCAAAGTCAAAATGTACGTGGATTAAAGACCTTGATATCAGACCTGAAACCAGAAGGTATATAGAACAACAAGTAGGTAAAACCCTCCAGGACATTGAAACTAAATACATCTTTAAGGAAGAAACATCACTCTCCAAACAAGTTGAAGCAGAGATACACAAATGGGACTATATTAATCTGAGAAACTTCTGCACCTTAAAGGAAATAGTGCCCTGGCTACAAAAGCCACCTACAGAATGGGAGAAGCTATTCACCCAATACCCATCAGATAATGGGCTAATATCTAAGATATACAAGGTAATGACAGAACTTAACAAGAAAAAAACATATAACCTCATCAAAAATGGGGAGAAGAAATGAATAGACACTTTCTCAAAGAAGAAATAAAAATGGCCAAAAGGCACATAAAAAATGCTCCACGTCACAATTATCAGGAGCTGCAAATCAAAACTACTATGAGGTATCATCTCACGACACAGAGATAGGCACACAACACAAAAAATGAGAACAAGCAGTGTTGGCGGGGATGTGGGGAGAAAGGAACTCTCATTCACTGCTGGTGGGAATGCTATCTACTCCAACCCTATGGAAAACAATATGAAGTTTCCTCAAAAAACTGGAAATTGAGGTCCCATTTTACCCAGGTATACCACTCCTAGGGATATAACCTAGGAACACAAAAATGAAATACAAAAATCTCTTCCTCACACCTGTATTCATTGCAGCACTGTTTACAATAGCCAGACTCTAAAAACAACTCTAAGATGCTCTTCAAAAGATAAATAGCTAAAGAAGCTATGGTACATATACACAATGAAATATTATGCAGCTGTCAGGAGAGATGAAATTTTCTTATGCATGGATTTACATGGAATCTATTATGCTGAGTGAAATAAGTCAGAGGGAGAGAAACATAGAGCAGTTTCTTTCATCAATGGTTTTAAGAAAAATTAAAGGCATTAAAATAATTACCAGAGATTAGGGCCAGAGGATTTTTCTGTTTCAAAGGTGAACAGAGAGGATGAGAACTAAAAATAGACTAATCTGTTCTGGCATCCTCATTTCAATGTTTAAGAATCTATGGATAGGGGCCGGGAAGGTGGCGCTATAGGTAAGCACTTGCAAGTGCTAGCGTAGGACGGACCGCGGTTCGATCCCCCAGTGTCCCATATGGTCCCCCCAAGCCAGGGGCGATTTCTGAGCGCATAGCCAGGAGTAACCCCTGAGCGTCAAAACGGGTGTGGCCCAAAAACAAACAAACAAACAAAAAAAGAATTTATGGATAAAGAAAATTCTAAGTTTAGGTTCTGGAATTAAAATAAGCAGAGTTTGTGGAATTTTGCATGACTTGGTACTCCAAATGATAAGTTGGTTTATAAAAGAAAAAAATTCATTGAATTCAAATTTCATGCTTAAGAGTAGAGAGATGTCATTCTAAATAAGTTTTGTCTATTCTGTGTGGCAAACCATAAGATGGGTTCCAGGTAGATTCCATACATTGTAGGATTAGATATAAAACTGTTATAGGAATTTTGGAATAAATTGGTGGCAGCAATGTAATAGGTACATGGACACTTGTAGACTGCTGTGTATATAAATAGGTATTTGTAGACTAGTCTAGACTAGGTCTTAAGGAGAAAGAGAGACCTTAAAAACATTATTCAAACTTTTCCTTGTGAACCTCTGCAGTTAACTTTATATTTCATAGTCAGAGCTTTGGTATTTTATTATGCTTCTTTCCTTACCTGAAACACACACACACACATCGTTGTAAGTCTTAATTCTATGTTTATTTATATTTCTACTCTGTTAGTATTATATATTTAATTTAATGGTTGTTGTTGAGAAACATCTGAAGCATAATTCCCTTGCCTACTCTTTTCCAGCAATCTCTATCTTTAACATTTTAAACAAGTTAACATGCAAATTGCTTTCTCTTCAGGAAGAGACAGATGTATTTTGCTTCATGAAATGTCTACCCTTTTTCAAATGGCAAGTTGTCCAATAAACTCATAAGTGCTACTGTATTGATAAATAAAAAATAAAAATATTGTCTTATTTTGACTGCTACTGTAGTAGTCTGTTGCTTTTCTCTTTAAAATTTTAAAATGATGATGTAAAATTTATTATAGACATTTCTTTGACTGTTTTATAGAATTATCTGTCACAGATTAGCTTAAATATGAGCAATGCCATATTACTTTATAAAATTGCTCTCATAAATCAGTCTGTTGGTTGTCTAAATATAATGTTAATAGAAAACAATCCAAAAAGTTGATTAAAAAGCCAATTTCTCAATTTTGAAATATATCTGAATGATAGTTATAAATAATTTTTATTTTCTTCTCTTTGAAGTACTAAAAGAATAATAATAAAGGATGCATATTATGTTTGCTCTTTAGGTTTACTTTTGTTATGAGATACACAAGAGCATTTAAATTAAATATTTTCATACCAATATGTATTTTAATATTTAATTAAAGCCTTGTGATTTAAAAAGTTATCCATAGTTAGGTTTTAGTCATACAATATTTTAGCACCAATTCCACCAGTGTCAACCTTCTTCAACCCATATTCCCAGATTGTATCCCATGTCATGATCTCCTACTCCAGCTTGCCATCATAAAAGGCCTGATTTTAATTTTGGTCATTAAAGTTTGGGTCTTATATTTTCACTTTTGTTGACTCTGTAGCTTGGATATTAAGTTATGTACTTTCATAATCTCACCAATGCTCTCTAGTCTGCTCGTCTCCTGATCCCTATTATTTCACATCTGCTTTCTCTTCATCCATTTTTTCCTTCTCACTAACCTCTGGGGAAGAGTGTTCTTAACAAATCTATTTATACCATTGCATTTATTCATTCAGTTATTATAATACCACATATATGTGATATCATCTTATATTTATCCTTCTTCTGGCTTACTTCATTTAACATAATATCTTCAGTTTCAACCATGGTGCAGTGAACTACATGATTGTATTGTTCCTTGTAATTATGAAGTATTCTATTTATATAAGTAATATTCATGATCCACTCATCTTTTATTGGACATGTAGGTTGATTCCAACTCTTAGCTATTTTATTGAGTGCTGTGATGAATAGTGGTGTGTATAGTTCTTTTATGGATAAATGGTTTTACTCTCCTGGAGAAAGGTACCCAAAAGTGAGAAGGCTGAGTATAATATGGAAGCTCAATTTTGAGTATACTGAAAAAATGCTATATTGTTTTCAGCAGGAGTTGTAGCAGACAGCATTCTTACCAGTAGTCGAGGTTAGTTTCTTTTCACCAACACATTATTTCCAATAATTTTTATATTTTCCATCATAAAGGTGTAATATGATATTCCCTGGTTGTTTTGATTTGGATTTCTCAGTATAAGCAATGATCATCATTTTATCATGTGCCTATTGGTCATCTGTTGGCCTTCTTCATAGAAGCATTTGTTCATTTTCTTGCCCCATTTTTAAAGTTTTTTGGGAGGTTTTTTTGGGTCAACCTTTGTGTATACTCTGCATATCCTAGATATTACATTTTCATCTGATGTCAAAATATTTTTATTGCTCAGCTGTCTTTTAATTTTAACCCATATTTACTTTGCTATACAGATGCCTATTAGTTTGTTGTAGTCACATTTATTCAGATTTGATTTTATAGCCCTTGCTATTGGCATAATTTTATTTAAGACTCTGTAGCTGCACAAAACCAAGAGAAGAAAAGAGTACCAAGCAAATTAAACCAAAACAGAACAACACCAAAACATATAGTAAATAAAATGACAAAACCAAAGGGAGACATGGACTTCTTAAAGCAGTAAGGGAGAAAAAAACACCTTTAAACATAAAGAAAAAAGAGAAGAATTACACTAGATCTCCCATATAACACGATCTAGGCAAGAAAGAATTGAATGACATATTCAATTACTAAATGAAATATATTTTGAGACTAGAGTCCACGACCCAAAAGACCTCTCATTTATCTAGAAGGGAGGAAAAAATCATTCTCAGACAAGAAAACTTGCAACATTTGCAATAAACAAACTGGCATTAAATAACTATACAAAAGTCACTTAAATAATCTGAATAACCAATTGTAACAGCAAGACCTCTGAACAATATAAAGGCATAACAGCCCTTTCTGATAGTACTTTCCTTGCATTTTTAAAGGCATATAGTAGATGTTGTATTTAAAAACAAAAACAAAAACCTCATCTATTTGCTACTTATAGGAAACGAGTGAAAGAAGTAGAATGAATGACTCGAATACAGGCAGGGAGTGGGGGAAGGAAGTAAATTGTGGTAAATATGTTGCACTGGTAAAGGAGGTTGTTCTCTTTATGACTGAACCAATTACAAACATTTTTGTAACCATGGTGTTTAAATAAAGAGATTACATATAAATATAAATATATATAAAGTAAAATTTTAGGATAGATACAGACTCAGAGTAAAGGGCGGAAGCAATTATCAAAACATTGAAAAACATGGGCCTGGAGAAATAGCACAGCGGCGTTTGCCTTGCAAGCAGCCGATCCAGGACCAAAGGTGGTCGGTTCGAATCCCGGTGTCCCATATGGTCCCCCGTGCCTGCCAGGGGCTATTTCTGAGCAGACAGCCAGGAGTAACCCCTGAGCACCGCTGGGTGTGGCCCCCCCCAAAAAAGAAAAAAGAAAAACAAAATAGCTGGAACAGCAATACTTATATCAGACCAAATCATATAATAGCATTCAACCTCAAGAGAGTAATTAGAGACAAGGATAGAAACTAACTGATCAGGGGAACAATAGACCAAGAAGAATTCATTGTAATCAATCTTTACTCACCATCATTTGGCTCAGAAATATATGTAATTTTGCTAGCAAACCTAAAGAAACACGTCAACAGAAATGATATAGTAGTGAGAGATCTCAACGTGCCACTCTCACCACTGGACAAATCAACTAGGCAAAACATCTTGAAGGACATAAAAGCCCTACATAAGAAACCAGAATAGCTGGACTATGGAAATTATACAAAGCTTTCCATCCTCAAAAATAAATACTGATTATATGTTCTCCTGTAGTGCACATAGATGGATAAGATTTCTAAACACAAGTCTAACTTTAAAAATTTACAAAAATAAGATTCATACCAAGAACCTTATCACCCAAATCAATTTCTATCAACAAAAATAGAGATTGATTGTCAAAAGATGTGGAGAAACTGTTAACACCTGGAGTCTGAAGGACATTCTGCATACTAACAGCTGGATAAAAAAAAACAAGGACCAAATAAAGAGATTCATTAGACTAATGATAATGAAAAAATAAATCACCAAAATATATGTGACACAGCAAAAGTAGTAATTATTAGGGAGAAATTCATAGGGTTACAGGCCTACAGAAGAAATGAAGAAAAGGGAAAAATCATTTTAAAGGTACTTTGAAAATCTTTACACCACAAAATAAGAGAACTTGGAAAAATAGATATTTTTTTAACTCTTACAACCTCCCAAGGCTGAACCAGGATGATTTAGAATACTTGAATAAACCTATCATGGTCTAGAAAATTGAAATGGTAACCCAAAGTCTTCCTAAAAACAAAAGCTTAGACCTAGAAAAATTCACTAATGAACTCTTTCAAAGATTTAAAGAGAATCTACTGCCAATATTTTTTGGCTATTCCAGAAAGTTTAAGGAACATAAACACCTCCACATAGTTTCTACATCAAAAGCAGGCAGGGACAACACACATACACACTCACACACACACACACACACACACACACACACACACACACACACACAAGTTACAGCCCATTGTCTTTGGTGAACACAGCTGCAAAAATCCTCAATAAAATACTAGCAAAGGGAATTCAACAGCACATCAGTAAGACTATACACCATGACCAAATAGGATTCATATCAGAGATATGAGTGGTTTATTATTTTGTATTTTATAAAATAATATCTTTATTTAAGCACCATGATTAAAAACATGTTTGCAGCTTGGTTTCTGTCATAAAAAAGAACATCCTTGGGGCCGGGCTGTGGCGCTAAAGGTAAGGTGCCTGCCTTGCCTGCGCTAGCCTTGGACGGACCGCGGTTCGATCCCCCAGTGTCCCATATGGTCCCCCAAGCCAGGAGCAACTTCTGAGCGCATAGCCAGGAGTAACCCCTGAGCGTTACCGGGTGTGGCCCATAAAACAAAATAAAAAAAAAAAAAGAGAACATCCCCCTTCACCAGTACAACATTCCCATTACCAATGCCCCCCATCTTCCACCTCTCCCACCACATGACTGTATTCGAGACAGGCATACTAATTCTCTACTTCAACAAGAGTGGTTTAATATACACATTCAGTTAATATAATATACCACATCAATAAAATAAAGATAAAATCATATAGTCATATCAATAAATGTGGAGAAACCATTTGACAAAGTCCAACACCCATTCATGATACAGGAAAAAATCTCTCAATAAGATGGGAATTTGTGGAACTTTCCTTAATATAGCCAAAGCCATTTACAACAAGTCCATGGCAAACATTATACTCAATGAAGATAAACTAAAAGCCTTTCCTCTAAGATCTGGAAAAGACAAGATTGTCTCTCTCACCACTTCTAATCTTTACAGTACTATAAGATCTTGCTATAGCAATCCGGCAAGGAATATATCAAGGACATCCAGATAGGAAAGGAAGAGGTGAATCTCTTGCTGTTTGCTGATGACAGGATACTGTTTCTAAAAAATCCTAAAGAGTCTACCAAAAAAGCCCCTAAAACAATAGACTTGTACAGTAAAAGTTTCAGGCTGCAAAATTACTAATCAAAAATTCATGGATTTTCTGTACACAATTGATGAAAGAAAAATATGTATTAAAAGTACAATATATTCACAATTGTTGCCCTGTAAGTAAATTACCTTGGAGTCCATTTAACTAAAGAGGAATGATATATTTAAAGAGAACTAAAAAATATTGATTCAAAATATAAAAGAGGACACAAGGATATGGAAACATATACCTTGCTCACAGATTGGAAGAACCAACATCATTAAAATGGCAGTATATCCCAAAGCACTGTACAGAATTAATGTGATCCCTATAAAAATAGCTATAATATTTTTTCAAGGTAGTGAATCAAACACTCTTAAAATTTATATGGAACAGTAAACATTCACAAATAGCTAAAGCAATCCTTGGGAAAAAAGATGGGAGGAATCTTTTTTCTCCACCTTAAACTCTAATATAAAGCAGTAGTAATTTAAACAGCATGGGGCTAGAATAGAGGCATGCCCTGAGATTAATAGAATAGACTTGAATATTCTGAGACTAATACACACGTAGATCATCAACTAATCTTTGATAAAGTAGCAAAAAATATAATGTGAAGCAAGAAAATCCTGTTTAATAATTGGTGCTGAGAAAAATTGTCAGCTGAATGCAAAAAAAAAGTGAACTCCGATTTCGATATAATACCATATACAAAAGTCAAATCAAAATGGATTAAAGATCTTTATATTTGGTCTGAAATCAGAAACTACAATCATAAACTACATACATAAACTACATAAATGTATGTAGAACAGTCTATGACATTGAAGTTTCAGGCATCTTCAAGGATGAAACACTACTGGCCAAAACAATGAAAGCAAAGATAAACAGATGGGAGTACATTACTGAAAAGCTGATGCACCTCAAAAGAAATGGTTAGTAGATCACAAAGACTAGTCACAGAATAGAAGTTTTTCATTCAATGCCTGACTGATAATGGTTTAATATCTAATATACACAAGATACAGTTTTGCAAAGAAAAAAAGCATTTTACCCAATCCACAAAAGGGAGAGAACATATGAACATTTTCTCAAAGAAGAAACAGGTGGCCAAGGGCATTTAAATAGGTGATACATATCACTAATCTTGAGGAAGATGCAAGTCAAAACAACAATGACATATCATCTCACACTACATAAGAGCAAAAGCAACCCGTGTTGGTATGAATGGGGGAGAAATGAACTATCATTTGCTGCTAGTGGGAAAGCATAATGGCCTAGCCTTTTTGGAAAACAATATGGATATTCCTCAAAAAACTAGAAATTGTGCTCTCGTATGATCCTGCAATACAACTACTAAGGATATACCCTAAGAACAAAAAATTAGAATGAAAATGTCCTCTGCACTCCCATTTTTTTATTGTAGCACTATTTACAATAGCTACTATATGGAAACAACCCAAGTGACCCAGAACAGATGAGCTGCTAAAAAAAAAAGTATGGTACAATGACACAATGGAATACCATGTAGCTATAAGGAAAGATGAAATTATGACATTTGCTTATATATGTATGGGACTGAGGAGTATTATGCTGAGTGAAATGAGTCAGTTGGAGAGGGATAGACATAGAATATTGTCACTTGTTTATGGAATATAAGGAAAATAATAAAGAGAGGAGGACCAGTAAGATCAGTCCATACATAATGAAGTAACACAATTATGGCAAAGAATGGACCATTATGACAATGATAATTGAACTCGGGACAATAACTAGGTGTTGTGTATGTAAATATTTCAGGAGATTACTATGTTACTCACCCTAAACTGATTGGTGATTTTGCCCTACTCTAGGGTGTGACCTGGCATTCTGCCCCCACCCTAGGGTAGTACCTTATTCTGCAAGAGACAGTGATATGTATGGTATCCTTTAGTTAACAATAGTTCAAACAAGAATCTCTAAAAAGGAAAAAAAGGGAGAGATATGATAGGGACACAGAGAGGGATATGATAGGGTGCCTATCCCAGAAACAGGCAGGGGGATGTGGAAGACAATTTGGGGATATTGTTGTTGAGAGACATTCATGGGTGAAGGAGATGTACATTGTAAGACTAAAAATCAATTTTGAACAACTTTGAAATAAGTTTTCAAATAAAAATGCATTAAAAATTAAAAAGGTATATCTTAAATATCTGAAAAACCAACAACAAATGAACCCAAACACAATTAGTAGAAAAGAAATAATAAAAACAGGAGCATAGCACTATGTTTTAAGTGGGCACAGAATCATAGATGTGATGCACTTATATAAATATCTCGATATAGTGATTTATAATGCCTGAGATAAATGCACGAGTGATCTATATAAGTTAAGAAAGAGAATATACTCATAGATTTTTCTTAGAAATAGAAAGGAAAATACAGATATATGTGATGTCTCAGAAGACAAATTTAAAAGAGAATTAAAATAGTATACACTTTCTTTTAGGAGAGTTGAGCAAAGTGGAAGGTCAGATTCAATTATTTGGTGTGACTTTCTACTTGGAAGAAGGGTGCCTAATATTTTTGTGTTATTGTAGTTTCTGACAATTGGACTATGAAACAACCTACAAATATTATATTTGATATGTAATTTATGCTTCCAAATTACTTACCATATTTGCCGGTATATAAGATGACTGGGAATATAAGACGACCCCCTAATTTTGCAGTTAAAACATAGGTTTGCTGTCTGCCTGTGTTTCTGAATCCCTGAAGGTCACCTCAGAGGCCTAGGGAGCGCACCAAAAAAACTGCATTTTGAAGCTGCCCAGTGAGTAAATTCTGGCGGTGGGGGTGACCGTCCAATAAGCTGAGCTCTCTGGCCCGTGGAGGCTTCGCCCTGCTGTGCGTTAGTTAACTTTGAGGACTTCAAGGGAAACTTCTCCCGCCTGTGCCTGTCTGCCTGTGTCTCTGAATCCCTGAAAGTCTCCTCAGAGGCTTGGAGCGCACACCCAAAAAACTGTCAACTAGAGGCAGCAGAAGAACATGGCCGCTTTGCTTTGCAGCTGAGCCTCTTTCTAACCAATGAACCCCACCACAACACGCAGGAAAAACCACACTACAAGCATGACAATGGGGAAACCTCACCGGCAAACACCATGCACAGAGAATGAAGACAAAAGCTCGGATGACCTAATCACTTCCAACCACATGATTAACCTCTCAGATAAGGAACTTAAAATAGCAATATTGAAGATGTTTGAACAACTCAAATAAAGCATAGATTGATTTGAACAGAACAAAAAGATAGAAATCAGAAAACTCCAAACTGAAATAACAGATCTGAAAAACACAGTAGCTCAACTAAAAAACTCAATGGATGGCATCGCCAGCAGGGTATAAGCACCTAAGGAGAGAATCAGAGTACTAGAACATGTGATGCAGAAAACAACACAACAGAAGAAATTGGAAAAGAACCTTAAGACAAACGAACAGGAAATGGAAAAAGTACTCAAGGAATTCAAACAGATGAAAATAGAAGTCTTGGGCCGGGCGGTGGCGCTGGAGGTAAGGTGCCTGCCTTGCCTGCGCTAGCCTAGGACGGACCGCGGTTCGATCCCCCGGCGTCCCATATGGTCCCCCAAGAAGCCAGGAGCAACTTCTGAGTGCATAGCCAGGAGTAACCCTGAGCGTCACAGGGTGTGGCCCAAAAACCAAAAAAAAAAAAAAAAAAAAAAAAAAAAAGACAAAAGAAGTCTTTGATAAACTCAAAAGAAACAACATAAAAATCATTGGAGTCCCAGAGATCCAGGTAGGAGATCTCCAGGAAGAATCAATTGTCAAAGACATCATCAAAGAGATACTCCCAGAGTTAAAGATTTCATGCAATCAAATCGTACATGCCTGAAGAGTAGCAGCTAAAAGAGACCCAAAGAAAAACACCCCAAGACACATCCTCGTTATAATGACAAATACCACAGATAGAGATAGAATACTGAAAGCAGCAAGATCAAAAAGGGAAATTACATTCAAAGGAGCATCCCTAAGACTTACCACAGACATGTCACAAGAAACTCTCAAGACCAGAAGATAGTGGTGGGATATTGTGACAAGAATGAATGAAATGAATGCCTCACCAAGAATACTGCACACAGCCCAGCTCACGTTTAGGTTTGAAGGAAGAATACATAGCTTCATGGATAAACAAAAGCTCAGAAACTTCACAGATGATAAACCAGCCTTAAAGAAAATACTGACAGGTCTACTCTAAGACAAGAGAGACCAACAAAAACAGCAAAGTTAACTACAAAGATGACATTAAATCCTATGACAATTATCTCCCTCAATGTCAGTGAACTAAATTCACCAATTAAAAGACAGAGTGGCAAAATGGGTCAAAAAGGTGAATCCAACCTTCTGCTGCCTGCAAAAAACACATCTGAATAGTCAGAACAAGCATAAACTCAAAATCAAAAGTTGGAGGAAAATCATCCAAGCAAACAACACCCTCAAAAAAGCTGGGGTGGCCAAACTAATATCTGATGACACCAACTTCATACTCAGAAAAGTGGTAAGGGACAAAGATGGACACTATGTGCTAATCAAAGGATATGTTCAACAGAAAGAAATCAGACTATGAAACAAAAATGCACACAATGAGAGACGGCAAATTACCTAATACAATTACTGACAAATCTGAAAGAAGACATCAACAACACAAT